>NC_058130.1:61546093-61638450 GCF_016433145.1 Gracilinanus agilis
TTTTTTTTCTGTTTTCAGTCTTTTGATTTGATTTTTAAAATCCTTACCTTCTGTGGAAGAATCAATACTGTGTATTGGTTCCCAGGTAGAAGAGGAGTAAGGACTAGACATTGGTGGTTAAGTGACTTACCCAGGGTCATACAGCTAGAAAGGGACTGAGGCCAGATTTAAACACAGGACCTTCCATCTCTAGGCCTGGCTTTTATTCCATTGAGCTCTTCTTTTTGATTTTATTTTAACATGTCTTGTCTCATGGAGCCGTTAGTTTCTATTTGGAAATTTCAAGGAATTTGTTACTTGGGCAAGTTTTATATCTCTTAATTCTCTTTATTTATTTATTTTTTAGAATTTTCCCATGGTTATATGATTCATGTTCTCTCTCTCCCCTCATTCCTCCCCCTTCCTGGAGCTGACAAGCAATTCTGCTGGGTTATACATGTGTTGTCGCTCGTATATCTCTTAATTCTGTTTGTTCTTTTTCTAATTATTTGCTCCATAACTCCTTTTTTTTTCAACTTTTCTTCTAGAGAGAGTTGTAGTAGATGCTTTCTGAGATCTTCCAGTTCTAAATCTATGATTCTACAACTTGGAATCAAGTCCTAATTCTGTCTTATATTAATCTGCTTTGGTAACTTACGTCAGCAAATTAATTTTGCTAGGAAACTATACAATTTACAGGAAATTGTGGATTTGAGTTAGTGGAGACACCTTCCACATGACATAGGGTTTGGACCTATAAGGGACCTTAGGGGGTCATCCAGTCCAGTCTTCTCATTGTGAGCTATAGATAGAGACATGATCAAGATTTCCAGTTCCTCTAGAGTTGGTTTATTCTCAGAATCTTTCCCTCAGGGATCTGGAAAGAGTATGGAATAGTTCATCTTTTCTGTCTAAGCTGGAAGTCAGAAGAAAAGATCCCTTGCCCATCTCTCAGCAACTCCACCTTAATGGAAATAGAGCATCAAGCAATCATTCTCTACCATTAAGGAGAGTCCCACATAAATGGGCTACTGGTTACATTCCACCCTGGATTGAAACGTTTTGCAGTTTGTTGAAAAAATCAGCTGGAGCAAATAATTAATAAGTGATGGAGTCTGGATTTACATTCAGATGCTAAGACTTCCAAGTTCAGTTCTTTCTACTTTACTAAGCATGTGGTCTGGCCTTAGCCAAAAGCCAAACAAAAAAAGCAAAAGGGAGAAAACAACATTTGTTAAGCACTTACTAGGTGCTAGACATGGTGTTGGGGATGCAAAGAAATGCTAAAGACAATCCCTGCCCTTGAAAAGCTCCCAATCTAATGAAGGAGACAGCTTGCAAATAACAATGTACAGACAAAATGCAGACTGGATAAATTTGAAATATTCAGGAAAAGGGTTCTAGTCTAGCAAAAAGCATTTATTAAGCATTTAGTACATGTAAGGGGGAGCTTGATGGAAAGAGTGGAAAGAGCCAGGCCTGGGTTCAAGAAGATTTTTTCCTGAGTTCCTATCTGGCCTCAGATAGTTACTAGCTATGTGATCCTTGGGGAAGTCACTTAACCCATCAGTTTCCCCATCTGTAAAATGAGCTGGAAAAGGAAATGGAAAACCCCTCCAGTACCTCTGCCAACCCCGCCATGGAAGTCACCAGAAGGAGTGTGAAGTGACCAAGGAAGGAGAGGCAAATGGTCTAGAATAACGATTACAGGCATTTATGTAGAACTTTAAGGTTTATGAAGCACTTTATAGACTTTATCTGATTTTGGCTTTTCAATACTCCTAGGAAGTAGGCAAAACAGGTATTCAGCTTTATTTTAGAGATCAATAATGGAGCTTGGGAGGCACTTAGGTGGCCCAGGGGATAGAGCAACAGGTTTAGAGTTAAGGAAGACTTATCTTCCTGAGTTCAAATCTCGTTGCAGACACTTTCTGGCTGTGTGGAAATGGAAAAGTCACTTCACCTTGTGTGCCTCAATTTCCTCATCTACCAAATGAGCTGGAGGAGGAAATGGTAAGTCACTCCTGTGTGGTTGTCAAGGAAACCTCGAAGGGGGTCCGGAAGAGGCAGATACCACAACCAATCAGCTCAAAGGCTGGTGAAATGGTCAGAGTCCTGGTACTGGGATCAGAAGGCTCAACTTCTGTTTCTGATGATTATCCAGGAGACTTTGGGCAAGCATCTGCCCTAAGGCAAGTCATTGGACCTCAGTTTCCTTATCTGTAAAATGGAGCGGTGGTCACAGGGTTGGCCTTGATGGTCTCTGAGGTCCTCGGAACTCTAGATCTGTGACTTGCCCAAGGTCACACAGCTAGTGAGGCCACAGTTGCATCTGAACTTTTGCGCCCTTTTTCAGGATCCTATCGCTCTGCATTCCCTCCATGGGGAAATTATTTATCTAATGCCCAATGTGCTAGAGTGAGGAGGTTGGGAGTAGGGGCTAAGCTGGCTGGAGAGCCCTCTCTTCAGAGATCCCCTTCTACCTCCTCAGGCTGCTGCGGACCCCGCCCAGTAGGGGGTAGGAGGGAATGGAAACACTGACTGGACTTTGGCTGCCTAGAGGGGCGGGGCTCCGTGGAGCAGAGCCTCCTAGGAAGGTGGTGAGGGAAAGACTACAAATCCAGCATGCCCCGCGAAGGAAGCTCCTTGCGATTGGCTACCCATCTGCCGGCGGCCAATGAGATGAGGCCTTGTTAGCGGGGAGCCCACTGCGGAGGCTGAGGGAGTCGAAGGGAACAGGGAGTCCCGAAGCGGATTTTAGGGTCTTGTGGACTAAGCAGTTTGTTCGCGTTTTCTCCCCTTCGCCTCCAGAAGCTCCCTGGGGATCTCAGTGCCGGGAGGGCGGGGATGGGGAGCACCGAAAGTACTGCCCGCAAGGTGTCCTTCGGGATGGACGAGGAGGAGCGGGTGCGGGTGCTGCAGGGCATCCGGGTGAGTGGGGGGCCGGGCCGCGCCAGCCGCGCCGGCGGGAGGGGGCGGGGAAGGGGGAGCGGGGCGGGGCGGGGAATCCTCTTGAGACTTGGGACTAGCGAGTCCCCCGGGGCGCGGGCTGACTGCTCAGCACTGTCCCCCTCCCACCCTGGCGGGCTAGGAAAGTGGGGCCTGGAGGGGCAAAGGGACTTGGCCAAGGTCACACCACGCAGTGGGGAGGGGTTGCGCCCCATCCATGAGCTGCCACCTGCCCCTTCCATCCCGCTTGGTATGATCGTAGTGGAGTAGGATCTGAGCCCAGCCGGAACAAAAATACTTTTATTTCTTTCAGTGAGCAAAAACTCATCTTTCCTTCCTGCATCATCCCCCGAAAAAAAGAAAAAAATAAAACCTTTGTTCTTTTTTTAATGATTAAATTTTATCTTCAGATCTGTATTCTCTCACACTTTTCTCCCCAAATCTAGGAAGCCAGGGGAAAAAACCCAACACCCCTGTTACAGATATGTGTAATCCAGCAAAGCAGATTCCAACATTGGCCACCCCTCTTTGATACACATGTGTGTGCCTGTAGATGTATACACACACAGGAATCTGAGGCCCTGTATGTGTCATATATTATATACACACACTCATATATGGGGAAACTGAGGCCCTATGTGTGTTTTATATATTATACACACAAACATGAAGAAACTGAGGCCTTATATGTATGTTTTATATAATATATACATACACACATATACGAGGAAACTGAGGCCCTATATGTGTGTTTTATATATTATACACATGTACAAGGAAACTAAGGCCTTATGTGTGTGTTTTATATATATTCTATATACAGGAGGAAACTGAGCTCCTATATGTGTGTTATATATATTATATATACAGACCTACAAGGAAACTGAGACCCTATGTTTTCTATTATATACACACATATGAAGAATCTGAGACTCTGTATGTCTGTTTTATATATACACACATTTATATACACGAGGAAATTAAGGCCCAATATATGTGTATTTTATATATTATACACATATGTGAAGAAACCAAGGCCCTATATATGTGTTATATGCACAAATATATGCACACACACATACAGGAAACTGAGGCCTGTGTATATACACACATATATATATATACATACAAGAAAACAGAGGCCCTATAGATGTGCGTATTATCTACATATGGGAACAGAGGCCTGCATATATTTATATATGTGTATAGTATACACATATGAATAATCTGAGGTCTGTGTGTGTCTATATATACCCACAAGGAAACTAGCCCTATATGTAGTTTATATATTATGTTACACACATATATGAGGAAACAGAGCCCACATATGTGACACACACATATACACAGGCCCCCACACAAGGAAAGTGAAGCACATGTGTATACACACATATATGTGTATATATACACTCAAGGGAACAAAGGCCTTATAGATATATATCTCTATGTGTGGAAACAGAGGCTTATATATGTATACATGTGTGTATACATACATATATGAGGAAACAGGCATGTGTATGTGTTTTATACACAAGGTAATCGAGGCCCTATATGTGATATACATACACACATGCATGTACATGTGGAAACTGAGGCCCTACATGGTTTATACATATACACAGAAATTGAGGCCTGTATGCATGTATACACATGTAGGCATATGTGTGCATGTACACATGAGAAAACCAAGACTGTGTGTGTGGATGGAAATAGACTAGTATATATTGTGTGTATGTGTATGGCCCTTTTGTGTGTATATATGTGTGTATATGTATGTATACACATGAGGAAACTAAAAAACATATGTGTGTTTATGTCTATGTACATATATATGGAAAGTGAGGCCTTTATATGTGTTTGTGTATACACACATACATATCCCATATATGTCTTTTCCTCATATGTGTATGTCTGAGGAAACTGAGGCCTATGCTTACGTATGTGTGTATATTTCTATGTTTCCATATATATGTATATACACACATAAAGAAACCAAGGCCTGTGTCTATGTGTTTGTCTATTTCCCTGTTGTCTGTGTCTAAAAAACAGTATTTCAGTCCATATTCTGTTTATCACCATTCTTTTAGAAGGAGTTGACGCAGAACCTTTGTAACAAATATGTGTTGTCAAGCAAAACAAAATTTCCCTCTTGGCCGTGTCTAAAAAGTATGTCTTAGTCTGCATCCTGAGTCCGTCACCTCTTCAAGAAGGTGGGAAAAATGCTTTATTATAAGCCCTCTGATACTGTGCTTGATATTTGCATTGAATGGTGTTCTTAAGCATTTCTAAATTGTTTGACTATATTATATTGTTGTATAAACTGTTCTGTGGTTGGGCTTACTTAGCATCAGTTCATATAACAACATAATAATAGTTAGCATTTAATATAGTGCTTTAAAATGTGAAAAGCATTTTGCATAAAATATACAAATCTCTTCAAGTTTCTCCAAAACTGTCACCACCATCCTTTCTTAAGCACAATAGTATTTCATTATTTTGATAGACTAGCCATTCCTCAATTGAGGGGCACTCTTTTAGTTCTGGCTTCTTATCATTACCAGCAGAGTCAGACTTTGAACCTAGCCCCTTACCCCACCAACTCCCTGCCAAATGAGAGGGTTTAAGGCCTAGAGAGGAGAGGGAAAGAGACAGAAGGGGTAGAGAACAAATCTGGGATTCCAGTCCTGTTTCTGTTGCCAACTGGCTGGGTGATTTTGGATAAGTCAAATTTTTTCTCTGGATCCAGAGAATTTCATGTCACTGAGGCATTTCGAGGAACTGATCTCTTCTCAGATCCTTTTATCAGTGTGTTGTCTGCCCTTCTGGGGGCTTTGTTAGCCTTTCACTGAGAGAGGGTGAGATGTGCATAGAGCACTGATCTTGGAGTGAGGAAGACCTGAGTTGGACTCCTGCCTCAGATACTGTCTGTGATAAGACATTTAACTTCCCAGCCCCAGTTTTCTAATTTGTAAAATGGAGACAATTATAGAATCTACTTTTCAGGGTTGTTTGAGAAATCAGGTGATTCCTCAAATTTGTATACAATAGTCTGAAAATAATAAAACACTATATAAATTTCAGCTATTATTATTTGTAGCTAGATGAACCTTCCAGAACTACAGAGAACCTTCTAGGTTCTGAGATTGTGAACATACTGCCTGGAAGCATGAGAGTGCCCTTCATTCAGAAGTTTGGAGGAGTAGGCTCTGTGTTGAGTTTGAGATGGGATGGCCAGTGCAACATTGAAATGGCAGGGTGGAATTCCTGGGTGAGGGGCTTGACACCCTAGCTTGCAGGAATTCTACCCTTCCATTTCAGTGTTGCACCAGGTAGAGATGTGGGGCTGGACCTTAAGAGAATGACTAAGGCTGGATATATAAGTCTTGGAGTCATTTGCATAGAGATAAATAATTGAACCCATGAGAATTATCACAGAGAGGATAATGAAACTTGAAGAGTCTAAGACAGTTTGTTGGACAGCTCTAATTTTTAGGAGGTTTTTCATTATGCAGAGTCAGAGAGTTTCCCTTCTTTCTGGTTCTGCCCTCCAGGGCTGAGAAACACTAGCCTTATCCCTTTGTGGTAAAGCAGCTCATCAAATAATCAAAGACAGCTATCTTTCCATGTAAGTCTCTCCTCCAGGCTAAAAGTCTCTCTGACCACTGATTGCAAGCCTTATCAGCATCCTAGTTGCTTTCCTTTGGATGACATACTGCTTGTTAATGTCCTTTTTAAAACAGGGCTCGTAGAACTGAACATGGTCCCCCATGGTTTGACCAGAGTCATATATAGAAGAATTTTTCTCTCCCTCATCCAGGATAGCAGCCCTGGCTGCTTGTCACCTGGCTGATTTCACATTGAGCTTTTAGTCCATTAGAACCTCATGTCTTTCTCATACAAACTGTTGTCTAGGCCTTGATTACTCAGAGAGACATCCTGTTACACACAGTATACAGTGTATTAGGTCTGGGTTAGGAAAACCTTTCTTAACTGCTCAGTGGAACAAGTCTGAAACTTTTGGAAACTCAGTTTCCGTATCTCTACAATGATGATAGTAATATTTGTAGTATGGACCTCTTAGGGTTGTTGTGAGACTCAAATAAGACAATGCTTCCCATTAGTGATTTGTTGATCATAAGGTGCTAAGTAAATATCAGCTATTTGTTGGCTATATCTATATTCAACTGATTTTTAAACTCCAAGTGTTGGCTATTACATTGTACTTGTTATCTTACTAGATTTGACCCATTGTTCTAGGTTTGTGTTATCTGTAAATTTGACTAGCATGCCTTCTCTGCCTTCTTGCACTTTGTTGCTAAAGATTCAAAATAACCCAGGACTAAGGACAGATCCCTGGGTCACTTTACTAGAGACTCCTTCAAATTGATATATAGCCATAGATCTAGAAGAGAAAAGACTTTAGAGGTCTTTTAGTTTAGCTTCCTTATTTTAGAGGATAAAAAAGGCCGAGAAAGGTTAAGGAAGTTGCCCAAGGTCTCACATTTGGCAGAAACAGGACTTGAGCTAAGATCTCTTGAATCCAAACCCATCATTCTGTTGTCTGTTATATCACATTGGTTAAACTATGGATACTTTTTGGATTTTCAACCATTTCCAAATTCATCTCACTGTTCTATTGTCTAGGCTACATTTTTCCATCTTGTCCACAAAGAGAGTTTGAGACTTTGTAAGTGCTTAGTTGAAATCAAGCATCCTGTCTTTGGCATTGCCTAAATCTACCATGAGAGTAACCTTATCAAAAGAGAAGATAAAGTTAGCCTGGTATATACCTGTTTACCTGATGAAACGGCGCTGTCTCCTCATATTCACTACTTCCCTTTCCAAATGTTCACCCATCTCTTTGATAATACATTCTTGAATTTTGCCAGGAATTGAAGTCAAGTTCACCAGTTTAGAGTTTGAAGACTTTTGCATTAATGTACTTGAGGATCACATTTTCCCATTTTAAAGTCCTGTCTTCCATTCTACTTGATCTTCCTTCCTTCCTTCCTTTCTTCCTTTCCCCCTTCCCTTCCTGTCTCCCTCCCTTTCTGTCCTAGGATCAGTTCCAAGACAGAAGAGTGGCAAGGGCTTTACAGTTTGGATTAAATGACTTGCCCAGGGTCACACAGCTAGGAAGTGTCTGAGACCAATTTTGGACTCTGATCCTCCTGATTCTAGGCCTGATGCTCTTTTTGCTTTATCAATTTTCAAACGTTGCTGACAACAGCTCAGCAGTCAGTTCTGCCATCAAACTCAAATACAAATGGGGCCACTAACCTTACATAAGGGTCCCTGCAGCCACATATTGACTCAGAAAATCCTCTGTTAATGTTATTTTTGTTCTATTGTGTTGTTATTTATTTTGTGAAATATTTATCAACTGCATTTTAATCTGGTTCAGGCTGTTCTGAGGGAGTGTTCTGATGTGCTTGATACCTCTGCTGTTCTTAGTTCTGGCCTAATTTGAACTTATTGATGGCAGATGGGTGTTTTCTCAGCACCTATTCACTTATCTTGGATTTCAGTTCTTTAATTTTTGTCTGAGCCTTCTCAGTCCAAGAAAACAAAAGCAAACTAGGAGTTGACCCATTTATTCTGACTACTAATAAATATTTTTGCTTGGATTGCTTCAGTTATTATTAATTACCAGACATGGTTAGCATAGACCCTTTCACTTTTGATCTTCTTGATCCCCTAAAATAGCTTTTAAAGCCCTCTCTTTATTCCTTGGCATTTATCTCCATTCTCAGCTCATTCTAAGATTTAGCATTCCTGACATTCTTACAATGATGCTTGTGACAGTTTTCTTCTCTATATTAATAAGTATGTTGGACTAGATCTCTGAGGTTCCTTGTAGCTCAGAAATGTTGATGATATGGAATTTTTTTTAAACCCTTACCTTCCATCTTGGAGTCAATACTGTGTATTGGCTCCAAGGCAGACGAGTGGTAAGGGTAGGCAATGGGGATCAAGTGACTTGCCCAGGGTCACACAGCTGGGAAGTGTCTGAGGCCGGATTTGAACCTAGGACCTCTTGTCTCTAGGCCTGACTCTCAATCCACTGAGCTGCCCCCATATGGAAATTTTAAATGGGAGATGGCAGAGAAATAAAAAAGAGTGGGAGTAGTGGGAATAGAGAGGTGGGATGGAAGTGAGAATTGTGGATGGGTCACCAGAGAGGGAAAAAAGGTTCAGAGGAAAGAGGATTGATGGTGGGAGGAACTACAAGGTAGGGATGGGGACTAAGGATGGTTTGAAAAGGGAAGTGGAAATAGTACCAGGGACAGGGTTAATGGTCAGCTAACTTGGGCTTAACTTCCAGCCCCCTTACTTCTTGCTTTGCTTCGGTCATGTCATTTAACCTTTGGTAATGCCTATACTATCTCTGTCATTATTGTTCATTTGTGTAAATATCAGAGCTGGGTTGCTTTCAGGATTGAATGATTAAATGAGGCAGCTGGTGGCACAGTGTCTAGAGCACTGGGCCTGGAGTCAGGAGGATCTGAGTTTAAATCCTGTCCCAGACACTTACTAGCTATGTGACCTTGGGTAGGCCATGTAACCTCTTTATCCTAGGTTACCAGGGTGGTTGTGAAGATCAATTGTAAAGTGCTTAGCACTGTGCCTAGCACACAGTAAATGCCAATTATTATTATTATATTATTAGATAACTCTCTTGACCTTTCTGAGTGCTATCTAGATGTGAGCCTTTGTCTAGAGAGGGCACACGACTTCTCTCTCTCTGTCACTGACCCTTCTCTCTATTACTTGGCCTGTCCCACACTCATGCCCATGTCACAGTCTTACTTTGTGAATATTCCATCCCAACCCTGCTGCAAGAATCGTGAACACTGGAATATAGGAGTTTTTGCTGTTCACAAAGCTCTTCTTGGGATACCCCTGAAAATGAGCTGTTGCTTACCTTTTCCTCAGACAGACGAAACTGAAACTCATGGTGCTTTGTGCCTAGCAAGAAATTACCTTTCCCACCCAAACACTTAGTAAATGTTTGCTCCACTGAAGCACCTTGTTGGAGTCACAAGCCCCAGAGTCTACCATACCAGTGATTTTTCCAGTACAACCTCCTTGTTCTCTTTATAAGCTTTGGAGGAGAGAAACTGACTGCAATGGAAAAGCCTTGGAGCTGGTTCTTGCTTTGTGGCTAACAATCTTGGGCAGGCCAGTGAATTTCTTTGGCCCTTCATTTCTTCAGCTATGAAATGGGCATAATATCTGCACTGCCTTGCCTCTTCCCTTAAGACTCAGATGTGAAGTTCAAGTGCTTGTGAAAAATACAAGCTGCCAGAAATGTATAATATTAAATTCTTTTTAATAATTTGGTGCTGAATAGACTTTTGAAAAGCAGAGAACAAATTTGTTTTAGAGGCAAAGGGAAAACAGATTGAAAGGCATCCCACCGATGTTGGTTTAAAACAGAAATCTTCCCTGAACCATTTGTGTATGCTCTTTCCTTTCTCCAAACATTAAACCAACAAGCATTCTTTAAACCCAAACTACATGCCAGACACCAGATATAGATAGACAAAAATGAAATAGTCCCTGTCCCCAGGAACTTCCATTTTGTCTGGAGAGACAGCTTGCGCACTGAGATGTATATGTTTCTTTAAGCTACTAAATTAATATCATTTTCTCTTCTGATAGAGTTATTGTTCTAATAAATTAGAGGAAGCATAAAACATAGTACGCCTGGATTTCTGCAAAGCATCAAAGGGGAAGGGCAAATGATAAAGCTTTCAGCCCACCGTAAGGTGTGCCAGCACTTCTGATGCACAATATGTTAATGCATATATAAGGACTCACAAAGTAAGTACAAGATAATTTAAAGAGGGAGATACTAGCTGCCAAAGAGATCAGGAAAGTGTAGAAACAAGAGAGGGATTCTAAGAAACAGAGATAAAGAGACACTGCATAGAAATGGGACATAGAAAATCACATATGTGGAATTTAGTCAGTCACTAAATATGAAGTACATGCTATGTGCTAGGTGCTGGAAATACAAAAAGAAGCAAAAGACAGTTCCTGCCTCAAGGAGAGTAAATGTAATTGGGGAGACAACATGCAAACATAATATATAAAGCAGACTATATATAGGATAAATTGGAAATAATGGAGTGAAGGCCCTGGAGTATAGAGAGGTTGGGAAAGGATTCCTGTAGAAGATGGGATTTTAGTTGGAACTTAAAGGGAACCAGGGAAAACAGCAGACAGAAATGAGAAGAGAGAGCGTCCCTGGCATGGGAGACCTCCAGAGAAAATTTCCAGAACCGAGAGACAGAATGTCTTGTTGGTGGAATAGCCAAGAGACCTTGTCACTGGTTTGAAGAGTACACAGAGGAGAGTAGGTATAAAGAGACTGGAAAAGTAGGAGGAGGCTAGGTTATGAAGAACTTTGAATGCCAAACAGAGCATTTCATATTTGATCCTTGAGATAATAGGGAGCCATGGGAATTTTCTGAGTAGAGGAGTGACATGGTCAGTTCAGAATATTACGAAAATCACTTAAGTGGCTCAGTAGAGGATGAATATGTAGAATAAGGCTGCATAGTTAGGTTTGTATATGTTCTTTTAAAATTCATTTCTTGATAATTTTTAGATATCAACTTTATTTCCAATGTTTGTTTCCCCCCCACTCTTCTCCCATCCCCTATGATTCTTCACTTTCCTACCCCAGTGGGATACTCCTTTTAATGAAGTCATTTGCATGTTTTCATTTTTCCTCCTACTTTCCCCAGTAAAGTTGAGAAGAAGGTGTTGCTAAAAGTAGTAAATCCTTGGAGATATTTCCCTTTTCTGAGAGAGACTCTGCCTCCCCAAGTGACTTTCATTTAAGAGGTCAAGTGCAAGCTAAACAGCTAGCTAAGGTGTATGAATGTTTGCTATTGGCAAACTTCACAGAGTAAGTGTTAGAGCTGGGAGTGATCCTAGAGATCACCTGGTCTGACCCATCTTGTTTCACACATGTGGAAATGTAGGCCCAGAGAAGTAAAGTAACTCACCAAGGCTTCCATAGTTAGCCAGGAGCAGTGCAGGCCTAGAACCTGGCTCTTGACACTTGGCTCTTTCCCCTACACCACCCCAATATAATTGGGACTGTCTACAGCAGGGGTCGGCAACCTTTTTGGCCATGAGAGCCATAAACGCCACATTTTTTAAAGTGTAATTTCGTGAGAGCCGTACAGTGCTCACAGTGCCGCTCCTGTAACAGCACCTGAAAAAAAATGGACTTTATGGCTCCTGCAGAAAGAGCCATACGTTGCCGACCCCTGATCTACAGATTTAGGGGGAGGCATTCTGGTTGCTATATTAACAAAGATGGTACCAATTTTCAACAATGATGACAATGATAAATTATTAGTTTCCTTGGTTATAGTCCTGAAGCCAGGTGTCTGCATCATGCTTTTTGTTGTAGATATAAATAGAGAATTTCCAGGAACTGGTCATAGGCACTGCACCAATCCTCTGTAGAAAGGTGTCATGATCATTCTAATTTTTTAACTATTTTACATTAACCTGTGTAAGAAATTAAATTTAAGGTTTGACCAAACATGAGAATTCTAAGGTAATATTGTGGTCACTGATTTAAAATATTATAGCTCAAGTCAAAATGACTTTTAGTAGCATTTATTTAACAAAGAGGTGGAAAGAGTGAAAGTAGAGAAAAGTAAGAAGAGGGTAGAGAAAATGTCTAGCTTATCGCACTAACTGTCGCTCTAGTGTCTGGCTCAGCTCTTAACCCACAGCCAGAGGACCTGGTGGTGTCTTATGCAAAGGCTCCACCTATGCAGCCTCCTCCAGGAAAGGAAGGCTTCTCCAGAACTTCTCTCTCCAGAAGCCAGGAAGTCCAAAGGACAGGAGCAGTCCTTCAAGAAGCAGTCCAAGAGCCAAAGTTAAGGTCCAAGCTGAAGGTCCAGTCCAAAAACACCTCCAAAAGCCAAGTCACCAGCCGAAGTTCCAATTGGAAGTTCAGGATTTTTTATAGTCCTTTTTCCATGTCACTTCCTGTCACTTCCTCCACTTTACAGGAACCAATTGCAGTTTTTCAGTTTGCTTAGCACTGCCCAAGGGGTGTTCCTGTTGCTTCTGGAGTTGTCACTCACTTTAGTAAGTGACTTGGAAACTCCCTTACTTAGTGTAAAGTAGGGGTATTTAAGTTTTTGGTTGATTAATTTAAAATTGTTGATTGATAGACAAAGAAAGTTAATTTCATTCTTCACACCTACATAATAGGGTCAGACTCTAATTCCAAGTAAGATAAAATAAAAACTAAGATGTAAAATACCATAATGATATTCATCTCATTTTTTAGAACATGACTACTTGGTTTTCTTTTCAGCAGATAAGTAATCACTTCCTCAGTGCTGACCAAAGCATAAAGTGGGTAGTGCTTTTGACATAGCCCTATCTCTCCTAATTGAGAGGGAAGAAAGAATTGAATATTCACTTTCAAGAATTAGTGATACTTGGTTGATTATCAACTCTAGCCTTTCTTCAGGTCTCCAGTTTATCCCTACCTTCTGTTCCTTAACTCAACACCAAGGGCCTGACCTCTGCAAAGAAGCAGAAGACAGACACACACCCTTACCTAGAAAAACAGAGTTGGGTGAGTGCTGGAGGAGACTGGATTAGGGGCTCTTAAAGGTCTCTTCCAGTTCCAAATTGGTCCAATGAGGTGTTGGTAGTACCTCTCTTGGATCTCAGAAGGTGTGGTTAATGAGTTGAGAGTTCCTGGAGTTGAGACCATACTGTGGGGAACCTCAAATAATAAGCCAAAGGGTTTAGACTTTATCATAGGGCAGTGAAGAGCCATTTTAAGTTTCTATGCAGGAGAATAATAATAATAACTCAAAATTTATTTAATGTTTTCCAATTTACAAGACATTACCCTTATAATTGTTATTTCCATTTTATAGATGATTTATGAATTCTGAAAATTTTAGTTAACTTGTCCATAAACATGAGACCAACAAGTGCTGGAGGCTGTACAAAGACCATTATCCCTGTGCTTAGACCAGATATGGGCAAACTTTTTAAAGAGGAGGCCAAAGGAAAGGAAATGCTCATCTGTCAGTCTGTTTCTAAGGCAACTCTTTTGAAGTTTCATTGTATTGTATCCTACTCATTGTATTTGTCAGGTTAGGAATAATGCCTTGTGGCTGGATAGAACATTTCAGGCCTCCCCTCCACCCCCCAATCTGGCCAGCAGGCTGTAGTTTGCCCATCACTGGCTTAGACCATTATCCCTGTGCTTGTGTCTTAATTTAATAAGGTGAAAGAATTATTGACTAAAAAAGCATAGGTATGATGTCTTGTTATAGCTTGGTTTCTTTGCCTCCTTTGCCATTTTGTGACCAGAGAGAAAGAGGATCCTAGTGGAGTGAGAATAGGTAGTGAGGAGTATGGATGAAGTGAGGAGACTAGAGTGAGAGATGCAATTCTCTTGATCCTTCCCCATGATGTCCTGGTCCTGGCAAGTTCAGAGGTTTGCTATTGTGACAATACAAGAGTATGCCATCACACCATAACTGCCTTCCCCATTTCATCGACTGATCACAAATTTAGCCTTTGCTGCTATTACTTAAGAGCATAAAAGAGATTTCTCTTTGTCTTTGCCTTTCCTTTAGTCCTTTCTCACCGATGGGCATTCACCTAGTCCTACACTTGGAACAGATTCGCTCTGCATCATCACCAGTTGAAATTCTCTTCTTCCAAGGCCCATTTCTTCTGTTGCTTTTACTGTGAAGCCTTGCTTTCTTAGTGACCACTGAAAGCAACTTCCTCCCTCATATTTCTTAAAGTTTTTCTCTGCATCTTTTCTCTGCTTTTTACATTTTCTGTCTTTTTTGCATATCTTGTTTATGTACTCATCTTCTTCCCCCATTAGTCATTTAAGATTTATTAAGCACCTGCTACATGCCATGCACTGTGCTAAGCATGGCGATACAGAGAGAGGCATTCAATTATAAAGTTCTGGTGGTGAAACAATTTTTCATCTTTTTATATCTAGTAGGATATAGGGCTGTGTGACCCTAGGCAAGTCACTTGACCCCCATTGCCCACCCTTACCACTCTTCCACCAAGGAGCCAATACACAGAAATTAAGGGTTTAAAAAAAAATAAAGCATCCCTAGTAGGATATAGGATGAGGACTATACTTGCCAATTCACTGACATACAGAACTCTCAGGTAAGGAAATTCCCTTTATCTATATAGGCCAACACCTTTTTCTCTACAACTTAGTCTTACCTTATGTATCAGTTCTATGACAGAAGACCAGTAAAGACTAGGCAATAAGGATTAAGTGACTTGCCCAGGGTCACACAACTAGGAAGTATCTGAGGTCATATTTGAACCCAGGTCCTCCAGACTCTAGGACCAACCAGTGCTCTATCCACTGTGCCACCTAGCTGCCCCCCAACTTCGAGTCTTAGAGAGTTGCCAGGAGCACTCAGAGATTCAATGACTTGATCTTGGATCACATGGCCGTATTTGCCAGAGGGACTTGAACCTTGGTCGCTCTGGTTTTGAGACCAGCTCTCTCTAATATGCCATGCTTTTTTTCCCTTTCTACTATTAAGTTTAACAGGTGCTTGATTAGTGTTTGTGGACTTGAATTTTACACATTCTCTTCTTTGGAATATCTTCTAGTGACTTGTCTAGAGTCACACCATGATTTAGTGACAGAACTGATACTATAACTTGGGCCACCTGAATCCTAGTCTGGTATTTTTTTCTACAGCATCTTGCTTTAAAAAAAAAAAAGTGATTGTTTAAGTATACTAATATTCTTAAAGTGTGATGAAATTTTGGGGTGGGCTGCTAAACCACTTAGATTACTTCATTCTGTAGTACTGTCAGGGAATATCTTATGATTATATTAATATATTAATACTTTAAATATATTAAATATTATTACTTATTAATAAGTTAAAGGAAAACCCCTACTTAACCCTGGGAACCTGCATTAACTTCTCTAGTAGCCTTTAAACATATTTAAAACTCCACATTTTAATTCTAACACAATTATGTCTGGTCCTCTCTCTGAGTTTACAAGTGCTTTTAAGGAAGGTGTTATTTTGTCATAATCATGGAATGAGCAAGTTGAGGAAAATGATTTGTGTTTCTAGATTCTAGGCAGAGCCATGAAGATCAGCATCTTGGGATCTTTTCTCAACCCTCTCCTTCGTCTCTTACTTGTGCTTTTCTGTTCCATCACCCAGAATGCCCTCTGTGTCTGTCTGTATCCTGCCCATCCTTTAAGGTCCAGGTCAAGTCCCTATTCCCCTGATGATAATTCTAACTTACTCTGATCTCTCCCCTTCTTAGCCTTCCATAGTTCTTATCTCTATTTTACATTCAGGCATTCTTCTATTTTTTATCCTGTACTTACATTTTCTAAATTTCACATATGCATGCCTGGTTTTCCTAACAAAGTTGTGTAAGCTCTTTGAGAACCTGAACAATCTCTATCTCTTTCATCTTCTACAGGGCTTAGCCTGGAACTTGGTACATAATAGGAACTGAATTAAAAAGGTTGCCTGACTGAATCTAGCTGAGTATAGCTGCAGTAATACACCAATGAAGAATGGTAGTAGAATTCTTGCAACCAACCTGGGAAATCGGGAAAACTTTCCCAGGCCAAATTGGTTTTTTCTTTTCTAACTTTGAGGCTCTGGCTCTGTGTGCCATAAGATATCAGAATACCTCTGCACTTCATTAACTTGTTTGCCTTTCATGAATTTATGAGAACTTTTTGTGTTAGGTTCAGTGTGGGAACAGTGAAGAGGCATAGGACTTGGTTCCACTTTGGGGGTTCCTTGAGGGCACAAAAAAATCTAGAGGTTAGGTGTGTAGAGTGTGCTCAAGGGCAAAGGTCTCAAACAAGCTTCAGGGGCCAGCAGTCACTCTTAAGAATAGTCTGAACCAGATTAAAATGTATTTGGGAAGTATTTCTGAAAACGAGTAAAAATACAGTAGAACACAGAGCATATCGATATGTGGTTTTCTAAGACTATTGACTGTGGCCACAGGGATCCTAATGTACAGTTTAGTGGTGCCCATTTCTATTTGAGTTGGACACCACTGCTTGAGGGACTATACTTTGGATTTTTCTTGTGTTGCTTCAGGCTGGGTGTATGAACTAGGGGCTGAACCTTAAAGTCATACAGCATAGACTTCAAGATTGGAAGAGACTGTAAAGACAGTCTAATTTAGGTATTCTCAGCTTTTTGTCTGTCATTAACTAACCTTTTGGCAGTCAATAGAGTCCTATACTTTTTTTTTTAATTTTAATTTTGAATATTTTCCCATAGTTACATATTTCATGTTCTTTCCCTCTCCCCCAAACCCCCTAACCTCCCTTAGCCAATGCACAATTGCACTGGGTTTTACATGTATCATTGATCAAGACCTCATTCCATATTATTGATAGTTGGACTAGAGTTATCGTTTAGTGTCTCCATCCCTAATAATATCCTCATCAGCCCATGTATTCAAGCAGTTGTTTTTCTTCTGTGTTTTTCCTCCCACAGTTCTTCCTCTAAATGTGGCTAGTTTTCATTCTCATAAGTCCCTCACCTTGCTCTGGATCCTTGCATTGCTGCTAGTAGAGAAGTCTGTTATGTTCGATTGTACCACAGTTTATCTGTCTCTGTGTACAATGTTCTCCTGGTTCTGCTCCTTTCACTTTGCATCAATTCCTGGAGTTCTTTGGAATTCACATGGAATTCCACCAATTCTTTATTCTTTTAAGCACAATAGTATTCCATCACCAACAGATACCATGATTTGTTCAGCCATTCCCCAATTGAAGGACATTCTCTCATTTTCCAATTTTTTGTGACCATAAAGAGCGTAGCTATAAATATTTTTGTAGAATTCTTTTTCCTTATTATCTCTTTGGGGTATAATCCAAGCAGTGCTATGGCTGGATCAAAAGGCAGATAATCTTTTAAAGCCTTTTGAGCAAAGTTACAAATTGCCATCCAGAATGGTTGGATCAGTTCACAACTCCACCAGCAATGCATTAATGTCCCAATTTTGCAAATTTTGCCACATCCCCTCCAACATTCATTACTCTCCCTTGTTGTCATTTTAGCCAATCTGCTAGGTGTAAAGTCATACCTCAGAGTTGTTTTGATTTGCATTTCTCTAATTATTAGAGATTTAGAACAATTTTTCATGTGTTTATTGATAGTTTTGATTTCTTTATCTGAGAATTGCCTATTCATGTCCCTTGCCCATTTATCGATTGGGAGATGGCTTGATTTTTTGTACAATTGATTTAGCTCCTTGTATATTTGAGTGATTAGGCCTTTATCTGAGTTTTTTGTTATAAAGATTTTTTCCCAATTTGTTGTTTCCCTTCTAATTTTGGTAGCATTGGTTTTGTCTATACAAAAACATTTTAGTTTAATGTAGTCAAAATTATTTATTTTACATTTTGTTATTTTTTCTAACTCTTGCTTGGTTTTAAAATCTTTCCCTTCCCATAGATCTGGCAAGTATACTATTCTGTGCTCACCCAATTTGCCTATAGTTTCCTTTTTTATATTCAAATCATTCACCCATTCTGAGTTTATCTTGGTATAGGGCAGGGGTCGGCAACCTTTTTGGCCGTGAGAGCCATAAACACCACATTTTTTAAAATGTAATTTCGTCAGAGCCGTACAGTGCTCACAGTGTGCACTCCTGTAACAGTGCACGCTCCTGTAACGGTGCCTGAAAAAAATTGACTTTATGGCTCCTGCAGAAAGAGCCATATCTGGCCCTCAAAAGAGCCAGATATGGCTTGAGAGCCATACGTTGCCGACCCCTGGTATAGGGTGTGAGATGTTGATCTAGGCCCAATCTCTCCCATATTGTTTTCCAATTTTCTCAGCAGTTTTTGTCAAATACCGGGTTTTTGTCCCAAAAATTGGGTTCATCAAAAACTGTCTTGCTGAGGTCTCTTACCCCTAGTCTATTCCACTGATCCTCCATTCTATCTCTTTGCCAGTACCATATTGTTTTGATGACTACTGCTTTATAGTACAGTTTAAGATCTGGTACTGCTAGGGCATCTTCCTTCATATTTTTTTTTCATTATTTCTCTTGATATTCTTGGTCTTTTGTTATTCCAAATGAACTCTGACAAAATCCACAGGGAAAGGGGAGGACTTATTTCTACACTAACTTAGTGACCTAAACAGACAGGACCCAAGGAGCTATAATGGAGTCTCTGGGTGACTGCCTCAGACCCGGTCCTGCCAGGCTTGAGCACAGCTAAGGGCTGATGTGGCTTTGGGGTTCTCACTGCAATCCACCGATGATCTCTGGATGCCAAGAGCCAAGGTAGTCTCAAGTACCAAGCTGGGCAGGTGTGCTCGAGACACTGTTCACCAGATCTCAAACTTCTCCTCTTCCCTTGGTACAGCACTGTAGATCTTATCCTCTTTGCTAGATGCCACACAGGATCCCAAGGAAATTAGGATGCAGGGTCCTTTACTCTGAGGTCTCCCCAGGGCTAACCACAGTTTGTGCTAACCCCTAATGGAGTCCCTCGCAGAGTACAAGTTACTTCTTCCTGCTCCTTCATTCCATTTTGGAATTCCCAGCTCCAGCTCCTTCCTGCTAGGTACACCTTAATTCTTAATCAATAATCTAATCTTCCTCACAACAGCACTCAATGTTTTTCCAATTGTTTAGATCTAGTTTTAATTATGTGGAAAGAGTTGTAGTTGTGTTTGTATAATTCCTGTGTTTGTCTTGACAGATAGATTCCTAAGTATTTTATATTGTCTATGGTGATTTTAAGTGGAATTTCTCTTTCTAACTCTTCCTGCTGTGATGTGTTGGAGATATATAGAAATGTTGATGTTTTATGTGCGTTTCTTTTGTATCCTGCAACTTTGCTAAAGTTGTTGATTATTTCCACTAACTTTTTAGTTGATTCTCTAGGATTTTTTAAGTAGACCATCATATCATCTGCAAAGAGTGACAGCTTGGTCTCCTCATTGCCTATTTTAATACCTTCAATTTCTTTTTCTTCTCTAATTGCTACTGCTAGTGTTTCCAGTACAATGTTAAATAATAGAGGTGACAATGGGCATCCTTGTTTCACTCCTGATTTTATTGGGAAGGCTTCCAATTTATCCCCATTGCAGATGATGTTTGTTGATGGGTTTAGATATATACCATTTATTATTTTTAGGAAATGCTCTTCTATTCCTAAACTTTCTAGTGTTTTCAGTAGGAATGGGTGTTGTATTTTATCAAAGGGTTTTTCAGCACCTATTGAGATAATCATGTGTTTTTTGTTGGTTTGGTTGTTGATATGGTCAATTATGTGAAAGGTTTTCCTACTGTTGAACCATTCTTGTATTCCTGGTATAAATCCCACCTGATCATAATGAATAACCCTTGTGATCACTTGCTGGAGTCTTTTTGCTAGTATTCTGTTTAAGATTTTTGCATCTATGTTCATTAGGGAGATTGGTCTGTAGTTTTCTTTGTTTTTGATCTGCCTGGCTTTGGGATCAGTACCATATTTGTGTCAGAAAAGGAGTTTGCTAGAACTCCTTCTTTGCTTATTGTGTCAAATAGTTTGTATAGTATTGGAATTAGTTGTTCTTTGAAGGTTTGCTAGAATTCACTTGTGAATCCATCTGCTCCTGGGGATTTTTTCTTAGGGAGTTCTTTTTCTGATATGGGATTATTTAAGTTATCTATTTCTTCTGCTGTTAATCTAGGCAATTTATATTTTTGTAAATATTCATCCATATCACCTAGATTGCTGTATTTATTGCCATATAACTGGGAAAAATAGTTTTTAATGATTGCCTTGATTTCCTCTTCATTAGAGGTGAGGTCTCCCTTTTCATCTTTGATACTGATAATTTGCTTTTCTTCTTTCCTTTTTTAAAATTAGATTGACCAGTACTTAGTCAATTTTATTTATTTTTTCAAAGTACCAGGTTCTAGTCTTATTTATTAATTCAATGGTTCTTTTGCTTTCAATTTTTTGATTTCTCCTTTGATTTTTATAATCTCTAATTCAGTTTTTAACTGGGGATTTTTAATTTGTTCTTTTTCTAGTTTTTTGATTTGCATACCCAGTTCATTGATCTTTGCCCTCTCTAATTTGTTAATATATGCACTCAATGATATAAATTTCCCCCTGAGTTCTGCTTTAGCTGCATCCCACAGATTTTGGTAGGATGTCTCATCATCATTGTCATTGTCTTCGATGAAATTATTAATTGTTTCTATGATTTGTTCTTTAACTATCTGATTTTGGAGAATTATATTATTTAATTTACAATTAGTTTTTGATTTGCCTGTCTATGTGCCCTTACTGATTATTATTTTTATTGCATTATGATCTGAAAAGGTTACATTTATTATTTCTGCTCTTTTGCATCTGTTTGCCATGTTTATATGCCCTAGTACATGGTCAGTCTTTGTGAATGTACCATGTGCAGCTGAAAAGAAGGTGTATTCCTTTTTGTCGCTATTTATTTTTCTCCACGTATTTATTAAATCGATTTTTTCTAGGATTTCATTTACCTCTCTTATCTCTTATTTATTTTTTGGTTTGATTTATCGAGATCTGAAAGAGGAATATTTAGATCTCCCACTAGTATGGTTTTACTATCTATTTCCTCCTTGATCTCTGCCAGTTTCTCCTTTCGAAATTTGGATGCTATACCATTTGGTGTGTACATGTTGAGTACTGTTATTTCCTCATTATCTACACTACCTTTATCAGGATATAATTACCTTCCCTATCTCTTTTTTTTTTTTAACCCTTAACTTCTGTGTATTGGCTCCTTGGTGGAAGAGTGGTAAGGGTGGGCAATGGTGGTCAAGTAACTTGCCCAGGGTCACACAGCTGGGAAGTGTCTGAGGCCGGATTTGAACCTAGGACCTCCCATCTCTAGGCCTGACTCTCAATCCACTGAGCTACCCAGCTGCCCCTTCCCTATCTCTTTTAATCAGATCTATTTTTACTTTGGCTTAATTAGAAATCATGATTGGCATTCCTGCCTTCTTTTTCTCAGTTGAAGCCCAAAAGATTTTACTCCAGCCATTGACCTTAACTCTGTGTATGTCCACCTGCCTCATTTGTATTTCTTGTAGACAGCATATGGTAGGATTTTGTTTCCTAATCCACTTTGCTATTTGCTTCTGTTTTATGAGCAAGTTCATCCCATTCACATTCAGGGTTATAATTACCAGCTGTGTATTCCTTAACATTTTGGTATCCTCTCCTAGTTCTACCCCTTCTTCTTATACTATTTCCTTTTAAACCAGTGGTTTGTTTTAAATCAGTCCTCCTTGTCCCCTCCTTTGGTTTACTATCCTTTCCACCCCCTCCCTTCTCCTCTTATTATTTTTTAAGGCCTAATGAATTCCCTCCCCCTCTTTTCCTCTCCCTTTATGAACTCCCCATCCCACGCCCCCCAACCATTTCCCCCTCCCCCCCCAGGTTTATCCCTTCTGACTTTATCTGTAGGGTTAGATAGGATTTGATATCCCAATGGATCTAGCTACTTTTCCCTCTCAGGATTAATTCCACTGAAAGTAAGGTTTAAATATTTCCTATTAATGCTCTCTTCTTCTCCTTCTTATAATAGTATTCATCCTTTCCCCTTCCCATGCCCTCTTTTGTGTGGTATAGATTATTCAATTTTTCTTATTTCTTCAAGTTTCTCTTGGTGCCATCTTCTATTCCCCCCCACCCCATATCATCTTAGACCATTTAATACTCCAACCTCTCCTCATGACTAATTCTTCTAATTACTATAATATTATACAGTTTTTTAGAACTACACATAATATTTCTCCATATAGGAATACAAATAATTTGATCTTAATGAAGCCCTTAAAGAATCAAATTTAAAAATAAAAGTTTTCTTTCTTTCCTCTCTCTTTCTTATTTACCTTTTCATGTTTTTCTTGGGTTAGATATCAAACCTTCCATTTAGTCTTGGTCTTTTCTGTGCAAATACTTGGAAATCTTCTATCTTGTTGAATGCCCATACTTCCCCTGGAAGTATATAGTCAGTTTTGATGGGTAGGTGATCCTTGGTTGTAGACCCAATTTTTTTGCCTTTCTGAATATCATGTTCCAAGCCTTGAGGTCTTGTAGTGTGGAGGCTGCCAGATCCTGTGTGATACTGATTGGTGCTCCTTGATATCTGAATTGTTTCTTTTCGGCTTCTTGTAATATTTTTTTTCTTTAATTTGGAGGCTCTTGAATTTGGCAGTTATATTCCTGGGGATTGTCTTTTAAGGGTTTAGTATAGAGGGTGATCTATGGATCCTTTCAATGCCTATTTTGCCCTCTTGTTGAAGAACATCAGGACAGTTTTCTTGGATAATTTCTTGTAATATGGTGTCCACATTTCTATTAATTTCTGTTTTTCAGGAAGACCAATGATTCTCAAATTGTTTCTTCTAGACCTGTTTTCTTGATCTATTACCTTCTCATTGAGATATTTCATGTTTCCTTCCATTTTGTCAGTCTTTTGACTTTGCTTTATTAATTCTTGCTGTCTTGTGAGATCATTGGCTTCTACTTGTCCAATTCTAGCTTTTAAAGACTGGTTTTTGGCTATAATCTTTTGGTTTTCCTTTTCCATCTGGTCTATCTGGCTCTTCCTGGCTACCAGCTGGTCATTTCTGGTCTTCAATTTGCTTATCATTTCATTTGATTTCTGAACCTCAATTTCCAAATGTGAAATTCTGTCTTTTAAACTGTTATTTTCTTTTTGAACTATTTCCTACTTTTCTTGCCAGATCTCTTCCATCTTTCTCATGATCTTGGATTTGAACTCTTTAAGAGCTTGTGACCAATTTTCATTTTTTTTGGGAAGGTTTGGATGTCTTTAATTGTTTTTCCTTCTCTGTTTTCTGTTTTTTTTTTTCTGTGCAGAACTTTTTTCTTGGTCTTTTTGGTGTTTATTTCTTGGGCCTTGCTTGGCATCATTGTGCTTTCTCAGCCAGAAGTCTGAGTAAGGCAAGCCGACTCTCTTTGTATGGAGCTAATGTAATGCAAGATTGCTAGCAGAAGCCTTTTGCTTCTTCAATTTCAAACTGTCACAGAAAAGCAGTTGGAGGTTTTAGAATCTTCAGAAAGTCAGTTGTAGCCTGAGGCTATAAATAGGACTGAAGTCCAACTGACTGGGCTTTTGCCTTCTGGTTCTTGCTTTGCCCGGGTACTTCTGCTTTTTGGGCTTGGGCTTAGCCCGTTGGCTTTGGCTTTTCAGCTTGGCTTTGGCCTTTTGGCTTTGGCATTGGCCTGTGCTTTTTTTGTCTTGTGGAAATTTGGGCCTATCTAATTTCTCTGGACCTCTCCCTGATCTCTCCATTACATCCCTGCTATTTCCTTGAATTTCCCTTTGGGCCGTGGGAGGAAGGGTGGCTTGGTATTTGGACATTGCGGGTTTAGATTCTAAAGGCAAGTAGGGCATCCTAAACAAGTTAACCCCAATTTAGTGATTTGATAAATATTTTATTTCAAAGGCAGTCAAACCTTCCTGACTGGGAGAGCCGGACTCTCTGAGTCTAAACCTCTCCTGCGACCCATCACCCACCATCCAGTCTTCTCCCTAGTAGCAGTTAGAAAACCTAAAGCCTCTTTCCCTCTGCTTATTCCTGACTTTAATAAATCCCCTTTGTTACCTACTCAAAGCCTCTGGTGAATCATTGTATCGAAAATTAAGGCAAGGCTGAAGAGGGAAGGAATTATTTCTTTTATTTCTTGAGGGAACTGCAGGCATCCATCTTGGCAGGAAGTATCTATCGGAGACTTCCTGCAGCCATCAATTTCACTGGCAGGGAGGAGCCCTTTTGTCTTCTCCCTCAAGGGACTTAGAAATTAACAAGAAAAGTCCTCTAGCCAGATATAAAACATTTTTGACTGGCCCAGTCCCCCTGTACCTTAGAGATACCTTCCCTGATTGAAGAACCTCAGCCTATTTCCTCAGTATCCTCTGTCTCTAGCCTTGGTGAATAAGTCTGTTTAAGCTGCCCTCCTGTATATTCTCTGTCATTCCCTTCCCTTCCTATATACAACCTCATTCATCCCTTCCCTACACTCAACTATCTTCTTCATTCCCCTTCCAGATTACCACATCACCTTTATCCCTCCTCACTATCCAAATTGTCTGAGACTTGCTAAATTACCCAACTTCTTTATAACACTAAGAAGCAGTTTTTGCCTGAGGCTACTTTCTGAGTCTCCTGGCTT
This sequence comes from Gracilinanus agilis, assembly GCF_016433145.1. Lineage (NCBI taxonomy): Eukaryota > Metazoa > Chordata > Mammalia > Didelphimorphia > Didelphidae > Gracilinanus > Gracilinanus agilis. The sequence goes on from NC_058130.1 coordinate 61,571,277, forward strand.
CCAGTGTCTACTAGGCCTCTGCTGTCTGAGGCCCCTCTCAGCCTCACTTCTGAGCCCAAGGTCTGCGCTCCCCAGCCTCCTGGAGTCTCTGGCCTAGCCCCTGTGGTCCTAGTTAGCTGCCTAGAGCCCAGAAGTTGTCCCACGATTGCTCTTCCACCTGAGGTTTTCCCCTGAGTCTCAGAGTGCTGAGCTACTTCCACTGACTGCTGCCTCTCTCAGCCCCACTCCGGTGCCCAAGGTCTGAGCTCTCCAGCCTCCTGGGGTCTCAAGGCTTGCTGCTCTCAGGGGCAAGCTCGTAGTGGTGCCAGTTAGCTGCCAAGGAGCTAGATTTCCCCCCACCCTCCACTTGCTCTAACTCTGGTGCACAGCCTCTGACTCTGATACTGTGAGTGGGGTGGGGGAGGGTTGATCAGCTCGCATTTTGATGGGAGCTATTTTCCCCCCTTATAGCATGGAAGTGCCCAAATCCCATATACCTTCGATACTGCGCCCTATTGTGGGGTCTCTTCTTTCATCTGGATTTGGTTTTTTTTGTTTTTTTTTTTTTGTCCTTTGGAGGTATGCTGGTGGTTGGTAGTGAAGAGAGTAAAAGAGCCCTGCTTCTACTCTGTAGCCACCATAACCCAGAAGTTCAGAATGACATTTTTTAATGCATAAAATAAGATACATTAGGATAACAAAAGAAATTCTTATATTGAGATACAGTTGTCCAAATATTAAGAAGAAGTTAAGAGACTCCCCAGAATCTGTCCCTGGTCTTCCTAATGGGGTGCCCCAGGTTAAAATTCCTGATCTAATCTAATCATTAATTTTAGAGGAGAAAATTGAAGCCTAGAAAGAAGTGACTTGTCCAAGATCATAGCTAGTTAGTGGCAAAACTAGATCTAGAACCCGATTATTGTGACTTGCTGAACAAATCTTTTTTCTACTATTCTGAGTTGCCTTCTCATATACCATTATCTCCTTGAGAATTTGAGATCATGGATGGAGATGGTATGCCTGGGAATAGTTTGGATTTCAGGGTTTGAATCTAGATTTGCAGACCTCCACTCTGGTTATGTTGGTGTGAATGCCATTCCCCAGATGGTGTTTAGTCTCACACGACTACAGTGTATGTATGTATATTTGTTGATTAAAAATATTACTTGCTCTATTTTGCAGCAACATTAAAAATATTGCAATTTTCTCTTGTTGCCAACGGGGAATCTGCCAATGTTTTACTTAACCCTTTACTTACTAGGCAGTATAGTTCAGTAGATTTATTATAGGCAAAAACTTATGATTTCTAGTACCATTAGCATCCAGTATAGAGGCAGGGAGAAGGAGAGTGGACTGAGGTTGGAGAGACAGCTTTTGCTAGAGAAGAGAGTAGCAGATTCCCAGGGCCACTGATCATTCTTTGTGCCTTTTTGTGACCTGGGCTTCTTCTCTGTGGCATATGACTCATCTCAGCAGCATTCATGGGCCTCACTTCATTGTGTACCGCTATCAAAGTCCATCATTGTTGCCTTTTAGATCCTCCTTTAACAGGGTGCCCCAGAGTACCCAGTGAATGGCCAAACTCACACTCAGTAAGATTCACTTGAACAAGTGGTATTCAGTTCCTACTATGTGCACAGCAGTTGTTAGGTGCTAGTGATATAAAGACAAAACAAGGGAGTTCTTATTCTTCTAGAGCTTACATTTCACTTAGAGAATGTAAACAGATAAGTAGATCTAAGGCACTTGGAAAGAGAGAATGTTAAGTTAACAACTGCAGGTAATTAGGAAAGACTTCATATAGGATGTAGCACCTGAGCTGAGTCTAAGAGAAACTGGGAGTTCTGAGATATGGAATAGTGCATTCCAGGAGTAAGAGAATTCTTTTGTGAATGTACAGACATGGGAGATGGAATGTCAGACCTGGGGAACAATTGGTAGGCTACTTGGTAGAACTGTGTGAAGGGGATGAATATGGAATAAACTGGAAACATAGGTAGGAGTTACACCGGGTGACTTCAAATGTTGTCTTTTATCTTGGAAGCACTAAGGAACTGCTGAAATTTTTTGAGAATGGTAGAGATATGGTCAGGAAGTGAAGAGCCTTGAGCGCAGGTTATGAGTATTGCTTGAAGGAACTGGAGAACAGAAGGTTTTGGGGAGGGGAATGAGGCCATGAAAACTGTCTTCAAGTATTAGAAGGACTGTGTGAAGAAGGAATTGGATTTGTTCTCTTTGGCTCCAGTGGGGATGTTCTGGAGCACTGGATATATGCTGCAAAGAGGTAAATGTAGGCTCAGTGTCAGGAATAAACTTAAATTAGAGGTATCCAAAAGTAGATGGAGTTTGGCCTTAGTAAGGAAAATGACCACTTCTTCCTTTCTCAAAGACTGAAGGAAAGAAGAGAGTAGAGATAATACAGAGGGATTTTTAGGTTTATGGTGGGGGAAGATGTTTTTCCTCAGGTAAAGTAGGTGGTTAGGTAATATACTTTTGTAGTAGATGCCTTCATCTTTTTTAACTTTGTCCAGAAGCATTCAGTTCTTCTAGAGGAGGAGGGGTTATTCAATCCCTGAGTTCTTTCCAGACTTATTTCTTGCTAAATTCTTTCTAGTACCTTTCTTTCTAGTTTGAATAATCTATTAGCTCTTCCCCAAACATAGAGTTCCATCTCTCACCTCCTCTCTTTTACACAGGCGGACTCCATGCCTAAGTACACCCCTACTTTATCTCTGCCTCTTAGGATCCTTAGCTTCCTTTAGGTTTCAACTGAGGCCTCCTCTAGGAAATCTTTTTAAAATTTCCTTCTCTCCTCTAGTTCCTGTTGCTTCTAGGGTCAAATATAAATTTTTTCTATTTGCCATTTAAAGCTTTTAAATGCCTGGCCCCTTCTTACCTTTCTAGTCTTCTTACACATTTCTCCTCTTTTGCTCTCTGCAATCTAGCCACACTGGCCTACTTGTTCTGCATATGACAGGCTATCTCCTGTCTCCATTCTTTTGCATTGACTGTCCCCCGTGCCTTCTTCACTTCTTCGTCGCCTCCATCTCTTGGAAGCTCTAGTTTCCTTCAAGACTGAGCTCAAGCACTGCCTTTGGCAGAAAGTCTTTATAGATTCTTGCCAGTGTACTACTTTGTATTTATTTAGTATGTATTATTTAAACACTTTATAGAACATAAAAAAGACAGGATTTTTATATTCAGAGCACAGAAAGATGATTATGAAATGGAATCTATTTATGTTGCTTACTTTAAAAGAAAAAGTATTTAACAAATTTTTGGTGTTATTTTCAAAAGTATTCTGCTTGTCAGCTTCTTTCTCTGCTGGAAGGCTCTCCTAAGGGCTGGCTTTACTTGGGAAAGGAGGAATGGAAGGAACCTGACTGACTTTTTGTGCATTTCTGGAGTGGAAAAAGCCACTTACTATAGTTTCTGATTGGATTTCTTGATTATATTCAGGCTAGTTTAAAAGTTAGGTATGTGGGCAGTAGAACACCTTAGATCAACAGTTGGCAACCTTTTTGGCCGTGAGAGCCAAAAACCACCTGTGTAAGGAGGAGGATGGAGGCTGGAAGGCACTGGAATATGGGCGGGGGCTGAAGGGCCCCCTGGGGCATATCCTGGGGCTCTGCCTGGACTGGCCGGTGGGGAGGTGGAGCCAGATATGACTCGAGAGCCATACGTTGCCAACCCCTGCCTTAGATGCTTGTTGATTGATAATTGTTAATGCTCTAATCTTCTTAAATTTATATTGAATTCCCTTAACTTTCACATGTTCTATCTCTCAGAAGAAGAAGATTTTGAACTTCTTGTCTGATACCTTTTTCCTTGTCAGTCTTTCAAGCTGTTTGACCCCTCATTCTCAGTTTGTTAAATAATCATTCTTGAGCCTTCCCTGTGAGTGGGTGCACTCTAAGATTCTCCTATGGACCTACTTCTCCCTACTGTCTTGTTGATCTCATCAGCTCCCATGGGCTTATTACCTCACTGCAGACAGTTCCCAGATGTATATATTCAACCCTAACTTCTCTTCTGAACTGTAGTGCCATATCACCAGCAGCCTTTTGGCATCTTCATCTTCTAGACTCAACCTTTTCAATCACATAGGTTCTCAGGAGTAATTTAACAACTTTCCTCCACACTCACCCCTCATATTCAGTTGCCAAGTGCTATCATTGTTACTTCCACAATTTATCTTGTTAGAATATTTTCTTGAAATAAAGATATAGGTCTTGAGAACTGAGTGTATTGATGAACAGGAGTTAAGGTAGATAGTATAATTTTGAGCCATGTGTTGAACTTCTTGGGAAAGAAGACCTAGATAAATAAATTATAACAAATAAAGATCTAGACCAAGTGTTAGATTTGGATGAATGAATCACTAAGGAGAGGTTGCTGAGTGCTGGTGGTAAAGGGACCTTGGAAGTAAAAGGGACATTCTAGAAGTGGAGGGAGAATCAGGGAGTTTACCTCCTTTTTGTTCTAGCCTCCAGGTGTCAAGGCATGAAATAAAGGGGGGCAGTTAGAGCTGGGAGATGGGCTCCAAAGAGCTGTGACTTTCTGAGGCTTCTCTAAGTGCCAGAAGATAGAAAAAATGTGAGCTGAAGAGACTCACATAAAGCAGAGTTTAACCATCATGGAGTTTTCAGAAGGTTTGATAGAATGAGCACCTAATAAATGATTTCCAACTGAATTGAACTTTGATCTACAGTTTTTCCTGAGAACTTGTGAGCTACATTCCTGACAACCATTATGCCAATGGTTATGAAACAGAAAGAGTGTTGCCTACACTCCATTTGGGGGAGGTAAGGTCTTTGTGATAACTATTCTTTAACTGTCCCCCTTTCTTCTGTCCCCCTCTCCTTGCTTTTCCCCTGGTAGCTCTCTGAAGATGTAGTAAACCGCATGAAGGACTCCTCTGCATCATCAAGGGTGCAGCAACCATCTCCTGCATCACCACCTCCTGCTTCGACATCTACTTCACCACCTGCTGCTTCACAACCTCATGCTTCATCACCTCCTTCATTGTCTCATGCTTCATCTTTTGCATTTGGCTCTCCTGAAGGCAAGTCAAAGCGTCCTAGGACAGGTAAGGTAGATTACTGGGAAATCCTAGCGAAACGGGAAAAAAAAGAGTGATTACACATTATACATTAGTAACATTGAACACAAATTTGGATGGTTTGTGTCCTCAGCTTTTTGGGTACTCTATCCCTTCTTCATCACTTTTCAGAGTTCTTTTTCTGACCTTAAGCATCTCTAGAATGCAAAGGCTAGTCTTTTCAATACAAAAATTTTACTGGTATTGTTTTATGGCTTTAAGACATAGAATGTCACTTCCTTCAGATAACTAGACATGAATAATCACATAGAAGGCAATGGAGAGGCACATAGTGGGTTTGAACAGGCTATGGGATATGACCAATGAGGAACTCCAAAGAAGAATAGGATTAAAGAGTGTTATCAACAAATTGCATAATAGATAATATGGGTTGCTTATATGGCAGGAGGGGGGTGTATGACAAGTAGACATCCACTGATACCTTTGAGATATTTAGAGAAAATAAGGAAGATACCCCAGGTAAACCCCCTTTTTAGAGGACCCGAATGAGAGTAACACAGATTAAGCAGGTTGTGATTTGCTTCATTAGAGGAAATCCCCAAATTTATGTGATTATGGGTTTAATATTTATCACTAGAGAGTATGGGATTTTTTTACTTTAAATGTATGGTGGAATCTTGCTTCTTGGTGAAGAATAGAGAAATTTTTGTGTTAATGTGCCTCTATGTCAGTGATGGGCAAACTACTGCCCGAGGGCCTGATGGGACTTCCTGAAATGTTCTATCCTGCTATGCCACATTATTCCTAATCTGATGAATACAGTGAGTAGGGTACAATACAATGAAACTTCAAAAGAGTTGCCTTAGAAACAAACTGACAGATGAGCATTTCCTTTTCTTTGGCCCCCTCTTTAAAAAGTTTGCCTGTCACTGCTCTATGTGATTTTGGTCAAACTTCCTTCCCTTAATCTGTCTTAAATTCTTTCTGTAAAAAGTAGATAGGATAACATTATTTCCATAATTGAAGGCAGATACTTGTCTCTAAGCTTTTGGGGTCTCTACATGGGGCACTGCCAGTACAGTTAGTCATTATAAGGCTATCACTAGAATGGGATGAATTTTATTATTATTATTATTTTTTTAATATTGTTTTTGATAGGATTGCATTCTAATCAGTGGCATCATAGTCTCTGCTTGGCAACATTCCCTAGTTCCTAGTGTTCAAAGTCTAACTACCATGAAGTCACAATTCTTTCCCAGGCTTCCATGGATAGGTTATTTTTCCTTTATATTTTACTGCCCCTGGCAGATACTCAGAAAATAGAAAAATGTTAGGAGTGAAAGAGACCTTGAAGATCATTTAGTCCAATCCCTCCTGAGATCCAGAGTGGGAAATGTTACCAGAACTAGAACCTTTGACTTTTGATTACTCAGTATTTTTTTTTCACTATATACTGCATTATATTAATGTTTTATTCAGTATTCCTTGTTTCCTTGGACTTTAGTTGGTCTTGATTGGAACTTTGTAGCTAAATGGTCTTTTACCATATTCTCTCCAAAATATAACAGTTAGTTACATGAGCTTTTTCCAAGTGTTGACTTTTAATAAGAACCAAAGGAAAGCATCTACTCATTTTACTGAGGCCCCAAGTGGTCAAATAACTTATCCAAAGCCACACAGCTAACATGTAGCAGAGCCAGAATTGAGAAAGCCAATTTATAGAAATTCATATTTTATTTCAAGCCAGGTATACCCAAAAGTTATTTTATTTTCTAACCCTTACCTTCTGTCTTGGAATCAGTACTGTGTTGGTTCCAAGAGAGAAGGGTGGTAATTCCTAGACAGTGATGGTTAAGCGACTTATCCAGTGTCACACAGCTATGATGTGTCCGAGGCCAGAATTGAACCCAGGACCTCCCGTCTCTAGGCTTGGCTCTCAATCCACTGAGCCACCCAGCTTTCTCCAACTGTTGTTTGTGTTTTTGATTGACAATAGAGCAGCCCCACTTCAGAAGGGAAGCCCCTTGCTCACTGAATAACTACCAGAGCACTACAACAACTGTAATATATAGAGTACATGCTACATGCTACCTTGTACTATAATTGTCTTTGCACATGTCTTGTTTTTCCTGCTTGATATTATGCTCTTTGAGAGCAGAAATTGTGTTTGGTACATCTTCATATCTCCCCTAGTGTTTTGGGAAGTTTGCTTAGAGACTATACTAAATCATGGAATTATGGTACCCAGAGACCTAGGGAGAACCAAACAAACACTTATTTAGTGACTACTGTGTATAATAGCCTATTCTAGGATTTGTGGGAAATACAGAGATACATAAGACATAATCCTTGGGAGCATAATAATAGTTGACATTATTTGTTCCTCACAACTACCCTATGTAGTATATACTAGGCAATCATCATAATAATTCATATTTATGTAGCCCTTTCTTTTTTACAAAGTGTTTTCTTTGCAACAACCTTATGAAGTAAGTAATGCAAATCTTATTTTATCCATTACATAGATGAGAAAATTGGGCCTCAGTTAAGATAAGTGAGTTGCCAGTCTTCATGCAGCTAGTATCAGAGCCAAGATACAAACCTCTGTTTCCTAACTTGGTACTTCTTCCACTACATGATGGCATCTCCCATAGAGATCTGAAATGACTTAGTAGTTACCCCTTCAAATTTGAAAAAGGTAAATTTGGGACAAAAAAAGACAATTGCTAGAGACTCATGTCTACTAGTTATACCTTCTGTAGGAATAGGGAGGATTTTGTTCCCATGGCACATTTAACAACTTGAAGATTTGTTTATTTTGCTATTAATTATTCAATTTTTGTTGTAACAAAATATTTTGCTTTTTTATTGAATGGGTGTGTATTTTACTTGCAGTTTCCTAACAGAATTCATGAAGGGAAATGCTGTATATAAATTTATATTTTGAAATTGACTACAGAATTTAATGTATTGATTTCAAAGTTAAAGCAGTTTTGATGTTTCCTTAATCAGTTAATCTTTCATTTTATGAAAAGAAATGAAAACCATTTCTGCCAAATTAAAAGCTAGTATGTTTTTTTTTTCACATGAAATTGGAATAGCAACATTGCTATAGAGATTCTATTAAGGTTTCTCCTCCTCTCAGTAAAGAGCATGGCAACCTAGTTTATAACCTGTGAAAGTTGGTTTAAGGATGCATGTTAGGGGATGGTTAATTCTGGGAGGAAATCCATGGAGGATTGAATGATCAAGTTACCAAATTCATTATCGCTTAAGATAAAGAGCAAAATCAAATGCTGTCTTACCCTTACTTATGTCTTTGGAATAATTCATGCTGTTCTAGTTGTTGAGTGTCAAGAAAACCCTAATAGAACTGAAGGATGTCCAGTGGAGGGCAATTAATGTGGTCAAGTAGGTGGAGGGATTGCCCTATGAAGGCAGACTGAAAAAAAACAACTAGGACTTCAATTTGGGAAGTCATGAGCCAGTGGAGGGCAATTAATGTGGTCAAGTAGGTGGAGGGATTGCCCTATGAAGGCAGACTAAAAAAAAAACAACTAGGACTTCAATTTGGGAAGTCAATAATCCTGTGAATTACATAGTACAAGTATTATTATCCCTATTTTATAGGTGGGGAAATGAAGGCCTCCTGAAATTACTGTCATTGTCACAAAGTTTGTAAATGTATCAGAGTCAGTTCAAATCTGGGTCATCTTAATTCCAACTTTAGGATTTTTCTTATGTCACAGCAATTGCCTTCCCTGGATAAACATGGATTTATTTATTCAATCTCAGAACTCTTGAGTGAGAGGCTACCTCTTAAAACGAGAAAGAGAGAAATAAAAGACAATACTATATTTTACAAAGACAGGAGTAAATTTATGAAACTCACTTCCTCCAAGAAATAGAGCAGGCTGAAAATTTAAGTAGGATCAAGAAGGGTCTAAATAAAGTCATGATAATAAATCAGTAATGGGCCATTTTAAGGAAACTAGAATGTTTACAGTATAGCTTCAACCTTTGAAGTTGCCATCCTGGTGGATAGGCCTTTCATAATCCATCAATTGGTGTCCTGGACAGAAATAGATACATGGTTAGGTGAATCAAAGGAATGATCTAGTTTGATATTCTTATGCTTCTGAGGTCCTTGGGATTTGGTCAGTAAAAGACTCAGATTTCATAGCAGTTGAAGATATTAAAATGACTTTGGGATGTCTGGTTGCAGAGATGATTTGTTCTTGTTGGTAAATCACAGCATGGAAGAAGGGAAGTGTTGTGAGGAATTTTACTTAATTATTATTTAGGAGACCTACCAGACAGGGCTGGAGAATTCTAAATGGAATGGGGAAGCAGGAGGTGTGGCAGAAGTCATTGGGTAGGAGAATGAGAGGGAAGTGGTTTGGGGAATTTCAGTTCCCAATCCCCTTCCAAGAGCTTTCTGAGATATTAGTGTACCTCTGTGTGTCTTTTATTGGTTTGCCTTCTCTTTGATAATTGACCCTTTGTGTTCTAACTCTTATAGACCCTAAACCACCCAAAGCTGAGAACCAGAGTAACAGGCAGCCCTCTGAAGCAGAAGAGGATCTATACAGGAGGTAAGGACATGTAAACCCTTTGGTCCTCAACCCAGTTCTCTAAAGGGGGGGAGGGGCACCCACAGTATCAGTTTTTTAATTCCTTTCTTCTTATCCTATTGGTGTTCATCCCTTGCAGTACCCCTGCCTTGGATTACTTCTACTGTTTGCCTCCTCTGTTCTTACTCATATGCTACTGAATAGAGTTGAAGGAAGACAAGCACACATGCCGACAAAATTACAAATTCATTATCCAACTGGGTGCTTACTGTAGCAAGGCAATCCTTTCATTCTTTTCCAAGTTTATTATTATTATTAATATTATTATTATCATCATTATTATTATTTTGAGTCTTGGTCTCCTTACCTCTTTCAGTCTGGGGATTCATGGGCCCCATCTCATTGCACAGAAGCTTTGACCTGCTGCATTTCTAACCTAGGTGAATTAGTTTCTCCTTTGGCACCCTAGTAGCCTCCAGCTCCCAAGGGTTCACCATCTTTGTGCTAGATGTAACGTAGATACTCAGTCAGCTTTAGTGCTATTGCAGCTGAAAAATCCCAAGCTCAAGAGTGCCACTGGTATAGCCTCCCTGTGGATTACAGGCATGACCGACACTCTTGGCTATTTTCCCTAATTGATTCACTGTTTCACTTCTCTTACAAAGTATTCCAGACTTCCTTTCTCCTTATTCTTCCCGCATCTACTTCTTTATATTCCCATACTATCAGCTAAGTTCTTTACCTCTTGTTTTACAGAAGAAAAATTGAGGTCATTTAACATAAGCTCACTCTTCTTCCCTTCTCTTCATCTCAAAATCCTTTAGTGTCATTGCTTACTTGCTCTCTTTCTTAAGTCTCTGGCAAAGAGTTGGGTGGGCCTTCTCCAAAGCCTATTTCTTGGCATATGCTTTTATTTCCAACTTCTGAGTTTTCTGGCAGAATGCTCTCTCCCAGTTATCCTCTCAGTCACGAATCTTCAGCTTTTCACTTGCAACTACATTCTTGCTTACTGCTTTCAAACATACCTGACTCTCTACCATTCTTAGAAAAATCCTTCACTAGAGCCTACTATTCCCTCAAGCTACCATCCCATTGCTCTCTTATTGTTTTCATCCTACTTGACTTTATATTTGACACTGTTTACCACCTTCTCCTCCTGGATACTCTTTCCTTTCTGAGATTTCACAATACTGTTCTCCCTTGGTTCTCATTCTACCTATCTGACCACTCCTTTTCAGTTTCCTTTAGTGGCTCATCATCCATATCATGCCCCCTAATTCTGAGTGTTCCTCAAAAGTTTTGTAATGAGTCTTCTTGATATACTCTCTTGGCTATTTCATCAGCTTACATGGGTTTAGTTAGCAGCTCTATGGAAATGATTCTCAGATCTATATATCCATCCAGTTTTTCCTCTGACATTTTTCCTAAAAACTACCACACTTTCTGTTGAAGGTACTATCACTCTTCCAGTTTTCTCAGACTTATGATCTGTTTTATCCTTAATTCTTTACTCTTATTCAAACAATATGTCTACCAGTTGCCAAATCTTTTAGCTTATACCTCTACAACCTCTCTCATATTGGACCCCTTCTCTGTACTCACATAGCTACCACCTTAATCACCTCTTGTCTCAATTATTACAGGTTTCCTAATTGTTTATCTACTGCAGGTCATCCTTCACATAATTATCAAACTGATTTTCCTTAAGTGCAGGTCTCTCTTGTCATTCCCCTACTCACTAGGCTCTAATGGCTTCCAGTTCTCTCTAGGACAAAATATAAACCCACTTGTTTAGATTTCCGAGCCCTTCTCAAACTTGCCCAGATGATTTTTCTAGCCTCATTGTATATTACTCCCCCTTCCCATACTGTGTGGTCCAGGAAAACTGGCCTTATCACTGTTCTTCACACATGACACAGCAATTTATTTTTATATTTATTTTTTTGCATTGGTCCCCACTGTGCTTTAAAGGCATTTCCTCCCTACCTCTACTTGATAGAATCTTTCTTTTACTTCAGAACCCAGCTCAAGCATCATGTCCTGCATGAAGCTTTTCTGATGCCCCTTCCCTCCTAGACACTGTGTAATTAGCTACTTTGTATTTATTGGCATTTATTCTCTTTCTATTTATTCTGTATATACTATAAATGTATTTGTCTTCCCTATCAAAATATAAACTTCCTGTGAATAGATTTTGTCTTACTTTTATTTTTGGGTTCTCAGTGTCTTGCACATAGTAAGTGCTGAATAAATTCTTGTTGGTTGATGGCACTTCTTTTCCTTTGGAGTGTATTCTTCTCTTTCTCTGGAGATCTTCCTGCTTTGTGTCAGACAGAAATGCATCCCAAGCCTTTATTTCCTCTTCTTTGTGAGGGAAATCTTTCTATAGGCCTTTGGCTAGGTCCAGCAGCATTTCTTTTATTCTGAGAGTCTGTCTTTTCCAGAGGACAGTGTTCATTTGGGGTTAGAAAAAATTATTTATAGAACTAAAAAAATTTAGAGAAAGTGAGAATCAAACATTTATACATAAGTAATCATTCTAATAATGATTTTTAAAAATCCTTTAAAGAGACCTGATGCTCTATAGAAGGTTAAGTAGAGACAACATTTAAATGCCTTGTAGGAGTAATTTTGGAAGAACAAAAGGGAAGAAGTCAGGACTGGACTGTGCCCAAGCATAAAAATCCTTCCACTGTACTTTGTAACTGGTTGAATCAAGCCTGGTTTCCAGTACCTTATTAGCCTAATGATGTTGATGACTCTCATAACAAGAAATTTTTGATTGACCTTTTGTTTTGGAGGCTTATTTTTCTTCTGGCTAACGAGAGAGAGAAAGAAAGAGGGAGAGAGATTGGCTAACGAGATCCAGGCTAGGAACATGCTACAGGAGCTAAGTCCAAGGGTTTAACCCTTATTTTAAGTGATATACTTTTTCTGTATACCAGAGACCATATCTCTTAACCCTGGTCTTATCAATCCATCACCAGCAGGAATAATTTCCATTCATTCTGAATCTGAATAATTAAACTTTGGAGTAAAGGTACTGACGGCATCTGAAACATTCAAGTTCCTGTATTCTAAACTGAGGGAAATAGTGCCAAGTGGAAAAATTGGGGCCATCAATCTTTGCCTTCCTGGCTTTAGTATTGCTTTCTGACTGATGAAGGATTGAAACTCTTGGATTCTTGTATTGGCATATTTATGTTCTCTCATGTTATGCACACACACAATTGTCTTTTTTCCCTGAAGTATGTAATGTGGAATGGCATGTGGGCCTCTTTCCTGAATGTCATTGTTAATGTTTCCAATACCAGAAGATAGGGTTATCAGCATGGGATGGGGTATGTTTTCAATTCATAGGTTTAAAGACTATTAACTAGTAGAACAGAACTGCCCTCCAGAGCCAAATGTTGCCTTAGTCATGCCTCCCTTTTAGAACCCTGCTCCAGGATATAGGCCTTCTTCCATGTTGCAGAATTCTCTTGCCAGACAATCCCATCCCCACATTGCTAGCCCACAGCAGTGTGCAGAGTCCCTTGCTGAATCTTGCCAGTCATTGCCTCTGCATCTATCCCATCATTCTTTCTTGGTACAGATATGAACAGGAACAGGCTATGGTCCAGGAAGAGCTGCTTCAGCTGGCGAAGAGAGAAAGGGAGGTGGCCAGGGAGCACCTGAAGTCATCCCTTCCACGGGAAAAGAGTGGCACAAACCAGGAGAAGCAGAGATCAGCACAGCTGGTGAGTGCTGATTTTCTAGTGTTCTCTCCCACGGGTTTTTGTTTTTAGTTGAGAAGCCTCATTTTGGTCATAAAAATCTTGTTCACTGTAAGAGATTTTTAAATCTTCTTTTATTTCTCTCTTGTAATCAGCTCCTACCTAGGGAATGAGCCCTGGATGAGGAGACTGACTAATTCTAGTCCTGCCACTAACTAGCTATGGGATATGGGGTCAGGGACTTCATACAGTCATAGAATTTGAGAGTTGCGGACAATCTCAGAGAGCTGGTCCAAACTTCTCATCTAACAAGTGAGAAATGAGTTAATGACAGAGCTGGCCCTAAAATTGCCATTCTTTTTCAAACAGCTCTCATTCTGCCACTCCCTTGCAGTACCCTGGTCTCCTCATTTGTAAAATGAGGCAATTGGACTTGATGATCTCTACTCAGTTGTGTGTCCTTCTATCTCGGATAGCCTATGGTTCTAAGATGCAGCTGTATTGTGGAAAGAGCACTGAGCAAAGGATGAGCCACAGGCTCAAGTCCTGGCTTTTGAGCTTATTGGCAGCAAAATGGGCAAGTTACTTAATCTCTCTGGCCTAAAGCTCTTCATCTATACAGATGAGTAGGTTAGGCTAGATCAGTGGTTCCCAAACTTTTTTGGCCTACCACCCCTTTTAGCGCCCCAGGAAATTAATTTTTTTAAAATTTGAATAGCAATTAATAGGAAAGATAAATGTACCTATGGCCATCACTGCCTCCCTGGATTGCTGCAGCACCCAACAGGGGGCGGTGGCGTCCACTTTGGGAATCACTGGACTAGATGATCCCTCCTGCGGCTTTCACATCTGTCATTCACCAGTTCTGTGATTTTAGGTGACCTGGGCCAGGTTTGATTTGAGAAGAGTAGTCTGTGGTATGTGTGCAATTGTCAGTGATGGGAGGCCATGCGGCTAAGTGACTGAGGACCAGAGACTGTGTTTTTAATAGATGGGCACACTGAAGTCTGGTTCTACTGACTTAGTAGAAAAGAATTGTAAATGGCTAATCAACAAACTTTATTGTGTTCTTACTATGTGCTGGGTACTATGTGAGTCACTAGGTCTATAAATGCAGAGAAGATCTTTAGGATAGAAGCCTCTGATATTAGTTGGTGTTTGTAGCTGCAGTGATCTGACTTGCAGATGCTTAGGCAGAAGAACCTCTGCTAGAATAAAATTAGGAACCTAGATTTGATGATCACCTAAGGTCTCTTCTAGCTTAAAAGTCCTAAAAGGCCTAAAAGTCCAATGAGAATTGGCCACTATAACTTATAATTGGCTGAAAAGAACTAGCTTCTGAGGGTTAAAGGAGATGCGGGACAAGTAAGGAGGGTTAGGTGGGAGAAAGTGGGGGACAGATTGGAGAATTATCAAGGGATGAGAAATTGTAGCCTTTAGGTGTTTTGTTATTGCATTCTACCCAGAAAACATTTAATACAGGGTAAAGGAAATTAACAGCCTTTCTGCCCTCATCTGCCAAACTGTTCCACTTCTACACTCATTTTTTTGTGTATGGGGGAATAGGAAGGAGCTCAGTTGTTACTAAATGAGGGTAGGGCTAGATGAGAGCCCTTGGCCTTGTTTGTGCTACTCTGAATCTCTGTAGGGCAGGGGTAGGCCTTTTTGTGAGAGGCAGCTAGATAAGACTGGGTCTTTAGGCACATGATTGTAGGCAAATTATTTCATCTTTCTGACTATTTCTTTACCTGTAAAATGAAGATGGTCATACTCCTTGGCATAGGTATAACCAACCAGGAACAGCTCAGGAGTCCGTTTAATACCTACGTCTCAAAATTGTGAGGAAAGCACTTTGTGAAGTATTAAATTCCATAGACATTGTTATTTTAGTTAGGGTTTGTTGGAAAGATCTGCTTTTAAAAAAAATTGATGTAAGCATTTAGAGAGAAATTTTCCCCATAGTACTGTTTTGGCAGTATACTATAAATTTTGGTATTTTGCTTCATTGTTTTCATTCTCTTTAATGAAATGATTTTTTCCATGATTTGTTCTTTGACTCACTCATTTTTTAGGATATAATTATTTAGTCTCTAATTTTTTATTTATCTTCCCATAGCCCTTTATTGAATGTAATTTTTATTGCATTATGATCTGAAAATGATGCATTTAGTAATTCTGCTTTTTTGCATTTAGTTGTGAAGTTTTTAATGTTCTAATACATAAATACATAATACATGTAGGTGCCATGTAACACTGAGAGAAAAGTATATTCCTTTCTATTCCCATTTAGTTTTCTCCATTTATCTATCGTATCTTCAGAGGTCTAACTTTTCCAAAATTCTATTCATCCCCTTAACATCTTGTTTATTTTTTTGGCTAGATTTACCTAGTTCTGAGAGGGGAAAGTTGAGGTCTTTCGCTAATATAGTTTTATTATCTATTTCCTCACATAACTCACTTAGCTCCTCCTTTAAAAGTTTGGATGCCATGTCATTTGGTGCATATATTTTTTGTATTGATACTAACTTCTTTGTCTATGGTGCTTTTTATCAAGATGTAGTGTCCTTTCTTATTTATTTTAATTATATAAATTTTTGCTTTTGCTTTATGTGAGAACATAATTGCTACCCCCTTGTTTCTTATTTTAGCTGAAGCTTAAGGGGTTCTAGTCCAGCCCCTTACTTTTATTCTGGGTGCATCTCCTGCTTCACATGTATTTCTTATAAACAACATGCTGTAGGATTGTGTTTTTAAATCCATTTTGCTATCCGTTTGCATTTTATGGGTAAGTTTATCCCATTCAATTATGATTACTATGTTCTCCTCCATCCTATTGTCCTCCTATTTATCCTCCTCTCTTTTTTTTTCACCTTGTCCCTCCTCACAAGTGTTTTGCTTCTGATCACCACCTCCTGCAATCTGCCCTCCCTTCTCCCTCTATCCCCTGCTCCTCTTATCCACCTTCCCTACAATTTCTGGATAGGATAAGATAGATCCTATACCCAACTGAGTTTATATGTTATTCCTTCTTTGAGCCAATTCCTATGAGAATATGGTTCTAGTGCTGTCTGCCTTATCTCCCCTTCCACCAGAATTGCTCTTTTGTGTTTCTTAATGTGAGATAATTTATCTTATTCTTCCTCTCCCTTCCCTCTTCTCCTAGTACCATCTTCTTTCTAATCTCTTAATTTTGCTTTTTGGAAATCATCCCATCATAATCTATTTACATCCACTGTCTATGTATATGTCTTCTAACTGCTCTAATAGTGATATAGTTCTTAAGAGTTATAAGTATCCCTTTCCTGTGTAGGAATAGAAACAGTTTAATCTCATTAAGTCCCTTTTTTTCCTTCTCTTTTCTGCTTTTGAATTTGAGACTCAGATTTTCTGTTCAGTTGTGAAGTTTTTATCAGAAATACTCAAAAGTCCTCTTTTTGTTAAATATCCATTTCCCCCCCCCTAAAGGATTATACTCAGTTTTCCTGGGTAGGTGATTTTTTATTGTAATCTCTAGCTCCTTTGCCTTCTGGAATATCACATTCCAAGCTCTCAGATACTTTAATAAGTAAATTGACAAATTTTGTGTTATCCTGACTGTGACTCCACAGTATTTGAATTGTTTCTTTCTGGCTACTTAACAGTATTTTCTCCTTGAGCTAGGAGCTCTGGAATTTGACTGTAATATTTTGGGAGTTTTCATTTTAAAATCTCTTTCAGAATGTGATTGGTGGATTCTTCCAATTTCTATTTTATCCTCTTGTACAAGAATATCAGGGAAGTTTTCCTTGATAATTTCTTGAAATTTGATGGCTAGGCTCTTTTTTTTATCATGGTTTTCAGGTAGTCCAATAATTCTCAAATTATATCTCATGGATCTATTTTCCAGATCATTTGTTATTCTAATAAGACATTTTAGATTTCTATTCCTGTTGTTGCTGAGGTTCAGAAGGCATATATGGATCATCTGCCCATATTTGAAAGTAAACAGTTCATCAGTTCATCCTTGTTTAGTCCTTTATCATTGTTCCTTCATGCTTATCTTTTTGAGTTTTTCTTTACTCCTGTGTTTGAACTTCAAAGTTTCTCCAAAGCTCTGGTCTTTTCAGTGCTTTTTGGAGGTAACCTCAGTGACACAATGGGTAGAATGCTGGGCCTGTGTTCAAATTTTTCCTCAGATTGTTTTATATATATACACGTATATACTGCTATATAACAATAGCTCTGTGTTCCTGGGCAAATCACTTAGTTTCTGATTGCTTCAATTTCCTCACTCAGAAAATAGGGAATGGTTGTTGTGAAGATCAAATGAAATGATATTTGTTTTTAAGAAAAGGGCTTAGAGCAGTGCCTGGCATATAGTAGGTGCTATGTAAATACTTATGCCCTTCTCCCTTCCCCTTTTCATCAAGAATGCTTGGAAGTCCTATCTTTTACTAAAAGTTTCCTTTCTCCTTTTTAGTATTATACTCAATTTGCTAAGTATATTATTATTGGCTGCTAGCCTATATTCTTTGTCTTCTGGAATATCATATTATAAGTTCTTTGCTCCATTATAGTGGTGGTTCCTAAATTGTCTGTGATCCTGACTGTGACTTCTTGATACTTGATAAACTCTTCCCTCATCCATAAATCTGACAGGTGTATTTTCTATGCTTCTGAAATTTATTTCTGACATCACTATATCTAAATAATGTGCCCATTTTGGCTTTATCTTGGGATATGGTGGGAGATGTTGGTCTTTGCCCAGTTTTTGCCAAACTGCTTTGTACTCATCCTATTCCAATGATCAGTGGTGTTTTGCCTTTAAGATTTTTTTTTAAACCCTTACCTTCTGTCTTGGAGTTAATACTGTGTATTGGCTCCAAGGCAGAAGAGTTGTAAGGGTAGGCAATGGGGGTCAAGTGACCTGCCCAGGGTCACACAGCTGGGAAGTGTCTGAGGCAAGATTTGAACCTAGGACCTCGTCTCTAGGCCTGACTCTCAATCCACTAAGCTAGCCAGCTGCCCCTACTTTTAAGATTTCTTGAAGTATAATGTCTTGGCTACTTTTCTAGACATGATGTTGAAATAGTCTGGTTGTTCATAAATTTTTTCTCTTCAAGCTGTTTTCCAGTTTGGTTGTTTTTGCTATGATGTGACCTTACATTTTCTTTTACTTTTTTTTAGCCTTTTGACTTTGTTTTTGATAATTCTTTTTTCTTTGTAGAGTCGTTAACTTCTATTTGATCTATTCTTATTTTCAGTGAATTTGTTGCTTGGGCAAGGTTTTGTACCTCTTGTGCCAAGCTATGAATTTCTTTCCCAATTTTTTCTTCCATAGCCCTTATTTCCTTTCCATTTTTTTCCTTAAGCACTCTCACTTCATTTATAAAAAAAATTAAACTTTTAAAAAATTCTTGTTTCATCTCTTCCAGGAATTCTATTTAGCTTTGTGTCCAAGTTATGTTTTTTCTCTGAAGTAATGCTTGTAGATGTTTTGGAGCCATTTTCTTCTGCTCTATTTCTTGAGCATCCCTGCCACCATAATAACTCATTATGATGAAGTTCTTTTTGGTTTCTTCTTTCTTCCAGCCTACTTCCTGACTTCAGACTTGATGCTAGGGCTTGGCTCTGGCACACTGCTGAAGTGAAGGTTTGGACTGGTCATTTTGTTTCTCTCTTGGGGTATTGAATGTTTTGTTATTCCAAGATAGTAGGAACAGAGGGTTTCAGGGCTCCCAGAATAGCCTATTTTAGGGAAAAATTTGATTGCCATTCCCTAGATCTGAGCTTTATAACTTCTTGACTAGGATTTGGGTCAGAGCAAGAGTAAATGCTGTTGGACCTAGCCCATATCAGCCAGCCACAAAACTGTTGAATCAGAGAGGCTGAATTCTAGGCTACCCTTTGGTCTGAGAATTCCTCCCTGGTTATTCCTCTGCAGGCTAAGACAGGTTTTTTAAGTGAGATCCTGTTCTGCAGTTGAGGTCTGAACTATGCTATTTCTGTTGCTGACTTCTCAATGCCCTTCTTACTCCATAAATTGTCCAGGGTTTCCTACCCAACAAGGGGACAACCTGCACTCTTTCCTGTGCAGGTTCCCTTCTTAGTCTGCTCTGAATCTGTGACACAGAATTGAATGGTGGGCAACAAACTCCTGTCACTGTGAAGTCAGAATGAGTTTGGGACTTTCCTTGGCCCTTGTGTGCAGCCTTTTCCTGGGCATTGGAGTCTTCTGCACAGCATGCTTCTCCTGTTTACTCTTGGCCCTTGTATGCACAGATCTGCCAGTTTGCCTCTCTGTGCTGAGCTGATCTGGAGAAATGACTTACTGTGACTATTTTTGCACTTCCCCATTAAGGTATGGCCTGATGTATTTTTATAGATTTCTTTGGAAGAGTTTGTGGAGGAAAGCTCCTTTCACAGCTTCTTGCTACTCTGCCATCATGATTCTGCCTCTCCCATATGACAACAAAAGACCCGAGTCTAGTTATCTTATTGCCATATCCTCACTCCTGTGCCTCCAAGCCTTCTTTTCTCTAGCCTAAGCTTTCTTGCTCCTCTTATCCCATTCTCATGTGACTTGATTTCTGAGTTCTTCATCACTCTATCTGCTCTCCTGAATACCCTCTAGTTTACTTAACCAGTGTATTTTTCCCTCCTTTTTTATCTAGAATATTTTTCTATGGTTACATGATTCATGATCTCCCCTACCGACTCTTTTCTCCCACTCCCTCCTGGAGCTGACAAGCAGTTCCACTCTAGCCAGTATTTTTAAACTGTGGTATTCTGGTGGAATGGGAGTCTGAACAGGACTGGGTCCAGAGAGACTTGACTACTTATTCCTTGAACTTGTGCTTCTCTTGAAGCTCAAGAGAATCTTAGCTTTGTTGGTTATCACAATACGTGGTAGATCCCTTTTTTTCATTACTGACTCTTACTAAGTTTGCAGTCCACTAAGCCTCCCAGCTCTTTTTCAGACAAATAACCCTACCCTCCCATCTCATTCTTGTGAAGTTGATTTTTTAATGTATTTTTTAAAATATAATTTTACACTTTTTTCTTCTTTAAATTCAGTCTAATGACTTACACATCAAAATATTTTTGGATTCTGACTTATCATCCATGTCAAAAAAGAAAAAGGGTTACTCTGAGAGGCTTAGGATGTTATGAGATATCCTGAAACAGCCTAAAGCAGATAAAGGTGCAGTGGATAAAGCTCTGAGTCTGGAGTCAGAAAGACCAGAGTTCAGATCCAGTCTCAGACACTTTCTAGCTTTGTGACCCCACATTAGTCACTTAAACTCTGATTGCCTCAGTTTCCTTAACCATAAAATGAGGATAATAATAGCACCTATCTCACAGGGGTGTTGTAAGGATTAAATGGGATAATGTTTATAAAAATCTCTTTAGCATAATGTCTGGAACACAGTAGGAATTATATAAGTGCATATTCTCTTTCCCTTACTTTATACTAGAGACAGCAAGGAACCTTTGAAGATTTTTGGATAGAGAAATCTTCATGTCTATTCTTTAGAGATATCAATTTTTTAGGTGTTTGGATGATTGATTGGAAATGAAAGAAACTGGAAGCCCAGAGGCCAATTAAAAGGATATTGTAATGATCTGGGCAAGAGGCTTGAACTAAGGGTAAGTGGAGAGAAGGGAGTAGATGTGGGATGTTTTGGAGTTAGGGTCAATAAGACATTTGTGGCATGAAGAAGTAAGTCTTCAAAATGATCATACTCTCATTCTTTTCACTGCCTCATTTATGATGAGCCACTTAAGACTGTAAACCAAACAAGATAGCCTGATACCAAGAAATCTATGTATTACAAATTAGATAACTTCTCTTGGTAGAACATTAGGTTAAACTAAACATTTAAGGATAAATAATATTTTGTTAAGCACTCTCAGTATGAACAGAATTTATTTCACAGGGGAAACTGTACCAGTTGTCAAATGATCATATATATATGTGAAATGGATTTTAGAAAATAGGCATAGTAAGTGCTGGTTATAAAAAGGTACCAAATACAAAGGACACACAAACATATGACTTCATACATTTCATAATGTAAGCATTCTAATGTATGTGTTTTAAATTTCCTGTGTTTTAAATGTGTTTATTCCATTAAAGTCTTCATTTAAAAATAGTTGCTGAGCTTAAAAGCATTTGATTTGCTATGGTAGTTAGGGTCAAGGATGACTACAAGGTTATGAACATGGATGAATTGAGTGAAATTCAATGAACATTGAAGAATGGGAAATAGTGGTATCCTCAAGAAGCTTTCTATGTAATGGAAGAGAATTGGTAGGTTATATAGCAATATCAGATATTTGCTAAGTGTGAGATTAGCAGCAGTAATGTCGATAGAATCTAGACAGATGCAAGAGAAAGGAGGGATCCTTTCTGTATGCTTGGTCATG
The DNA here is from genome assembly GCF_016433145.1 of Gracilinanus agilis. Taxonomy (NCBI): domain Eukaryota; kingdom Metazoa; phylum Chordata; class Mammalia; order Didelphimorphia; family Didelphidae; genus Gracilinanus; species Gracilinanus agilis. Next base: position 61,593,017 of record NC_058130.1, read on the forward strand.
TGAGAAATAGTTTCATGAAGAGGAAAGGATTAAACTGGACCTTGGAGAGTTTGAATATTAAATATATAGAATGTGAGCCAGGTATTCCAGGAAAGGGCATATATCTGTTCATGTGCAGAGGCAGAGAAATCTGTTTGCTTTTTTTCTCATCAAAGTCTTTTGAGTATAGGACTTGAAAGAAGTAGTAAAGCTGTAGCCTATGGACTGCTGGTTCTTCTGTTGATGAATTAGAGCCCTGAGTAGTCTCACTCATAGCTGTGTATTGCTCAAAGACCCTGACCAAAAAGGCAACTTTTTACTTGTAGTTTGGTGGCCTAATGGGCTGGATTGTCAATTCTTTATTATTGCATTTGGCTGGGAAGCTTTCCAAGGTTTGATACTCTTGACTTACCCTGTGCAGGTACCCTTTTTATTCTTTTTATTTTTTACTTTAATTTTTCTATGTATAGGTTTCCTCTTTGAATGTGGTAAGAGTTATTTGACATTTACTCTGTTCCTTTACATTGTTTGCTTCTGACTTTTATGATGATTATTTTATTATCCTCTGTTTGAGGCTGTGATTCAACCCATTATTGGGAAAAGTCTATAAAACTGACGACAGGGAAAGACAGTGATTTTTATAGCTTGTTATATGTTCCAAAAGGGTCACTAATTTATTTTTTGTATGACAGAACTATAAGAGTGATAAATATATCTGTTTGCGCTGGAGGTTTTTTTTAAAGATTGTTTATTCAGAAATTATCTCTTAAGTACTTGGTGCCTTATGTTAAACTTTTCTTTTCATTAATATACTTTCAAATATTTCTAAGCCAATCCTTCCCACATTTGACTTCCTTCTTTAGTCAGACTCTATTATGATATTCCAATACAAAGATAAAAATCCAGTGATAAAGTGAATATTCCCATGGCACTTTCTTTCTTAGTTTAGTTGCCAATTTAAAGTTCTGACCCTTTTAAAATAAAAAAAGCTTCTTGGTGGAACGAATTTGAGAAATAACCCAAATATCTGAGTCTTTTTACTTGCCTTAGCTGGTACTCAGGAGCCAACAATTCTAACTAATTAACTTAGTTAGAACGAGAAAGAATCACCATGGACTCCATGCTGTGGAATGAATTTTCTACCTCCTTGATCTAATATAGGTGAATATCAAAAGAGCTGTTCATATTGGAACTTGGAACCATTGGATGAGTACTAGGGTACTAATAGTTCCAGAGACTATGATTGACCTTGGAGTTTATGACAGAAAAATAATAGCTTGCTTTTATATAGTACTTCAAAGTTTGCAAAGTGCTTTACGTTAAGTTTCTATCCTGATTTCATTAGTCTTATTGGTGACCAGAGGGTTGGTAGTGGGTATAGCTGAAAACAGTAGTTATCAAAATGTGAATAAAAAGCTCCTGGACCCCAGAATAAGAATGCCTCTCTTAGGGACTTTTTTGCTTTAGGGAAAGGGGAGTAGAAACCTTGTTGGAACTAGTCTTTTTCCCAAACAATTTACTATTAGAATTCTAGGTGTCTCAACTTCAGCTGGGGGGGTAGGAGGGAATGTCAGCAGCTGTGGAAGAGAAAGGAAAAAAGCTAAGAACTAGTATGAAGACAGAAACAAGCGACTGGGACACAAGAAATGCTGAAAGGAAAAAAAATCTAAGAGGCTAGGTGTTAGTTTAGCTTCCAAGTAGATAAATCAACAGAGATTAAGAGTCTTCTAAAGACAAAAGAAAACATGGGTAAAAACTCACAAAGAGGCCATAGCATGTTTAACAGGAAAATGTACCAAAAATCCCTGATAAAAATGGCACTCTACTACCAGCAGAACATGGAACAACAATAAGAAACTTTAGAATGATTCTAAAGAGAAATAAAACTGTTTAAAGGAGATAGTGAGGGGAGCAACTGGGTGACTCAGTGGAGTAAGAGCTAGGTTTAGGGATGAGAGGGTTCAAATCTGGCCTCAGACACTTGGTAGCTATGTGACCTGGGCAAGTCATTTAACCCTCTTTGCCTAGCTCTTACCACTCTTCTGCCTCAGAACCAAGATGGAAAGTAAAGGTTTTAAAAAAAAGACATTAGGATAGAAATTAGAATTCTCAATTCTCAATACAAATACTTGTTAAAGAAGACAATAGAATACAGAACCTAGAATATACAATAAAAAATCTTTCCAGAGAAGAAGAGAAAATTATATATTTGGCAAATCTGACACCAAAAAAAATAGGAAAGTGGAAGAAACCTTGGCAGAAGAAAAGCAAAAGGAAATAACTTTAAAAGAACACATAGGGGGCAGCTGGGCAGCTCAGTGGATTGAGAGCCAGGCCCAAAGATGGGAGGTCCTGGGTTCGAATCTGGCCTCAGATTACTTCCCAGCTGTGTGACCCTGGGCAAATCACTTAACCCCCATTGCCTAGTCCTTACCACTCTTCTGCCTTAGAACCAATACCCAGTATTGATTCTAAGACGGAAGGTAAGGGTTTTAAAAACAAAAATTAAAAAAAAAGAACACGTGAATTTTATTAAAGCCAAAATGATTGACCTTGAAAAGATCATCACCCAAGGAAAACCACACACCTGAAATTCCAAAGTTAAATTTTACAATTTCAATACCAGGCAATTTCATAAGCTGCCTATATAGTGTAGTATAAATAATTCATGGCACCTGTTCTTGGGAAGACCTGAGTGCAAATTCTGCCTCAGCCATTTAATAATTATATGACTCTGAACAGGTTTCTTTGAACTTTTGAGCTTGTTTACTTATTTGTAACATGAAGGAGTCAGACTTGATATTCTTTAAAGTCCCTTCTAGCTCTAACTTGAAATCTATATTTGCCCTTGTTCTTTTGTACATACAGTACCTGTGGCAGGAAGTTGAGACTATCTAAAAGTTACTGTACAAATCAATTCTTTTCTGGGTGAAGTGACCTAGGGAGGATGTGAAGACAGAAAGAAATTGAGATTAAAAGTGACCTTTTCATTACTTCATTAGAAAAGGAGGATTAAAATGCAGGAAATAGGAAGACCTCATTTATGGCCATGTACTTCTGCATTATTAGAATGTATGGCAAACAAACAGAATAAGTGAAATTAATACTCTGGAAAGCAGCATTAACCAGCTTTGAGAACCAAACTAATATAATTTACCAAAAGCTCTGTGGTTCTTATCCCTTTTTAAAAAAATCCCCTTGGATAATGGCTTTGTCAGATTTATTGACCCAGGAAAAGTGTGTGACTTCTTTCTTCTTTCAGAACAGAAGCCAAGCCTAGAAGGAAAATCAGGTTTCTAATATAAATGAGCAGAGAAGGGGATATTTGCAGTGTTGGCTGCAGACTCTTTGGGTTAGAGGAATCTATTCTTTGTTATGTCTTTGAAAATGTCGGTTTCCGTCTTCAGTGCTGACCTCACCTGCAGGAACTGACATTGGACAAGAAACTAACACTTTACAGTCATCATTTTTCAGAAATGCTTTAGTATATGTAGTATTTGAGTTTTTTTGCAGTTGGTCTTTTTTTTTCTTTTCACCCCTGTGAAGCAGGTCCAATTACGGTTTTCCATAATTGAATTGAGGAAACAGGCCCAGAGATGGAAAGGGACCTGCTGAAAGTCTCATGGAGATCAATAGAAAACTTGAATTGTTTTGTTAACTGGAACATGGCTCTGGCACTGGCAGGGTTTAGTTGAACTGTGATTACTTTCCTGGCCCTTTTGTTAAAATTTTGCCTAAATCATTTAGTTTTTATTTGTCAACCCTTATCCAGAGAGGACCAGTTATCTTGGTCCCCTGAAAACCCACAGAGCCACAATGTGCTCAGTGGCTTTGTTTATTTCCTTTAAGAGAGAGAAAACAAATACACATGTGCAGGTTGGGATAGATCCAAGCCTGGGGAGGAGGAGGTGGTTATAGGCTTTATAGTATTCTAAGAAAGAGGGAAGGGGATTGAGAGCCAGGCCTAGAGACGGGAGGTCCTAGGTTCAAATGTGACCTCAGACACTTCCTAGCTGGGTGACCCTGGGCAAGTCACTTGATCCCCATTGCCTACCCTTACCACTCTTCTGCCTTGGAGCCAATACACAGGGTTTAAAAAAAAATAAAAAGTAAAAAAAGAAGAAAGAGGGAAGGGGATCTTTGGATTTAGGCATTGGAAGAAACTTCTTTCAAGCAGCAGGAGATGTTCCTCAGCAACTTGGAATGCAGACCAAGATGTGACTTTGATAACATGGAAGAAGATAGCTTTGTTGTTATCTGCAGGGACTATTTGGGGCTGGTCTGAACTGTTCTTGTACAGGAATATTTGCAGGGTACTTCCAGGGCATGTGTCATTGTTTTAGGTTAATCCTGATGTTCCGCATCAAAATCTAGAAACCAAGACAATTCTAAACAACACAAAGCTATTAGAAACAATATCACCTTGACATATTTGTTTGATTGGGATGTTGGTGCACCACGAAGATATTATTGGTGTGTTAAGATGGTTTAGTCTTCTTTGCTCATTTTAATTCAGTAGGATAGTGACAAGTCTTTTGGAAAAAGAATAGTCCTCTGTGTGTTTGTGTAAGGTGACTGTGGGTACATATAAAGCTAAACTGATAGATGGATGGTGAAGGCAAAAGGAGTATTCCTGGCAAGTCCATAGATGTGTCATGGACTAAAATGGTTGGAAAATACTGCTATAGATCCATTTCTGAATCCCAGTACCTCATAATTTTAGCAGTATAAGATTTTTGGTATCTGCCTCTTATAGAGTTGCCAGCCATCTAGCCGTTTTAGGTTGAATTTAGATGATTTTAGCACTACAAATCTGTCTCAAATAGGGTCTGCTTCTGGGGAGAATATATTAGATCCCACTTTCTTTGTCTAGAAAAAGATGTAAATTCAATTTCATTCATTTAGCCAGACAATACCACAAACTGTTTTTAATGTTGGAGTTAGTTGTCTTTGGGATTTTGCAGAACCATTTAAAAATCTGTATTTTTTTCCCCTTTCCATCCATTACCAAATCTCAAGTCTGCAGATTCCTTTATTTTTTTCCTATTCTACCAATAGCATATAGCTCAGGTGACCTCTTGCTGTATGCTGACAGAAGCTAGAAATTCTCATTAGCTGCTAACTTTGTTAGGCAAATGGCTGATTGCGGTTCCATTCCTAGTGTCATTGCTTCTAATTAGCAGATCGCATGTCTACAAAAATGTCTTTTAGCACTGGGGATGAGCTAAAGAGGCTGACAGCTGGAGCTGAGATCTGGAAGGGATGTTGAGAAAGGTTCTCCTCCCAACCCCCTGGAGGGATACCACTGCCCTTTAGCAGACTACAATTGGTCCTCTTTTAAGCCTGATGAGTCTTGAGGGACTTGAGCTGTAGGTTCCCTATAAGAAGCATTGGATAGGGATTATATAATATACTCTGAAGAGAATAAAACTTTTTTTTCTGACTTAGGAATAAAAGAAACAAATGCCAATATTTTGCTTTGTGGCATGATGGTTTTGCAGGGCTTTAGGTGATAAGTTGCAACTGCTAATGTTATTAAAAGAAGTTGGCTACTAGTTTTTTAAAAAGATTTTTGTCTTATAATTTCAGAACTAGTTCCCTTTTGAAGGTAAATGAGGTGAAGAAGGGATGGAGTGTGTGAGTAATGGGAAAGTTAGACACCTGACAGATTGAGTTCCAGGGTTGATCTAGCTTAGCTTCTGAGTAATCAGGGAAAGGATAGAAACCACTCAGCAATGGAATGGGTTTGCTTTACTCTTGGGCTAGTGATATACCATCTTTGCAGCCTAGGCCTCTATTGGAAGTGAAGTCCTCCTCTAGCACTGTCAGTTCACATGTGTTATACTTTGAATATGACACTCCACATCTTCTGACTGTTCATTTTCACTGCTTTGGCCCCCATCCCTGGAAATCTTTCCCACCTTGTCTCTGCTTCCTGACTTCCCTGGCTTCTTTCAAGTCTCAATAAAAACCCTTTTCCTCCAAGCAGCCTTTTCTGATTCCCCTTAATTATAGTACTTTCCCTTTGATATTATCTCCAATTTATTCTGTTTATATCTTGTTTGTACATAGTGATTTGCATACTGTCTTCCCCATTCAATTTTAAGTTATTTGAGGGCAGGCACTGTTTTTACCTTTCTTTGTATGTCCAGCTCTCAGCACAATGCCTGGCAAATAGCAGCCCTCGCTGATTTAACTTGATTTCTCATTCTGTCTGAAGAACATGAGCCCTATAATGATTCCTTAGTCTTATACTTTTGGCAGTGTCCTAGAACTAATAATATATGTAGATGTCAGAAATAAAGTCTAAGCATTTTACTTGTCACAAGAGTTATGCACATCTACTTTCATTCCCTTAGTTCTTGTCACTTTATCTCCCTTTAGAGCTGAAGCTAGGCATTAGGCCAGAGGCCATGTCCTTTTAGTTCTAAGGCAACCTTTATTAGATTCCTATAGTTAGAGAAGGCTAGCATTTTAAGAGATTTATTGTTATGGAAAGGAAAAAGAACGAGAGATAATTATCTACTCTGCTGTCTAATCCTGTGGCTCCTGTCTCCAGATATAGTTGAATATAGGTTTTTCTTGTGTCTTTCCCTTCCTCCAGTTATTAGTTTTGTTCTTTTTACATTGGCTTGGCATGATTGGCAAAATATATAGTTACAGACATAAAGAACTAGGAAAGGAATGGTTGATTTCTCTAATCTCTTCTCATATACTTTGAGAATCTTAGATCTTACTTTATCCTTTTATATAAGAATGCTTTGTATTTATCAATTAAGCAGTTTGTGTTTGCCTTGCCAGATAATTCTCATCATTGGATATTGATATGAAGTAAATTATTAGAAAGGGCAAACAAAAAAGGGAGTGGAAGGAAAGAATAATAATCATATGCACATGTAACTTTTTAAGGTTTGCAGTGTACTTTCTTCACACTCTCAAGAGGTAGGTGGTGTCAGAATTTTTATCCTCATTTTACAAACAAGGAAACTGAGTCTCAGAGAAGTGAACCCCCCCCCAAAAAAAAATTTACAGAGCTGAATTTAAACCTAGGTTTTCCTGAAACTCCCAAGTTTATAATTCTTTCTTGACTCTGGCTCTACCAGAAGGATGCCTCCTAATTCATTGCTTCAAAGGCCAAAATTCAGGAGAACACCAGCTCTTAGTATAGATAGCTAAGAGTTGACTTTCTGAAGAGTTGAATGGGGTGTGATGTGGGGAGGATGGGAGGTAGATGACTAATGCTTTTTTCCTGAGAGAGAAGTAGGTGGCTACAGAAACCTTCCCATTTTGTTGATAGTCTGTATTTCTGTTAGACCTTCTGGTTATGGTGCCCCCTTCCTCTTCTCTCTGAACCTATTCTTTGGGGCATGTGTTTTGCAATAAGAAGACCAAAGAATTGAATTAAGTGATCATTTCCCCTCGTGGAATGAAAAACTTATAAAGGAGGAAGCAGTGATATTCTGTTTCCTTTATTCTCACCTTTCTCTCTAGTGCTAGAACCATTTATCATAAGCATTTGCAATAAATCTTTTTCCATTACAATTGCTTTATTCTCAAAAAGGCATCTTGCATTTCCTGCTGGTTATCTCCCAACTCTCAAGATTAATTTGTTTTTGTAGGACTGGTGCTAGTTTTGGTGGCTAACTTGGTAACTTTGTGGTTTTTTTTTGTAATTGCCTGAGCTGGAGTACCTTTTTATGTGTCTTTTCATCACATAGGGGCTGAGAGGAATAAGTGATTTGGGCTGCCACTATCCCAACTCTTTGTGATAGTCTTATACATACTTTCATTTTAAACATCCATTTTCACCCTTCAGTCTAATTGATATATTCTCCTTATTCATCAAAATCCAATACATCTTGCCTTATGGATTCTGCACCTGGAGTAAAGCGTTGAGAAAATAGAATGTTAGGGCAAAGTCTGGATAACAGCCATGCCAGAGACATTTGTTTCTAATTGAGCACCCAGAAAGCTAAAACCAAGTAGAATTGATTAGTAAATTTCACTGGTAGCTTTTTGCATTCTTTCCCTGTCATTTTCTCTCAGTGGGTAATAGAATGTTAGAATTAGAAAGGGACCTTAAGCATCATCTTTTCTGATACCCCCACTTGACAGAAGTAGAGAGTATTTTTCAGAAAGCCAGGCATCTCCACAGAGCCACAGTAGTAGAATTTCTTCAATAGACTTTGTAGATGTTTGGTTTCCCTTTCAGCTTCCTGCCTCTCTCTTAACACCTGTTCATTGCTTGCTCATCCTACCCTCTCCTACCCCTGCCCCCCATCTCATTCTTTCTTCTTTCTCCCTAGAGCCACAGGATGCCTGCCTTGGCAAGATTTGTGTACCCCTTATTGCAGTGCTCCTCCCTTCGCATTGGTGTTTGGGGGCATAAGTGTGTGGGGGGCAAGTTTTGCTAAAGAGCCTCTGTTCTTCCGGCTCCTAAGTATCAGACAATGTTGAACACGGGGCCCATTCTCTAGCTGGCTGGTCGGACATGATGTCGGTACCTTATCTTCACGCTGACACACACTGGACATTAATAGAAATACATTGCCAAGGCACATGTGTGGAATTTCAAGCAGCCACGCTGGCTGGTGCTTTCGATAGTCTATTGTGTGCTTAACCTCCTCCGAAGAGGTTTTTGATGAGAAACGAGTAAGAATGCTAACTCGCAGGCTGCTGGGTGTGTGGCACTGGGTTTTTTTCTTTTTTCTCTCTTATTTTTCCTCTTGATTCAGTGCAGAGTTTCCTTAATCTTCACTCTAGAGGAGTGAGTTTTGCTGCTTCAGGATTTTTGATTTAATCCATTGCTGCACAAGCAGTGCTCAGGCGTTCTGCCTGGGTGCTGAAAGAAGGATTTAACTAGCCTTTGTGGAGAGAGTATATATGTGTACTAGAGAGACATGTCCATGGAGTACTGAATTGCTTAACACCTAGTATGTTTCTGCATTGTCTTTTGGCCCTTGTTAACCAGTTGAAATGAAACTTGTTTATAAATTACTGTGCTTTGGGAATTACTGGTTGTCTTTCTTCAAAGAAGTTACAAGCTTTTGAAGACATTTTCCCTCTCTGTCCTCTGTGTAAAGTCTGAAAGCAGGTGGTTGTCTCCTTATTTTTTTTTTTAAACTGACAGACTAAAGTCAGGGAACAGAGTAAAGCATTGGTGTGGTTCTTGCTTAGAGGCTGTTACCCATCCTGGTTTATGCAAATAAGCAAATGCAAATGGATTTAGTGTATGTTAAATAAGCAGTGATCTGTTAGCTCTGGAGCTGAAAATCACCTATGGGTGGTATTTTGATAACGATAAGTTAGAGACAATTATTAGTATTGTAGTCTTTTAAATTAATAGTGCTAGCTTTTCAGCTGTATCATGTCAAGGACATTGTTATTTAGAGGAAGAGCTGGGAAAAACAGGGCTAGTACAATGCTATATGGATATAAAGGTCTTTAAAAATTATTTGCAAGGTTACTTTGGATCTTATAAATCATAGGTCATGGATTCTAGGGTTGGAAGGGCCTTAGAGGTCATCTTCATGCCCATCATTTTATAGATGGGATAACTGTAACTGGTTATGTAGAATGTGTTAAACTTTGTAGAACTCCTGTGAGGTAGGTAATTGAGGTATTGTTGTCTCCACTTTATTTATGAGGTAACTGAGGCCTGCAGGGGTTTTTGTGACTTGACTGTAGTTACAGAGCTAGCAAATGCCTGTAGCAGAATTTGAACTCAAGTATGCCTGACTACAGGATGGAGATCCATTACACCACTTTTCAAGGTTTTAAAGGTTAAGTGATTTGCACAGTCACCCAGGCAGTAAGTGGTTAAAATAATCTTTCTTCTAGATTAAGTGTTTATTATAATAGTGGAATTAATCACAAAGCCTTTGAGAGAACCTGGAAGCTACTTAGCCAAAGAGAAATCTGGGAAGGTCACATCCTGGGATGTGGGTCTATCCGGTGACAATGTTGCAAGAACTCTGAACCTTTCCCTTCCCCACACTGTGATTCTACATTTAAGATTAAATTTAATATCCAGTAACTCTTAAGTATTATATTTTATAAGATTTATTAATAATCACTTGAAGTAGAGGAAATAAAATGATAAAAGTAAAGCCTGAGTAAAGAGCAATTTTTCCCCTGCTGTGTTTGTGGAAGAAGGGGGAGGGTGAGGTTACAGAAACTTTTATCTCTAAAAAGTAAAGACGTGAGGTGAGGACGAAAGTGGGATTCTGGGAAACATAGTCCTGGGGTACAAAATTCTAATTAAACCTATATCTGTACAACTTCCCCATGCTTATTCTTCAGTTCTTATGATATCCAGGTCTCCATTACTTCCCTGAAGTTATCTCAAAAATCATTTTTTAAACTAACCAGTGCCAAGACTTGAATTCTGGAGCTACCATGATTCTTTATTACAGACTCTGCTTTAGAACTCTTCTCTCTTCCTCTTCTCTCAGTAACTTTTGCTTTCTCTCCCCACTTCCATTCTCATTTTTCTTCCTTTAGAATTAATATCTCATCCTTTTTCATTAATTGTTCTCATTGCTCAACAACAACAAAAAAAGACTAAACAAACTTTTTTTTAAAGCACAAGATCATAGAATTTTAGAGGTATAAAAAGGTCATCATCTAGATTCTTATTTTGCTGAGGAAAAAACTGATCTAAAGAAGGGAAGGATCTCATAGGAGAGAGCTGAATCTAGACTTTTCCCCTCCCTGGATATATTTCTTCTAATCTTATGTAAATGTAAATTTGAGGTACTTCTATAAGTGAACAGTTGGGTTGCTGAAAGTGTCAAGAAAAGAATATTTGTGTGAAGAAAAATGATCAAATCAACTTGTAAAGAAATAATCTTTCAGATAAAATGTCAAGGAGAGACACCGACTCTTCTGAGAACCAGATAGAGAACTGCCTCTTATTAATTAATATAATTTTAACTATGTAATCTTTCTCCATCTCTATAAGAAGTTTGACAATCAGACTCCAATCTGAAATCTATATACTTCTTAGAACTTTAGAAGACTCTACCTCCAGCTAATTTACAGAAAATGGATAGGGTTTTATATAATGAAAACCCAAAAATCTCTCCAGTGGGCCCTTGCCAGTGAGGGCGCTCCTGTAAATCCCAGACAAGTCCTCAGTGTAGCTTGGGATGTGGAACCAGATTCTCTCACTGAGGCAGGGAGTTGTTTGGCTGTGGCCAACTCCCCCGTAAGAAAACTCTCAGACCTATTTGTATGGTGCCATGTTGGGAGGGAGGAGTGAGAAGAGAGAGAAGCACAGAAGGAGATAGAACAACACACACACAAACACACACACACAGAAGAGAGAAGCACAGGAAGAGATAGAACAACACACACACACATACACACACACACACACAGGAGAGAGAGGCAGAGAGAAAAAGAGAGAGGGAGATAAAAAGAAAGGAGAGATAGTAAATGAGAATACAAGTAGCTACTTAAAAGAAGCAGTTATTGAGCACCTGATTCTCCGGGCATTTACAGATAGATACTCTGGATCTGCTCTTAAGGACCTTATAGTTTAGTAAGTGACATAGAACTAAAGATGAACAAAAAGACCAACAATACAGAGGAGAATGTAAATGCTATAGGACAATGGTTCCCAAAGTTTTTTGGCCTACTGCCCCCTTTCCAGAAAAAATATTACTTAGCCCTCTGAAAATTAATTTTTAAAAATTTTTAATAGCAATTAATAGGAAAGATAAATGCACCTGTGGCCATCACCACCCCCCTGGATTGCTGCAGCATCCACCAGGGGCGTCTGGCGCCCACTTTGGGAATCACTGCTATAGGAGAATTGTGGGCTATGTGCTATGGGATTGAAGAGGAATAAGAACAAAGCTTCTTGGAGGACGCAGCATTTGGTGTGGGACTTGAAGAATATGACCTATAGAAGTAATAGGGAAAAATCATCCTGGGCTGAGAGAATGGTGGGGCCATTCTGGGAAGAGTAAATTGTGCAGAAATGGGACATCTTGATGGGGAAAATATATGTATATGAAAAGGGGATGAAAAGAGATAAATTGAAAATGTAGATCAGGGTCAGGTAATAGGGAGCCTTCCATATGATGCCAAACAATTTGGACATTATTTTCTTGGGAATGAGTTCATGCCAAATTTAGCCCAATACTTTTTGTACCATAAATGCTAAACAGATAATAGTTTGTTGCTGAAAATTGGTAGGTCCTTGTAATTGTTTCTGTAGGTGCTGAAACAAAGGAAAGATATTATTTGCAACTAATCAATGTTTATTTACACTTTATGCCAAGCATTGTAGAGAATAATAGAGGACAAGTTTTATGTGTAGTCTTTGACCTCATTGTGTTTATAATCTGACATACTGGAAAATCTGCAATACTGTATCCAGAGGAGTGGAAAGATTGCGTATTCAGTGCTCTGCACATAGTAAGTGCTTGAAAATGACCTTGGTTGTTGTGCCTATATGGGTGTATCATAAAAGGATTATGGAAGGAAAAAATTTTGGGAACCATAGGCTTAAATGAGCAGGTAGCTATGATAGTTAAGGACTTCTTGGAGTAGTAGAAGCCTTAATTCTGACATCTAACAGGGACTCATGACCTCACCTTGCCCCTGCCTACTGCCCAACAAATTCTGTTGTGGGGAATGATCCCTAGCAAGAAGTTCATTAAAGTGGGTCAGGGACATATGGATAGAAATCGAGGTTGATATATATGGCACATGGTAAGCACTTAAATGTTTATTGATTTATCATTTGATTTGTTGAGTAGTTACCCATCCTTCTAAAGGGCCCTCTTTCCAGGTAGCAGTACAGAACTAAATTGTTTGGAGGCTTCTAGTAGAAGAGGTTTTCAAAGACCAGGAGTTAATACTCCACTCCATCAAACCTCAATTCCTCTTGCTTATTTCAAGTCATTTCTGTCTTTGGAATGTTCTCTCTATAAATTCTTTCCCACACTTTTGTGGTTGGCTCCTTGTCCCCTACATCTTCCTTGTGGTCTATGCTTAGTTAGGAGAACTCAAGTTCTCTATTTCTTTCCCTATTCCAGTATCTAAGGCACTCAGCAAGAGAAGAAATAAGTGGTGAGTTTATAAAGGAATAATTAAACAGAGAATCAGTGAATCCACCATTGGAGTTTCTGATTCTCTGCCCAGAAACCTGACCTACATTCTTGTTTTAAGGCCTTGATTTCTGGCCCACATTCCCTTGCTTGTTCAAAAATTCGATCCTTCTACTATGATAATGTCTTGGTTCTCCAAATTTAGTAGTGTAGAGAAAAAAGATCAGGTTAAATGGCCTCAAAAGACACACACTGAGCCCCTCTCTCTAGGCTCAAGTCAAATCAACAAGCATTTGTTAAGCAGTTACTATATGCAGGCACTAAGTGCTAGAGATACAAAGAAACAGAAAACAGGCCTTGCTCTTAATGATCAGTAAAAGGGGAAGATGACAAACAAGATATAAACAGGAAAAACTGGAACTAATCTTAGTGTAAGGTGCTAAAATTAGAGTGAAGATGGAGAAAGGCTTCTTGGAAAAGAGAGAATGTTAGCAATGATCTGAAACTTATAAAAGAAGGCTGGATATGGAACTGAGCAGGATGAGAGTTCTAGGCACAGAGAACAGCCACTGAAAATACCCAGACTTGGGAAATAGAACAACATCATTAGATTGCAGAGTAAATGGAAGAGAAGAAGGTATAAGAAGCCTGGAAGGGTAGGATGGACCCCGGTTAATGAAGGGGTTTAAAAGTCACAGGGTTTTATATTTTATTCTGGAGTTTATTGAATGGGCCAAGGTGGTGGTAGTGGTATGAGGAGATATGACATGGTCGAACGTGGGTTTTTAGGAAGATTAATTTACCAGCTAAATGAAGAATGGACTAGAGTGAGGAGAGAAAGCTCTCTTTGATGTTTGGAATGGGGTGAGAGTAGGCTTCTTTGGGAGAATGGGGGAGGGTAGATGGTCATCCTTGACATCTTTTTCACAGCAGCCAGCCAGCTTTCAACCAAGGGCTTCAACTAAGCCTTTATATACTCATTTCCCAGGTATGGAGTTGAGTGTGCTGAATCATAGATCTATCCAAATTTGGTCAAGTTCTTTCTTATTAAGTCTTATAGACCAAATTCTCCACTAGAGCAGATGGTATTGGGCGAGCAGAGGGACCAGAATGTTGCTAGCACCCCAGGTGCTAGAATTGGTATGGATTAGAAGATTAGGCCAGAAGCTGGATTAAACTTGCTCAGAAACTGTGGGCATGAGTTGAGATTCTTGTTGAAAATCCTTCACTTGGAATAGCTTCTCTATGGATCCTAATGCTGAGGAACTTGTGCTAGACTAGAATTGGTGTTACCTTGTTCAACCTATGTACTCTTCTCTAACTGTTCTCCCTACTATGTACATCCCACCCTGGCTTTAAATTTAATTTACTTAATGATGAGCCCCTGCTTCCCTTTCTCCCAGTTAAATCTAGCCCATTAGCAGTAACCCATCTGTCATAAAATGAAAGTTAACTCAAACAGGTAGGCCAGCATGAGAAATCTATGAATTTGCCTTTGGGGAGGCACTGTCACAATTTTCGCATTTATTTTTCTTTGCTGGGTGATTCTGCTTATTGAGGGCAGTCTGTGCTCTAGGCTGACCCTGGGGCTCTGGTTTAGCCCTTTTGTTTCTCTCTACTATTTTATTAGTTTTTTGAGTTCCCAGTGGAACCATAAGGGCAGAGAGGAAGTGATGAAGTAATTTTTTTATACTTCACACTTTTTCTATATGTGTTTCTTTTCTTTTTCTTTCTTCCTTGCTTCCATCCTTGCCTCCTTCCTTCCTTTTTTCCTTTGTTCCATCATTCCTTCGTTCCATTTGAGTTGAGATATTTTCTTCAGTTCTAAGCCTTGTTGGGTTTTCATTGAGTTAAGTATGTGTTTATTGTTGGACCTTTTGCTTGAGAAAAAAAGGCTTAATGAGACAAGATTCCAGTTCCCTAAGATGACAGTATATTAGGGGATGAGACATGTAATACAAATAACTAGAATACTATGCCATTTTTTGAAAGTCTAACAGATTTTATCTTGAGCCTTCTCATTAGCCCCCTAAAATGAGCATTATGTTTCTGCCTTGGTGAGAAACAGGGCTGAGATGAAACCTAGAACCTATGTGGGAAGATTTGCTTTCCTTGTAAAGGAAAGTACTATTTGGATGAATAGTAGGAGTTGGAGTCTGGATGCTAGGGGTTTTTAGACTGACAAATTATGTAGTAAACAGCTCTCCATCTTTTAATTTTTGACTCTTTCTAATCTTGGGTGGGTCAACCTGAAGCTGTAACCAAAGCCTTCATTTTTCTCATCTGTAAAATTAAATGGTTGACTGATTATTTTGATAACTATATTTCAATATAATTAACTTCCTTTGTAATCTTATGCATTTCACTTTATGCATTTAAAAACATTATTCTGAGAAAGAATCCAGATGTTTCACCTCCCTGAACAAGGGGGCAATGATGACATAAAGGAGGTTAAGAACCTTTGAACCAGATAATATTTAATGTCTCTTCCTGCTCTAAAGTTCTGTTGTCCAGATCATCCTTGGTTCAGGGTTCACAGTGATAACAGATTCTCATCAAGGTTACATCATTATTTTGGTCCCTTGGGGGTCAGTCTGAAGTGACTACAGGGCCTTGCAGAGAACCTAGCCCTTGAGATAGCCCTCTGTGATGCATTTTGTAACAGGCTTGAGGCCATTGTGAATTGGATACTACCAATCCTGCTTTGGGAGTAGGTGAGAACACTCCTAACCCTTCTCTCTGACAAAATAAGAAGACATATATTTTCTCACGAGGCTCTCTCATTTGTTAGATGGAGCTATCTGTTTTTATGTGTGATTAAACCATTGTACAAAGGGCTTTGCATTTAGGAAACTAGGAAAATTTTGAAATCTATCTACTTGAGATGGGAGGAAGGTGTTAGGCCAGAAGGGTCTTTGTGGGCCCTGGAGCAGCAGACTGCCTATCCTGCTAAATTGCATGATTGAGAATGTAGTTCAGTATCTCATGTATTCTTTGGTCAGCTCTGTCTTTTTTGGATGTTTCAGGCCATAGTTCTCAGGACATATCAGGGGAATTGAGGGAAGTTTGGTACCAGGGATATTTTTTTAGTTTGTTTTTAAACTCATATACTCTGTGTTAGTATTAATTTTAAGGCAGAAGAGCAGCCAGGGCTAGGCAGTTGTGGTTGTGATTTGATTACACAACTAGGAAGTGTCTGAGGTCAAATTTGAACCCAGTTCCCCCCAATTCCAGGCCTGACACTCTATTCCTTGTGCTATCCAGTTGCCATACCAGGAATGTTTCTGACACTTGCCTAAGACTCATGCAGCTGCTGGATCTCATGGGTTTCTCTTGAGTCCTTACTCTGAACAAAGTTCTGTGTTAGATGTGCTGAGGGGGAGGGATACCAAGAATAATAAGACACAGTTCTTCTCTTAAGGAACATACAGTCTTGTGAGAGAAAAGATATATACAGATAACCCTCAGACAAAGTAGAACATATCCAAGTAGGGAGGCATCACCAATTGGCCTCTGAAGCCAAAGATTGGCCAGATGACAAAGATTTATCAGATGACCTTGTGCTAGTCACTTTTACTTGTTGCTCTGGCCACAGAAAACTATTGCAATCTTTGGTGTTACATGAGTACCAGTGATTAAGTATACTTCAAGTCCTTTTTTGATTTGGAACAAATGGATCATATTCGTGATGAATCAATCCCTGATTTCCTTGCTGATGGAAAACATTTGGCTTGCTTGAGTCCTTTCCCCATGAATCCTTAGCCCTGTATACTGCCATTAGGGCCATGTTCCCACAGGGTGGCAGCAGAGGGCCACCATTCTGCCTGCTCCCATCACTAGGCTGCACCAAGGAATGAGAAAGACCTCATGCAAAGTTTGTGCTTGCAGGTCTGGCCCTGGTCAGGGGGAGGAGCTCCCTGTTTCCCCCTCCTTCAGCTTTGCTTATAGGAGTGTAAAATTGTGGTATTTGAGACTATGATGGAATCTTAGTGAGATTGCTTGGTAGGCAAATTGCACCACGGGGTTTTTTTTGTTTTTGTTTTTGTTTTTGTTTTTTCCATTCCTTGCTTTTATCTCTTGCTTTTGTTTGTCCTTTGTGGATCTCCCATTGTTGTGTTTGTACTAGGGGTTGGTAGAAATCCTGCCTCATCTCTGATAACATTGGTGTGATTCCTAATGCCACTAAGAAGGGGCTGCTTTAATTGTAAGTGGCATCATCTTCTGCCAAACTATTTGAGGTTAGTCAGTGAGCTAGCCATGGCTTTTTCTGTAACCTGCACCAGATTGCATAGAGTGACTAGACTTCATCTAGGAAAATGAGTTAGGAGAAAAGGTGTATTTATGGGATTAGGGGTTGATGTTTGTATGTGGTGGCTATTACAGTGGAATATTAAAAGAGCTGGAACATCTAATCTTTGAACCAAAGAAAAATGCCAATAGTCCTTTTAGTATGTTTCCTTCTTGCCTTTTTTCCTCTAGATGCCTAGATTTGGGGCCAAACTTAGAAAGATTTCTCCATTGGTTTACAGACCTTTTTCCTAGTTGGCAGATAGAAGAGTGATGGGAAAACTTCCATAATCTTTTTTCAGTAGCTGGTGGCATCCTATACTTGTCTCTTCCTTGGGTCCCTTTTGCAAAACAGGAAGATTCTGACTTCCTGGTGGTGGGTGGGCTGCATTTGTGTTGCTAAGCAGATTGTTTGGGACTTAGGGACATGAAGGACTTTAACTAATGGTTGTAGTGAACTGAATTAATTACAATTTCATCAGCTTTAACTGAATTCTGAATATGTCTATGAGTCATAACTCTTGTTCATTAACATTTAAAAAAATCTTTATTCTGAATTCTTTTTACTCTAGCAAACAAGAACATTTTTGTATACAAAGAACAGAAAAAGAAAATTGTATATCAAACCATGAATCACATTATATTCAGCTTAGCTTTTGGACTTGGAGTCAGGAAAACCTGAGTTTAAATTTTGCCTTAGATTCTTACAAACTGGCTGCCCCTGAACTAGTCAGTTAGCCTCTTTGAATTTGTGTCCTCATCTTTAAAAACACCTTAAAAAGTGGTCCTGAGGCTCAAATGAGATAACATATGGAATACACTTTTCAAATGTTAGAACACCATTTAAATGTTAGCCACACTATTATCAATTTAGCATGAGTGCCAAAGCTGTTTTATTTATTGATTTTGTCCTCTGAACCTATTTCTGATCTCTTCTAAATGTTTTTCTTAAAGGATGTTATGATACTTGTTTTTTCTTCCTTTTAATTTTTTTTTGGCATCAGATCTTTTACTAGCTTTCATCTCTCTCAATTCTCAATGTTCCACCCCACTCCCAAAACCATTCTTATAATAAATAATTTTAGTGAAGCAAAATAAAACTACATTTTGATCTTGTTTGAAAGTATGATTTTCATTCCACACCCCTTGTCTTTTTTCTTTCTAACAAGAGATAATAAATATATTCAGTCTTTGTTTTTTTTGGAAAGGCAATTGGCCATTGATAGTTCTTAACTAGTCCAAAATTTGTTTTTCGTCATAGTGCCCTAGTCATTGTATAAATGGTATCTTGGACCTACTCACCTTGTTCCACATCAGCTCATATAGGTCTTTTCAGATTTCTCTGAATATGTGCTTTTTCACCATTTTGAGGGTATAATAATAGTCCATTATATTTATATGCCATAATTTTTTAAAGCCATTCCCCAATTGATAGCTACTCCTCTAGTTTCCAGTTCTTTGCAAAAGCATAAATTGTTGCTATGGATACTATTGTACATTTTAGTCTTTTCCCTCTTCTTTCCCTTCAGGGTATATATGCTTAGTGGTGGTATTGCTAGGTTAAAGGATGTGCATTTTAGTGACTTTTTTGGGTATAGTTCAAAATTGCTTTCTACAGTGGTTGGACCCAATTCATAGCTCCGTAGTAGCACATTAGTGTCTCTTGTCTGCCTTTATCCTCTCTGGCAATTGTCATTTTCCTTTTTTTTTTTTTCATCTTCACAAATCTGATGGGTATGAGGTAGCCTCAGAGTTGTTTTAATTTTATTTCTCTCATTAGAGATTTTGAACATTTTTTTTTCATGTGGTTGTTAGTAATTAGCTTTTCTTTTAAAGACTGCCTGTTCACAAATTTGGAACACTAATGCATTGCTAGTGCAGTAGTGAACTGATCCAGTCATTCTGGAACTATGACTAAAGGGCTATAAAACAATGCAGACCCTTTGATCCAGTAATACTACTATTAGGTCTGTATGCCAAAGATTAAAAAAAAAAGAGTGGGGGAAGGACCTACTATATAAAGTATTTATAGCTGAAAAAGAAATTATTCTTTTGTGGTGGCAAAGAATTAGAATTGAAGGGATGCCCATCAGTGGGGGAATGACTGAACACATTGTGGTATGGAATGGTGATTAGAATACCATTGTGCTGTGAGAAATGATGAACAAGATGATTTTAGAAAGAGCTGGAAAGACCTACATGAACTGATGCAGAGTGAAATAAGCAGAACCAGGATAACATTGTACATAGTAACAGCAATGTTGTGGAATGGTCAACTGTGATAAACTTAGCCATTCTCAGAAATACAATGATGCAGGACAGTTCTGAGGAACTTACGACAAAGAATTATTGGAGGTGGAATACAGATCAAAGGATCAAACTTTGTTTATTTGGATTTTTGTTTTGTAGGGTTATTTTACAAAAGTGAACAATATAGAAATATGGTTTGCATGATAATACATGTGTATCCCAGATTGAATTGTTTGCCAGCTTCAGAAGTGGGGAAGGAAGGGAGGAAGGAGGATTATTTGGATCATATAACTTTGTAAAAGTTATGTGGAAATTTTTTATTACATGCAATAGGTAAAACTAAAATATCTTTATAAAGAAAAAGAGCTATCTGTTCATATTCTTTGACTTTGTTTTGGGGAATGATTATTATTCTTAATATACTTTGAATCAGTTCCCTATATATGTGGTATATCAGACTTATCAGAGAAGCCTGCTGCAAAGCCCCCCCCCCCATTTAACTGTTTCCTTTCCAATTTTAGTTTCAATGTTTTTTTAAAAGCAAAAGCTTTTCAATTTATGGTATTAAAATTGCCCATTTTATTTGCTGTGATCTTCTCTATATCTTTTTTTTTCTTAACCCTTACCTTCCACCTTAGAATCAATATTACATATTGGTTCCAAGTCAGAAGAGTGGTAAGGACTAGACAATGGGGGTTAAGTACTTGCCCAGGATCACACAGCTAGGAAGTGTCTGAGGCCAGATTTAAATGAACCTAGGACCTTCTGTCTCTAGGCCTGGCTCTCAATCCACTGAACTACCCAGCTGCTCCCTCTATATCTTTTTTTTTTTTTAATCAATAATTCTTCCCAGATCTATAGTGGTAAAAAATCTTATTTATTCCTTTCATTTCTTTATGATATATGCTATTATATGAATAAATGAGGATTAAAATGTACATATTTTATGCTTATTATTTATCAAGCGCTGTGCTAAGTTCTGGGGCTACAAATAGAGAAATCTAGAAAGACCTTTCTCTAAAGCAGTGATTCCCAAAGTGGGCGCCACCGCCCCCTGGTGGGTGCTGCAGCAATCCAGGGAGCAGTGATGGCCACAGGTACATTTGGGGCAGTGAATAACTGTAAAGGGGTGGAGATAGTGTGTGACAGGAGGCGCTAAGTAATATTTTTTCTGAAAAGGGGGCGGTAGGCCAAAAAAGTTTGGGAACCACTGCTCTAAAGGAGTACACAATACAGTTGGGAAGGCAAAACATAAAATTTAGCTGCAAGGGTCAATGGAAAGGCTTAGAAGTCTTTAAGCTGCACCCTAGGGGGCAGATGGCAAGGCCAGGGAACCTTAGGATACGTTAATAGGTGAGATGGTTAGTGGATATATATGTGTGTGTGTGTGTGTGTGTGTGTGTGTGTGTGTGTGTATTAAAGGTTGGTGGTCCTTCATCTACCTAAAAGCAGTAGAATTAATGACTCTTATCTAAATCAAGTCATGTGAACAGTGAAGAATACTAGATAGGTTCTGGGATAGTGTGGTGTGGGGAAGGCAGTGAGGCAATAACACAATAGAAGAAGGACCTTTCTGGTACATCCTTTTGGAACTTATTGTGGTATAAGGTACAAGATACAAGTTTCAATTTAATTGCTTCTGGAATGTTTTTTTGTTTTCCTATCAGTTTTTGTGAAACAGTGAAATTTTTACAGCTGAGGTCTTTGGATTTATTAAATTTTGTGCCACTGTTTATTTGCTTCTGGATCTTACATTCCTAATTTGCTCCACTTTCTCTTTCTCTCTGTCTGTCTGTCTCTGTCTCTGACAAGTATCAAATAGTTTTGATGATTGCTTCTTCATAGTATAGTTTGAAATCTGCTACTGATAAGCTTTCTTCCTGTCTATTTTAAAAAATTACTTCAGGGGCAGCTGGGTAGCTCAGTGGAGTGAAAGTCAGGCCTAGACACGGGAGGTCCCGGCCTCAGCCACTTCCCAGCTGTGTGACCCTGGGCAAGTCACTTGACCCCCATTGCCCACCCTTACCAATCTTCCACCTATGAGACAATACACCGAAGTGCAAGGGTTTAAAAAAAATTACTTCATTCAAGATTTTTGCCTTTTTGTTCCTCCAGATAAAATGTATATTATTATTATGAAGTAACCTTCTATTATCTGCAAATTAACCCTTTCAGTCAAATAACAAATGATTAAATATCTACTATTTGCCAAGTACTGTCCTAGATACTAGGGATTCAAGTACACAGAATAAAACAATCTTTACTCTCAAGGAGATTGCAAACTAAATGAGGGAGACAGCAAATACATACTAAATATATGTATATATATCACATCAAAAATTAATCATTACAAATATACACAAAGTAGTTAAATATAAGATAGTTTGGGAGGGAAGACTGTAGCAGTTGGGGAAATCAGGAAAAGCTACATGTAAAAGATAATGAATGAACTTCATTTTTATGGAAAAGAGGAACTGTAAAATGCAGAGATGAAAAGGGAGTGCTCTCCAGGCATGTGTGATGGCCAGTACATCAGAATTGAAAGGTAAGATAGAGTGTCATGTAACAGGAACAGAAAGTACTAGTTTAGCTGACTCCTAGGGTCAAGGAGTGGAGAGGACTAATATCCAAAGAGTCTGGCAAAGCTGAACTAAAGCTAAGAGAGTTTATATTTGATTGTAAAGGTAATAGGGAGCCCCTGCAGTTGGCTGAATAGGAGAGTTCTGTGATCAAATCTGTGCTTTAGGAAAATGGCTTTTGTGGCAGTGTCAGGAATGAACTGGAACAGGAGGGACTTGAGGTAAGGAGGGTAATTTTTCGCTGTAGTAATAATATAGGTAAGGAATGAGGTAGGCTAGAATTAAAGTGGAAGTTGTGTGACTAGGAAGAAGTAGTATCATGTAAGAAATATTATGGAGGAAGGAACTGCAAGATTTAGCAACAGATATTTATGTGATAGTGCTAAGATTATGAACCTGGGAAAGTGAAAGGATGGTGGTGCCTTCAACAGAAAGTAGGAAATTTGAAAGAGAGGAGGGTTTAGGGGAAAAGATAAGTTCAGTTTGAACATGTTGAATAATCCAGGTTGACATATTGGTATGACTAAATAAGTAAATTAGTTTTTTAAATTTTGTTTTCAAAATTTTTTAATGTTTGAAAATTACATTTGCCTAGCCCAACAATGAGCAATTAATGTATTTCTAATTAGTTAAGTCTACCTATTTATGTAAAGTGTATTTTGCAGTTATATTCATATAGTTCCTGTGTATGTCATAGTAGGTAGACTCCCAAAGATTTCATACATTATGTAGTTATTTTGAATGAAATTTCTTTCCATCTCATCTTGCTGGGTTTTATTGATAATTCTCACATACACACACACACACTGTGAATTGTCAATATGTGTGTGTGTGTATTATTGCACTTTGATGAAGTTAATAATTGCTTCAGTTTGTTGTTGTTTGACCTCTAGGGTTCTCTAAGTAGGGCATATCTTTTGCCCCCCCCCCAAAAAAAACAAACACCACAATTTATATCCTGTTTGTTTTAGATTTTTTTCTCTTTTTTTGGTCTTATTTCTATACTTAAAATTTCTGACACATTTCAAATAATAGTGGTGATGATGGACATCCTTCTTTACCTCTGATCTTACAAGAAAGGTCTGAGCATTTTAACATTGCATTGCTACCTCTTAGTTTTAGATGTAATCAGTAAACCTTTATTAAGCACCTGCTATGTGCCAGGCACCATTCTGAGTGCTGGGGATATAAATACAGGAAAAAGAAAACATAGTCCTTCCCCTCAAGGTGTTTACAATTTAATGGAAGAAGATAATACATAAAAGAAAGCTGAAAAGGGGGAAGTGGAATGGTGGAGAATTCTAAGGGATCCAAAATAAGTGCTACCAAAAAAGTCAAAAAAGTCCAAATTGAGTGTATCTGGGAGGGAAATGAGATGTCAATATAGTTCCCCTTTTTAAAAGGGGCAGAGAGTACTGATGAGGTATGAGTAACAAAACTACATCTTATAAGATGATGAGATTTCCCAGTGATGAATTTACTAGGGGCATAGTAGAAAAGCCTGAGTAGTCTAAAATTTGTGCAGCCAGGTGAAAAATGAGGTGTCTGGGTATGATTTACATTTTTTCTGTCCTTTAAAAAATTTTAAAACAGAAACAGGTAGCATATTTAGCTAAAAATTTTTATGTATATATTAATATAATCATGCTTTTTATTGTTTTTGTTGATAATATGATGTAGTCAGCCAGATTGCTTTTGAGAAATTGCAAAGACCTTTTTTATTGATACCAAGATTCCCATGACATCAGAGGCCCATCTTTTTCAATACAGGCTTTATACTGATATTTCTATAATTAATGAGACTTGGAAAATTGTAGCCTGAAGAACTAAAGATGAAAATAACATAGAATGTAATGAAAGAATGAATAGTGAGCATGAGGAGGTTGTAGTTATAACCCATGAGGAACTCTGAAGTAGAACAGCAGTAAAATATATCATTAAAGATTCATATGGTGGAAAAATAAGAGAGGCTGGTCACTTGCCAAAAGTGTAGGTTGATAGGCGAATCCTCCCCAAACTGGAAGAAAGTGGGGAAAACCTCTAGCATTTTAGGTAGACACCTGGTGGTTAACTTTTGGGAGGACATAGAAATAAATTTTATAGGCTGAGCAGGTGAAGTTGGATTCTGATCTCCTTTGTCACTGGAGAGATATCCTGAATTAATGAAATCGTAGATCTATTTAAGTATTTAAATATAAAAATTATAGTTTTCCCAATAGTTTTAAACAGTTTATACAATATGAATAAATTGGTCTTTGTTTAATAGATTGTATTTTAAGACTCATCTGGCCTTTTTCTCCTTTTTCCCATTTTTATATTGATAATTTGGTTCTCTTATCATTTTTTAAAAAATCAGATTAGCTAAAAGTTTATTAGCTTTTTAAACCTTTCACAGTTTTATTTATCAATTAGTTGTTTTACTTTCAATTTTGCTAATTTAATTTTCATGATTTCTATTTTTGCGTAGGATTTTTTGTGTTTTCATTTTCTAGGTTTTCAAGTTACATTACTATTTCACTTATTTGTTCTTTCTGTCTTTGGTTATTGAGTGTCTCTAGAAATAGAAAATTTTCCCTAAAGGCAGTTTTGTCTGCACCCTCAAAGTTTTGGTTTGTTGCCTCATTGTTGCTATTTTCTTTAATGAAATTATCTATTTTATGATTTGTTCTTGACTTACCAATTCTTGAGGATTGTTAATTTCCATTTGTTCAAATCCTTTCTTTGAAAGTGCTCTATTGATTATAATTTTTATTACGTTTTGGCCAGTAAAGGATATGTTTAATATTCCTGCTTTTGTTTGTGAAGCTTTTATACTTTAATACATGATCAATTTTTATAAAAGTGAGATGCAGAGATGAGAAGTATGTATATTCCTTTCTGTTATAGTAATCACCCTATCATATATAAATTTTTAAAAGTTCTAACCATATCTTTAAGCTTTTTTCTTGTTATGTTTTTGTTAGATTTGTCCAGGTCTGCACAGGGTACTTTGAAATTCCCAATTATTGTACTTTTGCTATCTATGTGATTTGATTATTCTTCCCTTTGAATACTTGAATGCCATTCCAGTCATTGCGCGCACACACACACACACACACACACACACACTCACTCACACATATATGCATATATATAAACACATATATATGTAATAGTAATATCATTCTTTATTTATAGTACCTTTAAACACAGCCTCTCATATGATATCTATGTAAATTTTTATGTTTCATGTATGTTTCTTGGAAATGACATTTTTGGATTCTACTCTCTAATTCATTCTCTTATTTTCTTTTGTTTTATGGGTGACTTCATTCTACTTGTATGTAATGTTATGATTGTTAATTACTTAGTTCCTTTTACCATATCCTCTTTCGCATTTTCCACTTTTTGCCTTCTGTACAAGTAAGAGATTGAAGAAATAGGAGCAGTATTATCACTACCAGTGATCTGCTTCCATTTCATTGCCTTTTCTCTTTCCAAGATCCCAATCACTGATTCTTATACTTTCTTTTTTTTTTTAATCTTTCCTATTCCTCATGATTCACTCTCCAAAGTTGAAGCTGATTTTGTTTGTGACTCTTTTCTCCTTATTCTTTGCTCATATCTTTCCCCTCTCCAAGTCCTTTCAGTTGTCTTCTTAAATTAACTCTGTGACCCTTGAAGATATTAGGATTTTGAAGAGACATTTTTGCCTTCTTCTCTTATCAGAATGTAAGTACCCATCATTGTCGTAGCCCATTCTAATTACTTAAATATATTCATTTATCTAGGTTTGTGTTGATTCCTGTGTTTTCAATTCATAGTTCCTACTCACTTTAGTCCTTTTATCTGAAATGCTTGAAAATATTCTTCTCATTTTGGTGAAAGGTCTATTTTTTTCTCCTCACTAGGCTGTAGTATTTTACTCAGTCTTATATTGTAAATTATTCTAGTACTTAACACATGTGACACATAGTAATCAATTAATAATTGTTTGTTGACTGACTTGGGTGAACTTATCTTTTGCTTTTTATCTAATTTTAAAAAATTTATTTAATTAATTAATTTAGGGCATTTTTCCATGGTTATAGGATTCATATTCTATCCCTCCCCTCCTATCACCCCCTCCCATAGTCAACACACAATTTCACTGGGTTTTACATGTGTCATTGACCAAAATCTATTTCCATATTATTGATATTTGCGCTGGGGTGCTCATTTTGAATCCAGATCCCTAATTATATCCCCATCCTCCCATATGATCAGGCAGTTGTTTTTCTTCTGTGTTTCTACTCCCACAGTTCTTCCTCTGAATGTGGATAGCGTTCTTTTTCATAGGTCCCTCATAGTTGTCCTGGATCATTGCATTGTTGCTAGTAGAGAAGTCCATTACATTCGATTTTACCACAGTATATCTGTCTCTATGTATAATGTTCTCCTGGTTCTGCTCCTTTCACTTTGCATCATTTCCTGGAGGTCATTCCAGTTCTCATGGAATTCCTCCAGTTCATTATTTCTTTGAACACAATAGTATGTCATCACCAACAGATACCACAATTTGTCCAGCCATTCCCCAATTGAAGGGCATACCCTTGTTTTCCAGTTTTTTTGCCACCACAAAGAGTGTGGCTATAAATATTTTTGTACAAGTCTTTTTCCCCATTATCTCTTTGGAGTATAAGCCCAGCAGTGGTATGGCTGGATCAAAGGGCAGGCAGTCTTTTAGTGCTCTTTGGGCATAGTTCCAAATTGCCATCCAGAATGGTTGTGGATCAGTTCACAACTCCACCAGCAATATATTAATGTCCCAATTTTGCCACATCCCCTTCAATTTTTATTACTTTCCTTTGTTGTCATTTTAGCCAATCTGCTAGGTGTGAGGTGGTACCTCAGAGTTGTTTTGATTTGCATTTCTCTAATTATTAGAGATTTAGAGCACTTTATCTTTTGCTTTTTGAAATATTGTCTTCCAATATCTCTTTGCTTTTTTTTAGTTGCTGACAAGTCTTGTATAATCCTGACTATGATTCTTTCTGTGTATTTCAAGTATTTTTTATTTAATATGGATGCTCTAGATTTTGGCTGTGACTTTCTTATAAGCTTTCATTTTGGAGTTTCTTTTAGGCAGTAACTAATAGATGTTTTATATTCATTCTACTTTGTGATGCTAGCAAATTTTGATAGTTTTAATTTATGATTTTTTGATATATAGCATCCAGACCTTTTGCTTTTGGTTTTCAGGTAGTCCAATAATCCTTAAATGATTTCTTCTTGACCAGTAGATATTTTCCATTTTCTTATTTTTCATTATTTTGATATTATTATTTGGGTAAAGTTTTCCATCTTCTGTTTTCATTTGTTCTCCTTCCAGTCTTTTCCCCCATGGAACTCTTATTTCACTTATATTTTAATTTTTAGTATCTTGCTTCATTTCTTTTGGGTGCTCATGTAGACCTTGTGGCCTGTTGTATTTTGCTCTGAGGTTCTGATTGCAGTTGTTATGAAGTTACTCTATTTTTCTGGGTTTACCTATTGGGTGTTTCTTAACTTAGTGGATGGCATAAATTGCCAGTAGGTCTTAATGGTATGCACTTGATGTCTTCTTTGTATTTCTCAGTGTGCCTAGTAAGAGCTCTGGAGTTGGCATTTCCTCTTCTGGGTGTTGCTGTGGACTTTCATCTTCTTCTGAGTCCTTCTATTGTTTGAATGTTGCTAAAGGCTTCTGATCACTCTATCAGAGCTCATGCTGCCTTTCTTGGCTGGATACCTCTTCTAGTACTCTCAGCTTCCAGCTGTCTTTTTGTATAGTCCTGAGTCTAATGAAAGATCTTACTGATGTTTCTCTTGGGATTTCTTGATCATTATTCAATTGATGCCTTTTTTAGATTATTGCTCTGGAGTATATGTGGGAACTAGGTAGTGCAGTGGATAGAGTGCCAGGCCTGGTATCAGAGAGACTTATCTTGCTGAGTTCACATCTAGCCTCAGATATTCACTAGCTGTATGACCCTGGGCAAGTCGCTTAACCCTGTTTGCCTCAGTTCCATATCTATAAAATAAGCTGGAGAAGGAAATGGCAAACCACTCTAGTATCTAGCAGTAAAACTCCAAATGGGATCACAAAGGGACCTCCACAAGCAAAAATGACTGAACTACAAAAATGTGTGGGACAGGTGGGATTCTGTCCCACAGTCTTAATTAGAAGTCTTTCTCCCTTGTTCATTTTAACTTGAAAGGCTTGGGCAGCTGGGAGCCAAGCTGTCCTTTTGACCCAGTTCAGGCAAAGAAGATGATGTTTGGAGAAAGTGGCAGGGCTAGTAGCCATAATTCATGTGGCATTTTCAGTCTTTGTGCTTCAATTTGCTGCATGGCTACTGTAGCTGTCATTTGTTGAATGGTGTCCAACACCAGGGTAGAGTCAAAATGCAAATATTAGAAGAAGGATTTAAGAAAAAACAATTTTTTATTGAGAACTAGTGAGCTTGTTTTGAGCATGCCCTTGAGTCTAATGTTTTCTTCTGAGATACTGATCAGTAATACCTTCTCCCTCTATCTTTTTTTTTTTTTTAACTTTCCTTTCCTTTTTCTGGCTTTTTTTCTGTTTACATGTATACCAATTTTTATCCCCAGTCTTCATAGTCTGTATTTCAGTGGGAGGAGATGAGGGATGCCAGGTTTCTTCCTTTCTGCTTTGCAGACTTAAAACACTTTGGCATGATTCATTTTGGTTGAAGTGAGTTCTAGGTGTCATAAACACATGGCACTAAGCTCCATTTGCAGTGGTTGCTACCCCAGTCTATATCACCAGGCAACATAGGGTCAAGCAGTCCAAAGGTGGCTTTCTTCTCTTTGGAGGATAGAAAGGGTTGATGAAAGTGTTCTGTCCCTATCTGTAATTGAAGAATTCTAACACAGCACTATGTGTAGATTAACAAGTTCTCTAAAGCTAGGAATACTCGTTTTTTGAAAAAAACTATTAGATAATTATGCTAGAGTCCCCACTCACCTTAAGATTATCCCAGCATCCAAAAATCAGTAGTATACTTTTGGTGGGAAAACACTGATTTTGGATAGTGGTCTAATCTTAAGATAGAAGATGAGAAGTATAATTATCTAAAAACTGGTGGTTTTTATTTTATTTTATTTTTAACCTGGAACACAAATAGGTTTAGAGATGTCATTTATCTACATATGAATGTCTTGTGTTAGAAATCCTTAATTAAAAATGGAGATTCAATCAGTCAGTAAGCCTATATTAAGTCCCTAATATGTGCCAGGGATTGTGAAGTAGGCAACAAGCACTAGGAGAAGTGACCAGCTTCTTCATTAGGGAAGTTCCAATGTTTAGAACTGCAATTCCCTTACTTTTATGGTAGTCAGATTTCCCTGATAACTCTAACCTACACTTTAGGTCAGTTACAGTTTCCCAAGAAGCTCTGATATCTTACATCTATTTATGTCTTACATTTGGTGAACCAGGTACCTGCTGATTTCTGATAGTTGGATGATGAGACCTGTTGTACTTAACCATGAGGATATGCATGTCTCCTGGGTCTTGCTAGGAAATAAAACCAATTAATACCATTAGCTGAGCCACTTTTAGGATTTTGGAAGGACATAGTGGAGAAGACAGTCAGAATACGTGTTCAGGAACACCTTTCTTAACATTAATTTCTTTTCTAAATGAGGCTGCTTGACTCAGCTGCCAAAATTTATCTGAGTTGTTCAGGAAGGGAGGTTCATTGTTCACATATAACTGCAGCTCTGAACTTCAGTGCTTATCTCCTTATCCCTGAGCCCATAAAATTATTCTTTGCATTTATTCACTTTAATCTTGTGCAGTATATATTCCTATGTGTGCCTGTTGTCTCTTCCATTTGAATATAAACTCCTTGTGAGTAGAATAGCTTCATTCTTTGTACTCTTATATCCAGGACCTGTTACATAATAGGTACCTAAAAATGCTTATTGACTGATTAGTTAAACAGATTTTGCTTTTAGCTCCTGTAGAACTTTCAGGATTCAGTCCCCTTTGTGGAGGAGCTACCAAAGTTTTCTATCCTTAAAGATAAAACAATAGTCTTGTAAAATGAAATTGGACTTATCTTGAGGGCTATTCATTTGAAAAGCCCACATATTAGGAAGCTGACCTAGCAGCTGGAAAAAAAATTATCGCAGGGATAGTTGTTTCTGAAATCACAAGGAAAATGAAGTCACTTACTTACTGGGGTTAGAGAGTTCAAGACATTGGTAATGAGTTGTTATATTCCGTAGTCTGGGGAAAGGAGGGCTGCAGGGTTTATCAAACTTTGTCAAATAGATGAAGAGTTATAACATGGAAGATAGTGGACCAGCTGTTCTTCCATTACTGAGGTCAGAATAAGAGAAAATATGCTTCAGTTGTCATTGAAAAAGATTTAGGGGAAAAAAAAAACATTTCCCAAGGACTGAGAGAAACTGGAATGGGCTAACGAGACCCTGGATTTTCTTTTGGGTATATAGTTGGACTAATTTAGCAGCAGGGGTGTGAATTAGTAGTTCTGATTATAGACAGAAAATGAAACCATAGGTTGTTGGAGCTAAAAAGAACCTCAAAGATAACTTAATTCATTCCTTGAATTTACATATAAGGAATCTTGAGCCTAGAGAGGTGAAAAGAATTATTCATGGCCATAAAAGCAAAATAATGGCTGAGACGCCATTATAGAATGCACATATAAAAATCTCTTGGATTCTTCCATGTGTTATCATTCTATAATTTTTTGAATTATAGAAAAGTCTTTGTAAGAATGTAAGGTCAGTTCCGGGTTAAGATGGTGGCAGAGTAAAAAGCAGCTGCTTGACCTCTCCTAACCCACGCATACAGGACTCCTCAAGAAGACATAAAAACAAATCCAGAGGAAAGAAGGGACCCCACAACAGGGCACAGCATCGAAGATACGTGGAATCGGGGCATTTCCATGCTATAAAGGGGTGAAACAGCTCTCACGAAAACACGAGCGAAGCAACCCCCTCCCCCACTCCACACCACCAAAGCCAGCGCACAAGAGTCAGAGCAAGTTTGGGGCACCCATTAAGTCATAGGCAGCTCACCAGGGCTTGTTCCTGAGAGCAGCAAGACTTAAGACCCCCCAAGAGGCTAAAGAACTCACGGACTGAAAACAGACCCTGAGCCCAGGCGCAGGCGAAGGGGCTGACACAGGCTCGGGCTAAAGCGTGGACTAAAGGCGCGGGCAAAGGGGCTGATTCTGAGTGCAGGAGCAGACCTTGAGTTGGGCCCCAGTGCAGAGGGGTGCTTGACTGTGGAAGCAGCTCCCTGAGACTGTTAAAGGAGCTTCAGGTAGAAGAACGAGTAAAGAGACCACCAGGAAGCTTGTCCCAGAACAACTAGACTTGAGATCTCAGGAGTCTAAAGAGCTCAGACAGATCCTGGGTGCCAGCATAAAGCTGAGAGGGCACCCAGCTTACAATGGCAAGCCAGAATCATCAGAAAAACCAGAAGAGAAAGATGAAGAAGAAAAAAACCTTTAACACTTGACAACTTTTACACAGAGAAAATCCAGACAATAGAGCAAACAGCAGAGGAGAACAAACTAGTAACCATATCCAAACCTTCCCAAAGCAATGAAAACAGGTCACAAGGACTTGAAGAATTCAAATCTGAGATCATGAGAAAGATGGAAGAGATCTGGCAAGAAAATAACAGTTCAAAAGGCAGAATTTCACAATTGGAAAGTGAGGCAAGTACATCAAAGACCAGAAATAACTAGATTGAAAAGGAAAACCAAAAGATTGTAGTCGAAAACCAGTCTCTAAAGGCTAGAATTGGGCAATTAGAAAAAGATACCCCCAAATCAAAAGAATTAATAAGCAAATTGGAGACCAAAATCAAACAGCTGGAAAACAGGTCAGACCAAACTAAAAAGGAAAATCAAAGGCTTATAGCAGAAAACCAGTCTCTAAAGACAAGAATTGGGCAAGTAGAAGCCAATGATCTATCAAGACAGCAAGAACAAATAAAACAAAGTCAAAAGACTGATAAAATAGAAGCAAACATGAAACATCTCAATGAGAAACTGACAGATCAAGAAAACAGGTCTAGAAGAGACAATCTAAAAATCATTGGTCTTCCTGAAAAAGCAGAAATTAATAGAAATTTGGACTCCATACTAAAAGAAATTATTCAGCAAAATTGCCCTGAAGTTCTACAACAAGAGGGCAATATAGACATTGAAAGGATCCATAGATCACCCTCTACACTAGACCCTGAAAAGACAAACCCCAGGAATATAATAGCCAAATTCAAGAGCTTCCAAGTAAAAGAAAAAAATTTTACAAGAAGCCAGAAAGAAATAATTCAGATATCAAGGAGCACCAATCAGGATCACACAGGATCTGGCAGCCTCCACACTAAAAGACTGCAAGGCTTGGAATATGATATTCAGAAAGGCAAGAGAACTGGGTTTACAACCAAGGATCACGTACCCATCAAAACTGACTATATTCTTCCAGGGGAAAGTTTGGGCATTCAACAAGATGGACAATTTCCAAGCATATGCACAGAAAAGACCAGGACTAAATGGAAAGTTCGATATCCAACCACTAAAATCAAGAGAAACATGAAAAGGTAAATAAGAAACAGAAGGGAAAGTAAGAAAACTCATAATTTTTAAATTTGCCTCTTTAAGGGCTTCAATAAGATCTAATTATTGGGACTCCTATGTGGAGAAATGTTATGTATAATTCTCTGTAGTGAACTCTGTTCACCATTATAGCATTCACTATAATAATAATTAGAAGAATTATTCATAGGGAGAGGTTG
Organism: Gracilinanus agilis; assembly: GCF_016433145.1. NCBI lineage: Eukaryota > Metazoa > Chordata > Mammalia > Didelphimorphia > Didelphidae > Gracilinanus > Gracilinanus agilis. Next base: position 61,625,974 of record NC_058130.1, read on the forward strand.
GAATACTTAAATGGTCTAAGATAATATGGGTGGGAGGGAAAGAGGGGGGTGAATAGTAGAGGACACCAAGAGAATCTTGAAGGAATAAGAAAAATAGGATATTCTATTACACACAAAGAGTGCATGGGAAGGGGAAGAGATGAATACTATTATAAGAAGGAGAGGAAGAGAGCATTAAGTGGTAATATTTAAACCTTACTCTCAGTGTAATTAACCCTGAGAGGTAAGAGTAGCTATATCCATTGGGATATAAAACTCTATCTAACCCTACTGAGAAAGTCAGAAGGGATAAACCAAGGGAAGCAGGGGAGTGGGGAAGTCAAAAAAGGGAGGGGAGAAGAAGGGGGAGGGAATTCATTAGGCCTTAAAAATAAAAATAGGGGAATAATAAGGGTGGGGCTAAAAAGGGAAGTATATCAAAGGAGAGTTCAAGGGTTACTGGCTTAAAGAAAACCACTAGTTTAAAAGGAAATAGTGTAAGAATAAGGGATAGAACTAGGGGAGGATACCAAAATGTCGGCAAATACACAACTGATAATTATAACTCTGAATGTGAATGGGATGAACTCACCCATTAAACAGAAGCAAATAGCAGAGTGGATTAGAAACCAAAATCCTAATATATGTTGTCTACAAGAAACACATATGAGGCGAGTGGACATACACAAGTTTAAAATAGAGGGCTTCAGCAAAATCTTTTGGGCTTCAAATGAGAAAAAAAAGGCAGGAGTGGCAATCATGATTTCTGATAAAGCCAAAGTAAAAATAGATATGATGAAAAAAAGACAGGGGAGGTAATTACATCCTGATAAAAGGCAGTATAGATAATGAGGAAATAATATTGCTCAATATGTATGCACCAAATGGCATAGCATCCAAATTTGTAAAGGAAAAACTGGCAGAGCTCAAGAAGGAGTAAAACCATACTAGTGGGAGATCTAAATATTCCTCTTTCAGATCTAGATAAATCAAACCAAAAAATAAATAAGAAAGAGATAAGAGAGGTGAATGAAGCCCTAGAAAAATTAGATTTAATAGATATGTGGAGAAAAATAAATAGGGACAAAAAGGAATACACCTTCTTTTCAGCTGCACATGGTACATTCACACAGATTGACCATGTAATAGGGCATAGAAACATTGCAAACAAATGCAAAAGAGCAGAAATAATAAATGTAACCTTTTCAGATCATAATGCAATAAAAATAATTATTAGTAAGGGCATCTGGACAGGCAAATCAAAAGCTAATTGGAAATTAAATAATATGATTCTTCAAAACCAGCTAGTCAAAGAAGAAATCATAGAAACAATCAACAATTTCATTGAAGAGAATGACAATGATGAGACATCCTACCAAACTTTGTGGGATGCAGCCAAGGCAGTACTCAGGGGGAAATTTATATCCTTGAGTGCATATATTAACAAATTAGGGAGGGCAGAGATAAATGAATTGGGCATGCAACTTAAAAAATTAGAAAGCGAGCAAATTAAAAATCCCCAGATGAAAACTAAATTAGAAATACTAAAAATCAAGGGAGAAATTAATAAAATTGAAAGTAAAAGAACTATTGAATTAATAAATAAGACTAGAAGCTGGTATTTTGAAAAAACAGATAAAATAGACAAAGTACTGGTCAATCTAATAAAAAAAAAAGAAAGAAGAAAACCAAATTGACAGTATCAAAGATGAAAAGGGAAACCTCACCTCTAATGAAGGGGAAATTAAGGCAATCATTAAAAACTATTTCGCCCAATTATATGACAATAAATATAGCAATCTAAGAGATAGGGATGAATATTTACAAATATATAAATTGCCTAGATTAACAGCAGAAGAAACAGAATACCTAAATAATCCCATATCAGAAAAAGAAATTGAACAAACCATCAAAGAACTCCCTAAGAAAAAATCACCAGGGCCTGATGGATTCACAAGTGAATTCTATTAGACATTCAAAGAACAACTAATCCCAATACTACACAAATTATTTGATATAATAAGCAAAGAAGGAGTCCTACCAAATTCCTTTTATGACACAAATATGGTACTGATTCCAAAGCCAGGTAGATCAAAAACAGAGAAAGAAAACTACAGACCAATCTCCCTAATGAACATAGATGCAAAAATCTTAAATAGAATACTAGCAAAGAGACTCCAGTAAGTGATCAAGAGGATCATCCACCATGATCAGGTGGGATTTATACCAGGAATGCAATGATGGTTCAACATTAGGAAAACTATCCACATTATTGTCCATATCAACATTCTAACAAACAAAAACCACATGATTATCTTAATAGATACTGAAAAAGCCTTTGACAAAATACAGCATCCATTCCTATTTAAAACACTGGAAAGTATAGGAATAGAAGGACCTTTCCTAAAAACAATAAACAGTATATACCTAAAACCATCAACAAGCATCATATGCAATGGGGATAAATTAGAAGCCTTTCCAATAAGATCAGGAGTGAAACAAGGATGCCCATTATCTCCTCTATTATTTAACATTGTACTAGAAACACTAGCAGTAGCAATTAGAGAAGAAAAAGAAATTGAGGGTATTAAAATAGGCAATGAGGAGACTAAGCTATCACTCTTTGCGGATAAGATGGTGTACTTAAAAAATCCTAGAGAATCAACTAGGAAGCTTGTAGAAATAATTAACAACTTTACCAAAGTTTCAGGACACAAAATAAATGCACAGAAATCATCAGCATTTCTATATATTTCCAACACATTAGAGCAGCAAGAGGTAGAAAGAGAAACACCATTTAAAATCACCCTAGATAATATAAAATACTTAGGAATCTATCTACCAAAACAAACACAGGAATTATACAAAAACAACTACAAAACACTTTCCAAACAATTAAAACTAGATCTAAACAATTGGAAAAACATTGATTGCTCATGAGTAGAACGAGCTAACATAATAAAAATGACCATTCTACCCAAATTAATTTACCTATTTAGCGCCATACCTATCAAACTACCAAAAAACTTTTTCACTGAATTAGGAAAAACTATAACAGAGTTCATTTGGAATAACAAAAGATCAAGAATATCAAGGGAAATAATGAAAAAAAAAATGTGAAGGAAGGGGGCCTACCAGTACTAGATATTAAACTATACTATAAAGCAGCAGTCATCAAAACAACATGGTACTGGCTAAGAGACAGAAGGGAGGATCAGTGGAATAGACTTGGAGTAAGTGACGTCAGCAAGACAGTATATGATAAACCCAAAGAGCCCAATTTTTGGGACAAAAATCCCCTATTTGACAAAAACTGTTGGGAAATTTGGAAAACAATATGGGAGAGATTAGGTTTAGATCAACATCTCACACCCTACACCAAGATAAATTCAGAATGGGTGAATGACTTGAATATAAAGAGGGAAACTATCAATAAGTTAAGTGAACACAGAATAGTATACTTGTCAGATCTCTGGGAAAGGAAAGATTTTAAAACCAAACAAGAGTTAGAGAAAATTACAAAATGTAAATTAAATGGTTTTGATTATATTAAAACTAAAAAGCTTTTGTACAAACCAAAACAATGTAGCCAAGATCAGAAGGGAAACAAATTGGGAAAAAATCTTTATAACAAAAAACTCTGACAGGGGTCTAATTACTCAAATATACAAGGAGTTAAATCAGTTGTATAAAAAAATCAAGCCATTTCCCAATTGATAAATGGGCAAGAGAAATGAATAAGCAATTTTCAGATAAAGAAATCAAAACTATCAATAAGCGCATGAGAAAGTGTTCTAAATCTCTAATAATTAGAGAAATGAAAATCAAAACAACTCTGAGGTATCACCTCACACCTAGCAGATTGGCTAAAATGAAAGAAGGGGATAATAATGAATGTTGGAGGGGATGTGGCAAAATTGGGACATTAATGCATTACTGGTGGAGCTTTGAACTGATCCAACCATTCTGGATGGCAATTTGGAACTATGCTCAAAGGGCTATAAAAGACTGCCTGCCCCTTGATCCAGCCATACCATTGTTGGGATTGTACCCCAAAGAGATCATAAATAAACAGACTTGAAAGGAAATATTTATAGCTGCGCTTTTTGTGGTGGCAAAAAACTGGAAAATGAGGTCATGTCCTTCAGTTGGGGAATGGCTGAACAAATTGTGGTATATGCTGGTGATGGAATACTATTGTGCTAAAAGGAATAATAAACTGGAGGAATTCCATGTGAACTGGAATGACCTCCAGGAATTGATGCAGAGGGAAAGGAGCAGAGCAGAAGAACATTGTACACAGAGACTGATATACTGTGGTAAAATAGAATGTAATGGTCTTCTGTACTAGCAGCAATGCAATGACCCAGGACAATTTTGAGGGATTTATGGAAAAGAATGCTACCCACATTCAGAGGAAGAACTGCAGGAGAGGAAACACGGAAGAAAATCAACTGCTTGAATACATGGGTTGATCAGGACATGATTGGGGATCAAAAGTACCACACCAATGCAACTATCAACAATTTGGAAATAGGTCTTGATTAATGACACATGTTAATACCAGTGGAAATGCATATCGGCCAGGGGAGTGGGGGAGGTCAGGGGGGGGTGAAGAGGAAAGTAAGAGCATAAATCATGTAACCATGTTAACTTTTCTAAAATATAAATATTAATAAATGTTTTAAAAAAAGAATGAGAGGTCATTAGATATAGTATTTGTTTTAAACTGGGTTCCTTGAAACCCTAGAGTTCTAGAGAGCTCTCCAGAAATTCTGTATGTGTATTGTATAAACATGTGTACATTTAGGCATGCATTTATATGTAGGTAGATAGATACATAGATATTTGAGTCACTGAAATTATTTAGGCCTGATAAGTAAGCAAGCACAACTTTCATTAGGTGTAAATTTTTTTTGTGGCTTCCAAAAAATGGAATATTACATTTTTTTAAAAGCCTACAGGTTCTCATCTTTATAAATAAACACAATGTGTCACAATTTGATCTCATGGAATTTGCAAAATATAGAACAAGTTTATATTTTAGTGATACTTTCATAAGTAGGAATTTTTTAGATACCTCCTTTAGCATTTTTCCCTTGGCATTAGCTATGTAACCCGTCCCTTGCTCTTATGATACAGTACCAGTTAGAAATAATAGTTTGATTGTGGTATTTGTTGGTGATGGAATACTATTGTGCTAAAAGGAATAATGAACTGGAGTATTTCCATGTGAACTGTGTAAAGGTTAAATTTAATGTTGGACTTAAATTATATGAAATAACATGGTTGCCAAAGTTATTATATCTCAAGTATCTCTCAGCCAGGAGGGCCAGTAGTGAATAACTATGAGGCCTCCTCCAAGATGGAAGCTAATCTCTTAGGAAACTAGGAAAGTAGTCAGCCCTTTTCACTTACCCAACAAAGTAGTCCAGGAGTCAGAATTTAAGTTGAAGCCACAATCCAAGCCCCAGTCTCCAGCGAAGTTCCCTGAAGACTATCTCCAGGAGACACTCTCCATAAGACTCAATTTTACCAGACTGACTCTGCTGAAGGATTTTGTGGCTTTTATGGTGGTTTCCTGTCCCTTCCCTTTTTCACAGGGGCCATTGTCATTTTCCAAATTGACCAGCACTGCCCAGAGGCAGTGTCTGTGGAATTGACTTCTCACCTCTAAAGGTGTTAACTCTCCTACTAGGATTCACATGTTTCTGAGTGTGTGAACTTTTAAAAGAATTCAAAAGTTTCTGGCTGTTTGAGTTAGAAAAAAGGGTGGAACTCTCCAAGTATCTTACTGGCTTCTCACCTAACACTAAATAGAGTGTGAAATCACAATAGAATGTAATGGACTTCTCTACTAGCAGCAATGCAATGATCTAGGACAATTCTGAGGGACTTATGAGAAAGAACGCTATCCACATCCAGAGAAAGAACTGTGGGAGCAGAAATGCAGAAGAAAAACAACTGCTTGTTCACATGGGTAGATAGGGATATGATTGGAGATATAGACCATAAATGATCACTCTAGTGCAAATATTAATAATATGGAAATAGTCAAGTCCCTCATGTCACAGAGGAAACCAATGCCCCAGACTGTGAAGTGATTTACCAGGGTCACCTGTATTAATATGAAAAATGATAAAGGCTGATATAATAATATAAATTAGTAATTTAATTAAAGCCATGTTTATAGATAAAGTTATCAGACCACACGCTTGTAAGCATTCAAAACTGCCGCCTCCATTACTGTCTCCGAGTCTGCTAGCCAAGTGCCTTACTGGCAAAGAGGCCACTCCCTCCTAACCCAGGAGATTTTAAACCCTTCTCTGAGTGGAGATGTAGGCCTCCCCACGCCCAAAGAACCGGAAACGGAAACAGCTGGACCATGTTGGATCACGGGAAATGTAGTTTTGATACATTTCCCCTGTCCATAGAAATATATACACTTTTAGATGGCATTTTCCCAATTTTCACTTTTACACCTGGGGAGTGGATGGCAGAGCTAGATCTGAACCCCTGATCCTTAGATTAGGATTCTTTATACTGTATGATACTTCAAAGGATGTACTAAAGAGTACTAGATAGGGAATGTATTCATTTCCCTCTTCTGATACCATGGACTGATATAATGTGAAAAAATTCCAAGATGTCTTTTTGGAGAAGCATTATGGTATAATTGTCAGAAAGTCTTGGGTTTGAATTTTAGCTTTATCTCTTTTTAGCTTTGTGAATCCCAATTTCAGCTAATGCCAAGGGCAAAATGGTACTGGAGATATCTGAAAAATTCCTATCTGTGAAGGAATCAGTAAAATATGAGTTTGTTCCCTATTTTGTAAAATAAATTAAAGTATCAGTTAATACCTGTACATTATTTATCCGTGGCTTAAAAAAATTAGTATCAAGATAAAGGATGTAAAGTTTTTGTAAATCTTAAAGTACTATTTCAATGGAAACTATTATTTCAGATTTATTTCATATTTTTCCCTTCATGTACTATTTTCTTGCTCAAGCTGCTCTATTAGCTGATCCTTGAACTTATTCTATCATCTGAACAGTGCCTCTGTGGAGGCCAACCTCTATGCCTAAAATGTACTCCTTCCTCACCTTTACCTGGTCTCTCACACCCTTCAAGGCTCAGCTTACATTCTTACCTCTCTTGATACTCAATCTCCACTCCAATTAAGTTACTCTCTCACTCTTCAAATAATTATGTATTTATTATCTGTGAATATGTTATATCTTCTCACTGTATGTAAATACTATGAATGCAAGGACTATTTTGCTTTGTATTCATAACAACTATGCTAGTACCTTGTATGTAGAAGGCACTTAAATGTTTGTTGAATTCAAATATTCACAGCATGGTATGGTATGGGTGGAGAAAGTACTGGATTTGTAGTTAGGGAACCAAGGTTAGAATCCTGACTTCCTAACCACATGGTGTTAAAGAAGCTATTTAATATCTTTGGGCCTTTGTTTCCTTATGTGCAAAAGGAGGGGTTTGAACTAGATGACTTTTGACGTCTATCTGTTGCAGTTTAAAATCTAACATCCTATGAAATGAATTGAATGTAAATCATTAGTATAATTGTAGATTGAATTTCTTCCTATATTTGGTTTCCATTTACATCAACATCTCATTAAAAGCAGGTTCCACAATGTGAATGTTTTGTTTGTGTATGTAGAAAGGGCTGAATAAATTCATTATATAAATTTTCCTTTCCCACCTCAAGAAAAGCACTTGAAGATCAAATAGAAAACATATTCTCTTCTTATACAAAGTTGTGGTATAGCTGCATCTAGACTGTTCCATTCTGATGGTGGGGTACTCCTCATGAAAGACAAAAAAGACCTGGAGAAGACTAGAAAAAGGCAATTCAAGTAAGTCAGGGATCTATGGAAAAGCCAACTTTTAAAAAATGAGACTTTTTAGCCTGGAAAGGTGAAGTCTGAGATATGATATGATTCTAGTATATTAGTGATATGATTCTCGTACATTAGATTGTGATTTTTCTTGAGGAAGAGATATATGTCTTATTTATCATTGTATTATAGTGTAGAATCTTAGAGTTGGGAAGGTCCTCTGAACTTGCTTAGTCTGATACATAGCTTAAGTATGAATCTCCTCTATATCTTATGGACATAGTGGTCACCTGTTTCCCATGTGAAATTCCAGTATAATGGAGAATGTTACCTTTTTTTTAAGAACTTTTATCTTCAGCCTTAGGATAAATATTGTGTCTTGGTTCCAAGGCAGAAGAGAGGTAAGGGCTAGGAAATGATGGTTAAATGACTTGCTTGGGGCTACACAACTAGGAAGTGTCTGGAACCAAATTTGAACTTAGGACCTCCCTTCCCCAGATCTGGCTCACAATCCAGTAAGCCATCTAACTGCCCCCAAGAATGTTATCTTTTAATGTTAAGCATGGGATGCCATATGTATAGTATAATTAACAAATGTTTACTAACTGAATAAATAAAAAATAATTGAAGCTTTTATTGTTTTTAATTTTTAATTTATATTGTTTAAATGCTTTTTATTTGGTTGTGTAATGCAAAAGATGCAAGAGAGGTTTTGCTTTTGTGGGAGTGGGGTGGGGGGAGGGGAGGCAACTGAAAACTGGCAGTTGAGCCTTAGAATTCTAAGAGAAAATGGAGTTGGTCCCTGATGCCTGAGCAGAGTGGAAGGATCAACCAGAGCTCTATTTGGCTTTCAGTTTGCTTTGGCCTGTGCCTTGTCTTTGGATAATTTGTACCTAGCAAACTTCTCTGGACCTCTCCCTGACCTTCTCCATATTATTTCCCTGTTTTCCCTGCCTGTTTTCCCAGGGCTCTGGGAGGCAGGGTGGCTTCTGGGTTTTTAGTGAAAAGACTTTGTGGGTTTAGTTTTACCCAATAGGCAAGTGGGACATCCTTGAATTCAAACTATCCCTTTAGTATATCCTCTACCTTAAAAGCAGCCAAATCTTCCTCATTTGAGAGAGCAGGTTCTCTCTCAGTCTAACCCATTCCTGAGACCCTCCCCCTAGCAGTTGTCAGAAACCCCAATCCCCTCTCTCCTTCCAGACCATCCTGAAACATTAATAAACCCTTGGTTGCCTAATTAGACCCTCTGGAGCAGGGGTCGGCAACCTTTTTGGCTGTGAGAGCCATAAACGCCACATTTTTTAAAATGTAATTTCGTGAGATATGTACAGTGCTCACAGTGCTCGCTCCTGTAACAGTGCATGCTCCTGTAACAGTGCGTGCTCCTGTAACAGCACCTGAAAAAAAAATTGACTTTATGGCTCCTGCAGAAAGAACCATATCTGGCCCTCAAAAGAGCCAGATATGGCTTGAGAACCATACATTACCCACCCCTGCTCTGGAGAATATTTGTGTTGAAGAAACTAGGCAAAGGTGAAGGGGAGGAATAATTATCTTTTATTTTCTGAGGGAAACTGGAAGCATCCATCTTGGGAGGAAGTAGTTGCCCAACACTTCCTCCTGAATCCCTTCAGTTTCATTGACAGGGAGAAGCCTTGTGGTTCCTCCTTTGAGGACTTGAGAAACTGACAAGAAAGCCCTCAAGTCAGATTCAAAGGACTTCTATCTGGCCCTATTCCTTGTGTCTATAAAAGTACCTTTCCTGCCTGCAAGGGTTCAGTTTATTACCCCACTATCCTCTGTCTCTAGCCTGGGTGTCTAGTCTGTGTCAGCTGCCTCTCCTGAACACCTCACCCTGTACCCTTACCATCCTAATACCACTAGTAAGTGTTTAAAACTGAATTTGAAATCAAATCTGCCAAACTCAGATTCCAGCACTTTCCATTGTGTCAAATGTGTTCTCATACTCTCATTTTTTTTTTAGTTCCAAATTCCTTTCATCCCTCAACCCTTCCTTCACCTTTTGAGAAAGCAAGAAATACAATACTCATTATACATATGAAACCGTGAAAAACATTTCCACACTAGTCATATGCCCCACCTCCTCACCCCCACAAAGCAGAAAAATTAAAGGGAAGAAAAATATGCTTCATTCTGCTTTCTAAGTCCATCAGTTCTCCATATGGAAATGGTTAGCAATTTTAATTATTAGTCTTATGGAGTTATAGTGGATCATTGTATTGATCAAAGCTACTAAGTCTTTCATGGTCGATTATTTTTACTATTAATACCACTGTTACTCTGTAGATTGTTTTCTTAATTCTGCTCACTTCCCTTTGCATCAGTTCATATAAGCCTTCCCAGGTTTTCTGAAACCATACCCTTCTTTCTTATACCATAATAGCATTCCAGTCTGTTCCTATAATATAAACTTTTTCAGTCATTTCCCAATTCTTTTCCACCACAAAAAGAATTGCTATAAAAATTTTTGTGTATGGAAGTCCTCTTCCTTTCTTTGATCTCCTTAGGATATAGACCTCCTAGTGGTATTTCTAGGTCAAAGGGTATATATAGATTTATAGCCCTTTGGGCATAGTTCCCAAATTGTTCTTCAGAATGGTTAGATCAGTTCACAGCTCCACCAATGGCATACCTATTTGCACATTTCCCTTCCAACATTTGTCATTTTTTTTTCAATCTGACAAGTGTGAGGTGGTACCACAGAGTTGTTTTACTTTGCATATCTCTAACTTTTAAACTTTTAAAACATCATCATCATCATTATTATTATTATTAACTTATTATTAGCGAGTTAGATCATTTTTACATGATTATTGATATCTTTTGTTGCTTACTGTTGCGTGGGATAGCATTGTGTTGGATCCCTATAAAATCTGAGCAAACCCAGGCATCGAGACCCACTGTTTCTGGGACCTCAGACTGTGGAACTTTTCTTTCTCCCTCTCTCCCTCTCTCCCCACCCCCACCCTTTGTGAGGAATACTGGCTATGCCCAGTCCTTAACCCCCCCCCCCACCCCACCTTATGAGAATACTGGCACTTGCCCCTCCCCCCTTCTGAGGACATTGTCTAGACCCCCTATGCCCCCCCCCCTCTGAATAAAGCCACATGAATTCTGTCAGCATCAAGTCTCCTGTCTGCTCATTAGAGTGATTTTGGGGTTACAAGTCCCTCCAGAATTTTACTCCATACACCATGAAAACTGTTTTTTCATGTTCTTTGACCATTTATCAATTCAGGAATGCCTCCTATCTTGATAGATTTGACTCAGTTATCTACATATTTGAGAAATGAGACTTTTCCCCTGTTTTCCTTCTAATTTTTCAACTTATATATTTTAATTTCACGTAAGTTACATGATCTGTTTTACCTCTCTCAAACCTCTCTCTTGTTTGGTCTTGAACTCTTTCTCTTTCCATAGATTTGATGGGTAATTTCTTCCATGCTCCCCTATTTAAGTTTTATATCACCTTTTATTTTAAACCATGTACCCATTTTGTTTATCTTAATATTTGATTTGGAAAGTTGGTATTTTCCCTGTTCAGCTATTCTACTTCCCAGTTTTCCCAGCACTTTTTTTCAAATAGTAGGTTCTTTCCCCAATAGCTAGGATCTTTGGGTTTAACAAATATTAGACTACTATGCTCATTTGATTTTGTATATTGTGTACCTAATTTTTTCCACAGATCAGTCATTCTATTTCTTACCCATTACCAAATTGTTTTGATGTTTAACTCTTTTCACTATAGTTTGAGATTTGGTACTTCTAAGCCCTCTTCCTTCACATTTTTTTTCCCATTGCTTCCTTTGATAGTCTTGACCTTTTGTTCCTCTAGATCAATTTTGTTATTGTTTTTTTCTTTTTCTATAAAATAATTCTTCGATAGTTTAATTGGCATGGCCCTGAATAAATAAATAAATTTAGATAGCATTGTCATTTATCATATTGTCTCAGCTTATCCATGAGCAATTAATATTTTTCCAATTGTTTAGCTCTGTCTTTGCCTAAAGAGTATTTTATAATTATGTTCATATAGATCCTTTGTCTTGGCAAGTAGACTTGCAAGTATTTTATGCTGTTTGCAGTTATTTTAAATGGAATTTTTTTTACAACTTCCTGCTGGGATTTGTTGGTAATAAATAGAAATGCCAGTGATTTGTGTGTGTTTATTTTCTATTCTGCAACTTTGCTAAGTGGTTAATTGTTTCAACTAGTTTTTTAATTTATTTTCTAGAGTTCTTTAAGTATGTTATCTTATCTGCAAATAATGATTGCTTTCTCATTGCCTATACTTATTCCTTCAATTTCTTTTTCTTGTCTTATTCCCTTTAGCTGGCATTTCTTATTCAATATTGAATAATAATAGTGATAATGGATATCCTTGCTTCACCCCGATCTAATTGGGAAGGCTTCTAGTTTTTCTTCATTAGAGATAATGCTTGCTCTTGGTTTTTGAGAGATATTCCTTAATCATTTTAAGAACCATCCCCTTCATTTATTCCCATGCTGTCTTTCTTTTTAAAAACCTTTATCTTCTTGGATTTTAAGTAGTGGTACTAGCATATAAGATCAAAAAAGAATTCATGTGGCAGGTGGTCCTTGAGCAGAACT
>NC_058130.1:61646837-61728765 GCF_016433145.1 Gracilinanus agilis
TTTTGATGGGTAGTTGATCTGTGGTTGCAGGCCCAGCTCTCTTGCCTTTCTCAATATTGTATTCCAAGCCTGACGGTCTTTTAGCGTGGAGGCTGCCAGATCCTGTGTGATCCTGATTGGTGCTCCTTGATATTTGAATTGTCTCTTTCTGGCTTCTTGTAAGATTTTTTCTTTTGCTTGAAAGCTTTTGAATTTGGCAATAATATTTCTAACCGATTTCTTCTCTGGGTCGAATGTAGTGGGTGTTCTATGAATCCTTTCGATGTCTATATTGCCCTCTTGTTGTAGGACTTCAGGGCAATTTTGCTGAATAATTTCTTTTAGTACGGAGTCCAGGTTTCTATTAATTTCTGGTTTTTCTGGAAGACCAATTATTCTCAAATTGTCTCTTCTAGACCGGTTTTCTTGGTCTGTCACTCTCTCATTGAGATATTTCATGTTTCCTTCTATTTTTTCAGTCTTTTGACTTTGTTTTATTTGTTCTTGTTGTCTCGAGAGATCATTGCCTTCCAATTGCTCAATTCTAGCCTTTAGGGATTGATTTTCGGCCATAATCTTCTGGTTTTCGGCCATGATCTTCTGGTTTTCGGCCATAATCTTCTGGATTTCGGCCATAATCTTCTGGTATTCCTTTTCAATCTGGTCATTTCTGGTGTTCAATTGCAAGATTTTACCTTTTAAACAGTTATTTTCTTGCCAGATCTCTTCCATTTTCCTCAAAATCTCAGTTTTGAACTCTTCCATAGCTTGTGAGGAGTTTTCCTTATTTGAGGAGGGTCCGGATGCTTGTTTTTTCTCCTCCTCTGTTTGCTCGGTTGTCTGGATTTTCTCTGTGTAAAAGTTGTCGAGTGTTAAAGGCTTCTTTTTCTTGTTGTTATTCTTTCTCTTCTGAGTTTCCTGAGTCTGGGTAGCCATCATTAGCCCAGCAGCTTCTCAGGTTTATCCTCGCGCTCAGTGTCTGTCCGCGGTCAAGCCCCCTGGTGGATCCCCTTGCTTGATCCTCTGCAGGAGGTTCCTTTGCAAGTCTCAGGGTGCTGCTTCCACAGTCGTATACCCGTCTGCCCTGGTTCCCCACTCAGGTTTTCAGAGCTTTATTTCCTGGCTGTGTCTGCCTCCACCCTCGCCTCCGCCCGTGCCTGTGCTCTGCTCAGCCTGCGCTCTGCGCCCAGCGTCTGCTCTCTGCTCCGGCGCTCAGATTTCGCTTGCGTTCTTTGGCTTACTGGGGTCTTAAATCTTGCTGCTCTCAGGAACAGGCCCCGGAGCTGCCAATGACTCGATGGGTGCCCGAAACTTGCTCTATTTCTTTTTAGCTGGCTTCAGAGCTCTAGATCTTGTGTGTGGAGGGGGTGGGGGTGGGGCGGTTGCTCAGCCCGCGATTTAGTGAGAGCCCTTTATAGCCTGGAAATGTCTCGATTCCACGTACCTTCCACGCTGTGCCCTGTTGTGGGGTTCCTCCGTTCATTCGGACTTGTTTTTATGTCTCCTTGAGGAGTTTTGTGTGTTTTGGTCAGGAGAGGTTAAGAGCTGCTTCTTACTCTGCCGCCATCTTAACCCGGAACCCCTAGATAGCATTTTTTAACATAAGTCTTTTGGAGTTGTCTTAGATCAGTGATGGCAAACCTATGGCACAGCTGCCAAGGATGACATGCAGAGCACTCTCTATGTGGGCACTCAGCTGCCTTCCTTTCCCAATCGCATCCCCACCCATGCCCTCATCACTCACATCAGAGTTCATTACTAGAAAGGCAGAGGGTCTTGGGCAGAGCTCCTCCCTTTCCCCTCGCCACTGTGCCTGACAATATTTTTTATTGTCACCCTCCCCTCTGCCCAGCAGCCCAATGGGAACACACAGTGGGGAAGGTGGGTGGCTCACAAGAGACAGAGGTAGAGGGAAGCAGAGTACTTGGACCACTATCCTCCCCCTCTCCACATGTGTTTCTCCTCACCCACCCCTCTGTTCAGCAGCCCAAAGGGAGGGCTTCCTCCCGTAGGATGTAAATTAATATCTAGCAACTCCAAGTATTAATTTTATAAAGTTTATTAATAATCACATGAAGTAGAAGGGATAAAGAGGAAATAGAAGTAAGAAAACCTAATTATTTAACAAAATTAAGACCACATGATTAAGTTCTCCTTGCCTATTTAAAAAGTCTGTTCCACCAAAGCCCCGACAGGAAGACAAGAGAGCAAGAGGCAGAGCTACACCAAATTTATATCCTCCCTACATCAGCATGTAATGTGAGGAGAGTGGGGTGTTGGGAATTGTAGTTTTTAGAGCAAAATATTCTAATTACATACTCCCTTCTGTAATAAAAGTAAATAAAGAAAAGGTAAATGGGGGTTTTGGTCCTTTGGTGGGAAAGGAGGGTGCAATAGTGGATTGAGTTGGTAAGGAGAAATGTAAGGGAATGGCTGAGTTTAGGGAAATAGAGGACAAGGCAGTATAATGAACGGTAAGGAAGATGATGAGGTAATTAGGGGAGGCAGCTGCAACAGGGAGACACTCAGACTGGAGACAGAGGTTGCTGGGGAGGAAGGCTGGACTCTTCCAGGAAAAATGGTAGTTCTACAGACACAAAGGTTAGGGCCAGTCAGAAGTGGTTTGAATCTGACTAGAGGGCTTTCTAGTCAGTTTCTCAAGTCCACAAACAAGGAGTCCTGAGACTCCTCCCTGTCAGTGAAACTGAAGGGTTTCCAGGAGGAAGTATAGAGACAACTACTTCCTCCCAAGATGGATGCCTCCAGCTTCCCTCAGGAATAATCCTTCCCTCCTTCAACCTTCACTTATCATCAAGCCAATGATTTAGCAAAGGGTTTGAATAGATAACAGTTGGGTTTATTAAGGTTTCAGGGTTGATTATCAAGGAGAGAGGAGTTCAGGGTTTCCCTAACAGCTGCTAGGAAGAAGCTCAAGGAGGGGGAGGGTCATAGGAATGGCTTGGTCTGAGAGAGAGCTTGCTCTCTCTCAGCCAGGGAAGTTTGGCTGCCCTTGAGGTTAGGGAGTAATAAAACAATGAAGCAAAGGATAGTTTGTTTCAAGGGTAAGCCCTACTTGTCTATGGGGAACTAAATCCTCAAAGTCTAATTGCTACAACCCAAAAATATCCACCCTTCTCCCAAAGCCCACAGGAAATCAGGAAGGTAATAGAGAATGATATAGGGAAGATCAGGGAAGGTCCAGAGAAGTTAGCTAAGCTCCAAAAATCCAAAGACAAAAGCACAGATTCAAGGCAAGGTTTCAGCTTGAAGGCAGAGCCCAGTTCGCCCCTCCACTCTTCACAGCTCTGGGACCAACTGAACTTTGTCAGAGTTCTAAAGCTGGCTAACTGCCAGAAGTTCTACAGTTAGGTTTTGCAAGGGTAAATGCCTTGATTGCATCTCTCCATTACACTTCCTGTCAGGGGCAAGAGGGGGGCCATGGCACTATCTCTGGTGGGGTGCTGGCATGGCACTTGGTCTGGGGGGGTGTAGGTGGGACCTGGCACTCCATCTCTAAAAGGTCCACCAACCCTATCTTAGATCATTGTATTGATCAGAGTTGCTAAGTTTTTCACAGTTGAACATTATTATTGAATAATATTGAAATCATTATTGTTGTTACTGTGTACACTGTTCTCCTGGTTCTTCTCACTTCCTTTTGTAGGAGTTCATTTTAGGATTCCCAGATTTTTCTGAAGTTATTCTTTTTCATTACTCCTTAAAGCACAGTAGTATCCCATCACAATCATATGTCACCTCTTATTCTCCATTCTCCAGCTGATGAACTTTCCTTCAATTACTTTTTTTAATCTTAAAAATTTTATTTAATTAAGTTAGAACATTTTCCCATGTTTATAGGATTCATGTTCTATCCCTTCCCTCCTATCACCCCCTCCCATAGTCAACACACAATTCCACTGGGTTTTACACGTATCATTGATCAAGACCTATTTTCATATTATTGATATTTGCACTGGGGTGCTCATTTTGAGTCAACATCCCTAATTATATTCCCATTCTCCTGTATGATCAGGCAGTTGTTTTTCTTCTGTGTTTCTACTCCCACAGTTCTTCCTCTGAATGTGGATAGGGTTCTTTCAAATAGGTCTCTCATAGTTGTCCTGGATCATTGTATTGTTACTAGTAGAGAAGTCCATTACATTCGATTTTACCACAGTATATCGGTCTCTGTGTATAATGTTCTCCTGGTTCTGTTCCTTACACTCTGCATCAATTCCTGGAGATCATTCCAGTTCACATGGAATCCCTCCAGTTCATTATTCCTTTGAGCACAATAGTATGCCATCACCAACAGATACCACAATTTGTCCAGCCATTCCCCAATTGAAGGGCATACCCTTGTTTTCCAGTTTTTTGCCACCACAAAAAGTGTGGCTATAAATATTTTTGTACTTGGCTTTTTCCTTATGATCTCTTTGGGGTATCAACCCAGCAGTGGTATGGCTGGATCAAAGGGCAGGCAGTCTTTTAGTGCTCTTTGGGCATAGTTCCAAATTGCCATACAGAATGGTTGGATCAATTCACAACTTCATACTGCCTTTTATTGGGATGTAATTACCTTCCTTATGTCTTTTAATTAGATCTATTTTTACTTTGGCTTTGTCAGATATCCTGATTGAGACTCCTGCCTTCTTCTTCTCAGTTGATGCCCAGCCTTTAACCTTTCCTCTGTGTGTCTACCTACCTCATGTGTGTTTCTTGTAGACAGCATATAGTAGGATTTTGGTTTCTAATCCATTCTTTTGCTTCCGTTTTATGGGTGAGTTTATCCCATTCACATTCAGAGTTATTATTACCAGCTATGTATTCCCCAACATTTTGATTTCTTCTCCTTGTCTTGCCCTTTCTTCTTTCACTATTTCCTTTTATACTAGTGTTTTGCTTTTAATCAATCCCCCTGATCTCCACCTTTATTTTACTTCCCTTTCTCCCTCTTCCCTTCTTATTCCACTCTTATTTTTCTTTAGGGTCTTTTGGAGTTACCCCCCACTCTCTCCCTCCCTAGTATTGCTTCCCTCCCCACCAGTCTATTTGTTACCCTTCTGCTTCTCTATGGGGCAGAAATCAATTCTCTGCCCCAATAGGTCTGATTGTTCTTCCCTTTTTGAGTCAATTTCAATGCACATATGACTTAAGTATTTCCTGTCTCCAACCTCTTTACCCTTCCAATCTTGGAGTCCTGGAGAAGTCCAGGTCTTCTCCCCTGCTCACACCATGTGCTTCTTTATAAAATATAAGTTTACTTCATTTTGTCTCTTTCCATTTCTCTTAATATTTTCCTTTTTTTACCTCTAGTTTTATATCTATTTATACATATATGTATATATCTTGAAATTTTATCCTATACAGTTTCTCATTGTTCCCTCTAAGTATACTTCTTCTAGCTATCCTGATGATGATAACAATTTTTAAGAGTTACCAATATCATCTTTTCTTGTAGGAATAAAAATCATTTGAACTTATAGGTCCCTTAAAAAAAGTTTTTTTTGTTTGTTTGTTTATCCCCCCCCCCCCCCCACCTCTTATTACATTTTGTTGATTCTCCTGAGTTCTGTGTTTGGACATCAAATTTTCTGGTTAAGTCTGGTCTTTTCTTTATGAATGTTTGGAAGTCATCTATTTTATTAAATGACCATACTTTTCCCTGCAAGAATATAGTTAGTTTGCTGGGTAGTTGATTCTTGGTTGTAGGTCTAGTTCCCTTGCTTTCCAGAATATTGTATTCCATGCCTTCTAGTCCTTCAGTTTAGATGCAGTCAGATCCTGTGTTATCCTAACTGTGGTTCCGTGATATCCGAATGTCTTCTTCTTAGCAATTTGTAATATTTTTTCCTTGGTCTGGTAGTTCTTGAATATCACATTCCTGGGCCTTGTCAGTTGGGGATTAAGTGTTGGAGGTGATCTGTGGATTCTTTCAATCTCCACTTTTTCCTCTTGTTCAAGAATGTCATGGCAGTTTTCTTGGATAATTTCCTTTAGGATGATGTCCAGGCTTTCCCTTTTGTCATGATTTTCTGGTAGTCAAATAATTCTCAAATTGTCTTTCCTCGATCTGTTTTCCTGATCTGAGATTTTGTCAATTAGGTATTTCATATTTTCCTCAATTTTTTCTTTCTTTTGATTTTGTTTTATAGATTCTTGCTGCCTTGAGAAGTCATTTACTTCTAGTTGTTGGATTCTAATTTTTAAAGACGAATATCTTCCCTGGCTTTTTGGTTATCCTTCTCCTTCTGGTCTGATTTTCTTTGTAGATCATCTTTCACTTTCTTTGCCTTGTTTTCAAGCTGGTCAGTTTTGGATTTCAAGGCACTATTTTCTTGTAAGTTCATGTATTTTCTTTTCCCAATTGTCTTCAGCCTTGCTTGATTGTTTTTTGAGTTCTTGAGTTAATTAAATTTTGAGTTCTTCCAAAGCCTGTGTCCATTTCACTGGAGTTTCTGTGTTTTTTCTTGTTGTTCCTTGATTCTCCTCTTATCCATTTGCTTTTTGTTCATTTCCTGTATAGAAGCTGTCAATTGTAATTTCTTTTTTCCTTTTCTGTTGTTTACTCATATTTTTTCCTTCTTCCCCCCTGTAATTGGCTGTAATCTTGCTCCTTTGTTTATTTACTGGATCTTTGGGTTTGGGATATTCAGTCCTGAAAGGGCTTCTTCTCTGCTCTGTTGACTCACTAGATTAGTGAGATTAGTGAGCCCTGGGGCCAGATCTTCCCCAGCAGATAGTAAAAGCTAAAGATGTGATTTCTTCTACTTTCACTGCAGTTTATGGGGGAGGCGTATTGGAGCCTCCCTGCCCTCTGAAGCCTTCTTATCTACCCTACTCATAAGATTAAGCCAGGGTAGAGTTGATCTGAGGAGTCTGACGTGCCCTGAGGCCAAAACCTCAAGAGGGGTGGGCAGCACAAGATAGAATGTTTGGCTGCCCTCTCTGTGCTTTTCTTCCAGCTTCCTCCCTGTGGTCTGTGATGAGTCTAGCACAGCTGTGCTAGTGAGGCACTCGCCCTGGACTAGTTCCCTTGCCCACCCTGAGATTCCAGGATCTGCTGGAGACTAATTACATTAGATGGGGGAAGGGACATGGGATCTTGCTTTTTCCTTTCCCCTCAAACCTGATAGTTCAAGAATTCAGGCTTTTTTTTTTCACGTACCTTTTCAATTGGTTTTAACAGGAGGATCTCCCAGCTCTGTTCTGTTGTCATATTTGGTTTTCTGTGCCCTCCAAGCCCTTTGTCCTTGATCAGTGTTGAAGTGTTTACAGGGGTCTAGAGCCTTACTGCTTCTAAGCCACCATCTTCCCACAATTCCCCAGGAAGAATTGTTTCTCTCAGTTTCTTTTGTCTCCACAAAAAGAGCAGTTATAAATATTTTTGTATATATAAACAATTTTCCCTTTTAAAAAAATCTCCTTGCGGTGTAGACCTAGTAGTAGTATTGTTTTATCAAAGGGTATGCACAGTTATAGCCTTTTCAGTATAGTTCCAAATTGTTTTCTAGACTATTTGGACCAATTGTCAACTCTATCAAATTAGTTATATATTTTAATGTGTTGATTCTGTGTGGCCAAATTGACTTTCTGTTTTTCATAAGCTATATCCTATCTACTATGTTTGTTTATTCTTTCTCTCCCATGTTTAGAATTTATTCCTTTCTCACTTTTGCATCTTTTTTTTTTTTAATTAAAAAAATTTTTTTAAACCCTTAACTTCTGTGTATTGGTTCCTATGTGGAAGAGTGGTAATGGTGGACAATGGGGGTCAAGTAACTTGCCCAGGGTCACATAGTTGGGAAGTGTCTGAGGCCAGATTTGAACCTGGGACCTCTCATCTCTAGGCCTGACTCTCAATTCGCAGAGCTACCCAGCTGCCCCCTACTTTTGCATCTTAAAATTGCAGATTTCCTAGTTTTCTTAAGATTAAATTTAAGCTAGGGATAGCTAGGTGTTTTAGTGGATTCAGAGCCAGGCCCAGAGGCGGGAAGCCCTGGGTTCAAATCTGACTGTAGACACTTCCCAGCTGTGTGACCCTGGGCAAGACACTTAACCCCCATCGCCTAGCCCTTACTGCTCTTCTGCCTTGGAACCAATACACAGTATTGATTCCAAGATAGAAGGTAAGAGTTTAAAAACAAAACAAAAGACTAAGCTTAAGCCACTATATGAAACCTTAATTTATCCTCTCCTAGCTGCTAGTGTTTCTCCCTTATTATCTCGTATCTAACTTGTACATACCCATATTTGTATCTTTGTCTCCTTATATAGAATGTAAACTCCTTAAAAGCAGAGTTTGCTTAGATATTATTTTTGGATCTCCAGTGCCTAATCTTCTGTTACCTAGTAGGTACTTAAAAAAATACTTGTTGATTGATTGCCTGGGAGGTGCTTATATTCTGATCAGTCTGCTAGTATCTAGAAATGAACTGTGTTTTGCAAAAGGGAAGCCAAACTATTAAACTTGATCTATTAGATTAGGGTGAGCAGAAGGGAAACAGTCTCTCCTGATTCTCTCCTCTTCTCCAATTCCAGACATGTAGCATCTTACAGAGAGTAGGCACTCAATAGAAAAATTAAATGAATGAGGGAGCAATCAGTTTCTGTAGCTCACTGGTCCTAAATGAGTGTGTCTTATGTTATTGGCGGTATGGTGCTTCTGTATTTGGGCCTGATAAAGAGATGGCCCAAGGTCCTCAAATGGCATAAGCACCTGAAGATTGATAGTGTGTACCAGGTCCCATTAATAATTATTACTCAGTCGAGCACCAGTCCCACCTACAGTGCCTAACCTTAAGTGGCAAGGGAGAAGTTGTAAGTTAACTCAAATAGCTTCTCTGGCAACTTGGCTTGGGGTTGGGTTGATGGATAAATGTTTAGGGTGAAAAATAGTTATTAATGATGTTGGAATACCGCAGTTGACTTCGGCTTAGCTGAATTGTTCCCCTTTCCCTTGAATGCAGGACTATCAAAACTGATCCTTAGAATGATAATAGTCTTCACCTGGGTTAAGTTCAAGGATTTTAATTATAACTCAAGGGGTAGGATCATGGATGAGGAAGGTGGTGTTGGGGATGGCTATACTGGACTACAGGTGCTAAGGTTGGATAATCAGTTGTTAATCAAGTTGGCAGCTGGTTAGAGAGGTCCTTTCTCCTCTCCTCTCCTGGTCAGGCCCGGCTATGGCCTTGACCAGGTGGAGCAAGGTTTGGTGATTAGGTGTTTGTTGTATACCTCTCAGCTATATTCAGCAATAGATGAATTGATGATCAGGGCAACAGGGTGCAGGTACTAGAGCAGATCTATAGGCCTAACCACCCACCACCCGGGTCCCTGTTCTCAAGAGTGAGACCCTGAAAGGATCTACTCCTGGGTTTTTCTAGTAGTGGTATGCCATCTGGGTAAATTCTAAATTCCATAACTGCCAGTTGTCACTCAAGTTGATCTCCATCTTCTTCCCAGAGGTTGCTATTACACTTATTAGATCCTAGGTCTTCTCTGGGAAAGACCTGTGATTTAAAAGAAGAATCCAAGGAAAGCATGTCCTTGATTGCATGTCAGATTTGTCCTAGATCCCTCCAGGGAGATGTTTATCCTAGGTTCTGGCCCATCTTAAATCTGTTACATAGATTATATTATATAGTCTTATGTTGGCACTTGGAACTAGGATGCTTGAGTTTGTAGTAACCAATCAACATGTGAATAAAGCTTCTCTAGTAACTACTTGAATTCCAAGTATTTCAAATTCACCAGTTAAAAATTAGTGTCCACCCAAAATGTATCAATAAATTAAAAAAGAAAAAGATTATAGAGGAATTGTGCTTTCACCTTACTTCCACCGTATAGAGGTCCTCTCTTCATGATACAAGTCAAGTACCTTCCTTTCTTCCTGAAGCCTTTCCTAATTTGCCCATGCTGCTAATGATCTCTTCCCAGGCTACCTGGTATTTTGCTATTTTGTATATATTTCCATCTGTTCTGTTCCTCCATCCCCCCATTAGGCCAGTTGCCATATTTTATAAATTGTGCCTTCACGACATCTGCCATGTGTACCTTCTCTTTTCTGACTCTGCCACCACTCTGATATGGGATTACCTCCTATCTGGACTATCACAACAGCTTTCTTTCTGGTTAGTCTTCCTGCTTCATCTTTCCCCGCCCCAGGCTATTGTCCAGTCACCTCTCTGATCTTCCAGAGGTATAAATCTGACCACAGCACTCCAGCCTTCCTCTAATTTAGTAAACTCCAGCAGCCTCTAATAGAAAGTGCTTTATAATCTGACCCCTTCTGAACTTTTCCAGTTTTCTTATGCCTTCCTCTCCTGTTTACACTGGGATTCAATGACAGTTCTCCTTGCTTTGCCTGGTACACAGTGCTGCATCTTGGACACAATACCTTTTCACTGGTTGTCCTCTCCCTACTCCTTTGAAGGTTCTTCCTTCTTTCTTGTTCCTGATTTCCTTCAAGTCTCAAGTAAAATTCCACCTTCTGTGGGAAGCCTTTCCTGATTCCTCTTCATACTAGAGCCTTTCCTCTGTGATTATCTGCGATTTACCCTGAATAGGTTTTGCTATAGTTGTCTGCACGTTATATTTCCCTTTAGCCTGGGAACTCTCTGAGGGTAAGGCAAGAACTGTTTTTCCCCCTTTCTTATATCCTCTATCCTTAGCACTGTGTCTGTCACTGGTAAGTCCTTAGTAAAGGTATGCATGTTGACTTGACTTGATAGTTTTGCTGTAAACACAGAGTGTTCCTAAAGTCTTGGTGAAGTTTTAAGCTTTTAGAGTTCTCCATCATTAGAAAAGAGATTTTTAAATTCTTTGTGCTTAATCCCAGCATAGTACCTGGCACTTTGTAGATGCTTGATTGCTTCCAACCTATGGTGGTGATCATTTTATGGTCTTCAACAAATGTCGTAGAGTGAGTGGCTCTAGCAAACTTGTATACATACATGCCTCCCAGGAAAGACCTTTTCTGAAAATGCAACAGCAAAACAGCAGCAGTCCTAGCCCATGAGCAATAAAGCTCAGACTTCATTTAGATAACTAATACCAGTGCTTGATTTGAGTTTACTTATAAAGAACTGGGGACCTGAAATTCTTTCCTGCAGTGAATCTCTAATGATATTATACATGAAAATGCACCCTTGGGCATTGCTGGGGGTGGAGGGAAGCGTTTATTCCTGCTTTTTGGAATTGTAATTTCCCCTCTTCCATTTCCTTCCCAAACCTTCCCTAACCCTCTCACCTAGGCATCCTCGAGGATCCAATTCCTCATGTGTTAGAATCTTGAAAGACTGAGCAGTTTGGACTAAAAAAGTGGTAGTGGAATAAGAATATGGTCAATACTTTGATCTGTCATGTTGGCCTTACAGAAACTAAATTTGGCTGTATTCTTTTCAGAGCCAGGTTCTAGTATTGATATACTAGAATTAAGACCCTCTTTTCTTTCCTTTTCTCTGCCTTTCAGTATGACCCTTCCCTTCATGTCCATCTCCTCATTATCTCTAGCTTTCTCTTTCTCTCTGATCTCTTTGTCTTCTCCTTCTTCCTCTCTTTCCATATCCATCTCCACGGAGAAACAAGAGCAGGACTAGACAATTGCAGACTTACCTGGAGCTCAAAATCTTTTCACCTATTCTAGTGGGCATCATTCGGAAGTTCTTTTGTTGCTTTTTTCTTACAGTTCAGGGAAAGGGACCCAACCAGAAGAAGATAGAGAGTAGCAGAAGGAAGTGAGATCATGGCAGTGAAATGATGAAATCACTTGTGGCAGAGCTTAACTAGGGGAGTTGTAGGCAGAGGGGAAGGAAGAAAGCCTGAAATTTAGTGGTCATAGTTGTGCTTTTTAATCCTTTTGTGGTTATAGTGGTATTCATGAAGCAACAGACTCCCAGCAAGGCAGTGAACAACAAGCCTGATGATTAATTGCTCTTTTTAAATTGTAATTATGTCACTCACCAGAACTCATGAACATTAATTCTCGATTTACTGAGTGAGTAATTGAATAATGAAGGGCTGCCTGTTTGTTGTGCTCTATTCTTGCCTGTATGTCTTCACAATGCCAGGCCCTTATGTATCCCATAGTCTTTCAGTATGGCCTTTTCCTTTCATTTTATTTCTGGTGTCTAGTGTGAGTCCTCTATTGTGAGTTATCTCTAGCATTGTTTTCCACTGGCAGATGAAGGCAAGGCCAATCTTTCCTTTAACCACTGTATGACTGCTTTGGTTTCATTGAAGAAGAAGCTTTTTCTCCTTCATTGACTCCTTGCTGTTCTTTTTTCCATTTCCGTCACAAATTTGGGAATGAGACTTTTGCCTATATTATATAACACTCTATAGAGTGGAAAGTCATGGGTTTTCTCTTGGAAAGATCTGCGACATTAAAATCCTTTCCTTCTTCATAAACTGTGACCTGCAGGAGGACATTGAATTTATTTTGTAGTTAGTTGGAATTGGTGATGTAGGAAGTGGCTTTTGTCTTTAACTTTTTTGTTATCTGGAATATGCTAATACTTTGAAGTGTTTGATTAAGACAGTCTTGGAAACCCTGCTAGAGTTGTCCCAAATTGTACTCTACTCTCATCCTTGGACTCAGTCTTCTTTTGGTTAGGGACTAACTGCCCTACCATTACTCCCCAAGATTCTTGGGTTTTTCTCATCTGCTTTGTTACTTTACCTACCACAATCTCAATACTCACCTGCCTTTCCATCTTCTGTGAACCATAGATCTCTGTATGATCTCCCCCATAGTTACGTGAGCTTCTTAAAGTTAGTCAGTAAACATTAAGCACCTACAATGTTCCAAGGCATAGTGTTAAGGATACAAAAGAGAAAAAAAGACAGTCCTAGTTCTTAAGGAATTTATCATCCCTTGGGGGAAATGTGCAAAGGGGAGGGGCAAGATAGGATTTTTCTGGAGTCTAAACTAAATAGGGTGACTGATGGTAAAGGAAGTTACCTGGAAAGTTCTGAGCTCTTCATAAGGAAAGGTTCGGGAAGAGTTTATGGCTCTATCCTCTAGATTTCATATTTGAGAAGAGAGGCAACTGAGGATACTGAGAACATGTTGAGCTAACAGCTGGTAAGCTGGGCCAGAGTTAGAGGTACAGTCTGGGTCCAGGCCAGATTTAGTCTGTTACTCTTGAGTGGAACAGAGCTACCTGGCCCACATAGAGACTTTGGCCTTATTAGCATTGTGTTTTAAGCGAGTTAACCAACCACAGAAAAACATTCCACTAACAATAGTATCATTGTCCATAATGTTGGGAACATCAGGGTTAGCTTGCTGAGAATCAGTCCTCAGCCAGTCAGGCTTTATGATTACTCTGTCTTCTAGTGCACCTATCTTTTTCACATCCATTTTACACTAGGCCTTGAGCAAAAGGACAGATGAAGGTGAAAAATATATTATGTCTTAAGTCTGAGATTTTGTGAGAGCACATTTGATTCTGATATGTAGAGATGGGAAATGAGGCAAAAGTGGGCCAATAGGAACATACTCGGTCTCATTCATGTAGTTTTCAAGTCCCATTAATCCACTGTCTTATTTATTATTTGTGACAATGAAAACATTCTCTTTATGGTTTGTAGATGAGGAATGTTCTTTACCGAACTGACTAAACGTGAGTGCTAAATATGAGGAGCATGAATATTGCATATAGTCCTGGTTCATTGTTACTGAACCATTTTCCTAATTGAGGCTATATGACCTCATTCTGAACCTGGTATTAAGGCTAGGATGTATGAAAATCCTATGTATTTAGAATGGTTTGGGAACATTCTAACTAGAGGCAGGGGAAATAGGTAAAGTAACCATTAATTTGTCTTTTAGCCTCCAAAGTATATAGCATCTGTTTTGCCATTTGACACTAAGAAAGTCTTTCTGTTTTTCTTTCTTGCTTCTTGAAAGGGGAAACTTCCTCCACAATAGATCACTGGGCCCTTTTTATGAGTATGGCCTGGGGGAGAATTCTTAGCCAAAGAAGAGCTACAGGTATTCACAAAAAATAAAGTAGATAATTTTAGGTGCATGATTGAAATGTTTTACATAAATAAAATCAGTGCTTATAGAATAAGAAAGGAAGCTGTCCATTGGGAAAAATTGTTTATCAAGTATCTCTGATGGAGATCTAGCATATAAGATTAACACAATATGTAAGACCAAGAACCATGCATAAGTGGTCAAAAAATCAACCAACAATCCTCAAAAAAAATTGTGAATGATTAAACAGTCATGTGAAAGATTGCTTCAGATCACCAATTAAAAGACATGCCCATCAAAACAACTCTGAGGTTTCGCTTCACATCCAGCACATTGACAAAGATAATAAAAGATGGAAATAATCAATGTTGGATATAGCTATGTAAAGATAGGCACAGTAAATATATGACATGTTTGGTAGAGTTGTAATTGATGCAGTCAGGCTGGAAAGCAATTTGGAATTATGCTAAGAAATTGGCTGAAATGTCCAAACGCTTTTTGACTCAGTGATCCCATTGCTAAGCATATAAGAAGGTCAAAGAAAGACAATTCCCAAATACATAAAAATATTCATAGCATTGTTTTTTTTCCTAGCAAAAAGCTGGAAACAAAGTCAACATCCATTGACTGGGAAATGGCTAGACAAAATCTGAGATATGTATGTAATAGAATATTACTACACCATAAGGAATGATACATGTGACTCATTAGAGAGAAGCTTTGGAAGATTTGTAGCAACTGATGCAAAGTAAAGTAAGTAGAAATGAGAAAATTGTACACAATAACTATAGTTTAAATAGAACAAAAAATAGCAACTGAAGAATTAAAGTTATCAAGCCTCAGAGAAGAATTGAGAAATTATCTCTTCTGTCATAACAGAGGTGAGGAATGATCTATGAATGTAGGATACTGAATATACAGTTGTAATCATTGAACATGTTGGTTTAGTTGAACTTTTTTTTTCTTTCTTAAAAGTATGGCTCACTTGGTATTGGAAGAGATATGGATATATCTGGTAAAGAAAGTGATATAAAAACAAAAAAACTAATAAAATAAAAAAACATTAGATCCTGGATCCTGATAAAGTGTCATCTTATTTAAGTTAGTAAATATGAGTTCTAGATAAGTGAATGTTGAAATCCAAAGTTTCTCAGTGAGTGACAGGAGAAGTACTCATAAGTTTCAGACAGCCTGGCCAGATGTTTATTAAATTTTATTGCTTTTTTTGTCTTAAATTGCAAGATTCTTTTTCCCAACCCAAGGGAATATCCTGTAGGAAAGAGTGAATGATTGAATTATCCTTGTCTTGGAACTCTGCATTTCTCCAAAGGTGGGGATAATTTGGGGGTTCAAAATGTGTGTGATGAACTGTGAAATATATCTTGCTTAAGTTCTCACAGTAAATCTTCATGGCAGGTTGAGGTTAACAAAGTGAAATTTCAATGCCTTATCTCTTTGACAGTGTCACTTGCCATAAAAAATGACAATTCATTTCCTCCTTCTAATGCATATATTCTTAGTTCTTCCATATCTTACCTTTCTTAAAAGTACTACAAATCCCTAACAGAACTTTCTTCCTCTCTTCTCTGGGGCCTTTAGTGGAATTTCCTACATGATTTTTTTTCAACGAAAAGTTTTTACTCTTATTTATAAAGATTGTAATCCTTTTTGTTTGCATGACTTAAGGGAGGTCTTTGTCAGAATGACATTCACAGGGTTATAATTCTGTGTTGTTTTTAGAGTCATTGTAACATCTGAAATGCATTTGTCTTGGCCGTTTTCTCATCTAAGAAAGTTTTCCAAATGTGATTAAAATCTACCACTCCACGTCCAGGTAAAAGTATAGTTATGAGGCCTATTTGAGTTGGACATTATTTAAATAATTTGACTAATTGAAATAAGATCTTAATTCCAGCCATCTAGGGGTGACTTCAAAGATGGAAAAACATTTTTAAAATTTTTTATATGGAAATGAAGTGTCAAGATTCTTCATTATCTCATAGTACCAGGAATGTTTTTTATGATATTCTTGGGCTCTGTCTGGATGTAGGATCCTTTTAACCATTTACACTTACAAGCTTTTTTTTCTTTTTTTTCTTTTTTTTTTTTTTTTTGCCTGCCTGTAGCTTTTCTGTGTTCTCCGAAACTAATCTTATGACCTTTTCTGAAAAAGAGAAGTGACTGGGGTGGAGGGATCATTTATCTTTTATTGAACAGTTAAGAATAGAGTTTCAGTATTATCTTTCATCATTTAACTCAGGAAGTAAACAGTAAATAAGCTTATGATATTTGGCTAGCTAACTAAATTGCAGTTTGAATTTTTAGTTGATCAGGGATATTCAGTTCAGTTCAGCAAATATTGGTTGAACAAGAGTGTGTACTTGTTAGTACTATAGTAGTTACCAAGATGAGTAAGACAGTCACTGCCCTCAAGAAGCTTTATAATTTAGTAAGGAAACTTAAAAAAAAAGCCCCAATAATTATCACAAGGCAAAATATTTATAAGTTCAAAAGAGATACAAAGTACAGTTGGAACACAGAAGAGGGGGTAATATTCCATATGGTTAGTGAAAGAGGATCAGGAAAACCTTCATAAATGAAGTGAAATGGGCCTGGAAGGAATGGGTTAGATTTGACAGGCAGCTGTTGTTGGGGGACAATATATTCCAGGTAGTGGAAACAACATAATAAAGACACAGGATCCTACAGGATGTGTTCAGTGAACAGTAAATCGTTCAACCTAGAATATAGTTACATGGAGCTAAGAAGCATGAGGTGAGACATGAAAAATACAGAGGCTTCTTTTGGGGAAGCTAAGAGGTTCAACTTAGTCCTGGTAGCTTTACTTAAAAAAGGAAACACTAAACTCCTAGTAACTTGGGCCTTATAATTTCACCTATTATTGGTGCTCAACAGACAGCGTTTCTGGAGGTAGAAATGGAGGTATGACAGGAAGGCTATAGATAGGTTGGGAGAAGAACATGAATCACAGAGTTTGAGATTTGTAAGTGTTAGGTATATTTTGAAGCTCAGTATCCCTCATTCTATCCTTAAGCACTAATCTTTTAATTAACCCCAAATCTATAATATTCCCAATATAAAGGACCTCATTGACCATCTAGTTCAACATATACATGAAAGGATTTCCCATTATAATATGCCAAGTAGTGCTCAAAGCCAAGAAATCTAATCTATCACCTTGACTTTGCATCTCAGGCAAGGTTACCTTTTCTAGATGAATTGAAACAAATGTTAATATGTCTAAGGAGATAGAGGGGTCGCTAAATTAATATCATTCTCTCGTTTGCCACTACTGCCTACCTATATGGGTAGGGGAAAACTGAAAACCAAAACTGTGTTATGGGGTTGGGAGTTTCCTTCTCAGGCAGACAGGATCTTGCTTGATTCACCTTTTGTCTCACTCCCTTTCTAGGGCTAACAGAACTAACCGATTTGACTGTTGGTTTTAGACCTTCCATATTGTGAAGAGGCCTTCTCACTTTTTGCTCTGGGCCGGAAGCAGTCTTTCTCATCAGAATAAGCAGCATAACTGCTGAGGAGAGGAAGAAGGAGATAAATGACAGGGCAGCTTAGTGCCACTGTCTGATTCCAATCATCTTTGTCAAGAGAGAAGGTTTGGAAGAGATGAATCATCTTTCCCAACTGCATTTTTTTCCTTCCTCAAGCCTTCTGCTGTATGCTGCTAATGTGTATTTAATAAGGTTTCTCACTCTTTTTTTTTTTTATTTGAAATGTCTGTAATTTTTGCTTCACAGTTTGAAGCACAGAATTATAATCGAGGAGAGAAGGGGAGGAGCAGGGGAGGGAAAGCCAAGTGCCATGTTAGAGGTTCCAGAATGAGATCGGCTCAGCAGAGTGACAAGGTGCAAAGGGGCTTACATACCTTCGATGCTAAGGAACGTGAGGTGGGTATTAAACAGTAAGGCCCAAGTTTGATCTCCTAAGATGAGGTTTTAAGGTCTCCAAGCCAGAGAGATTCCAGGACTGAATGGCAAATGGAACTTCAGACTGTTGATTCTTGGAGTAGATTTTGTTCTTTCAATGTATTTTTAGAAAGAGGTGGAGAAAACTGGAAGTGAATGACCCTTCACACTGAGGTTTTCTTCCTCTTTTTCTTTTATTAAAGTAGCTTCTCTAAGAAGTCCAGTTCTTGCTGTGGTATTCCAAGGTTTTTTGTTTTGTTTTGTTTTGTTTTTTGTAAATTTAATTCCTTAGAGTCAGGGTCAACTGCAAATTGAATCTAGGAAGCCAAATTCTTCCTCATCTTTCACTGGAAACTGTTCCCTTTTCCATACTATTCTTTCTCTGTAAATGGAAAGCAATTCTAAAGGTATTATGTAATCACTCTATTGCAATACATCATAATTTTGCCTTGTATAGATATGTACATGTTTTTTCCACTTTCCATCTGCATACTAGACAAAGTTCCTGAGGGCCAGCGCAATCCTATTTATTCAACCACTATGCCCCACATATAGTGGATATTTAGTAAATGTTTGTCTAATTGAATTGGTGAAAGAAATTGGGGTGGCTTTTACATAGTACACATTGCTGTTGCTGATAACTGTATACTTCACAGTATGATAGTTTCAGTGCCAAGCCTCTATGTAGTACTCAGTAGGTAGACCTGGAGGTGATAACTTTAGAATAGGTTTGGGGTCTGGAATTATAGTCAAGTCTCAGGTGAAAGATCTTTGGTCTTTTGTCATTATTGCCCCCAGGATAATTTCATAGAGAGTTCTTGGCAAATTTCCTGATCAAATATCCCATAATTGTGTATTTTGGGAGCCATCTTTCTCTCAAGATTTTCAAGGCCATCATAAATATGGTTGTATTTGTCTGAAGAAGAGTAGACTTGGGGAATAATCAGGAAGGATATAATAAATGTTTAAAGACTTTTGAAAGGATGTTGTATAGAAGAAGGATTAGGCCTTACATATGTTCAAAGAGCAGAACTAGAAACATAAGGAGGAAGTTGCAGCAAGGTAGATTTAGCCTTGATATAAGGAAAAACGACCCCATAGTAGGATACGCTATCTCAGAAGGTAGTACGTTCTTGTTCAACAGAGTTCTTTAAGTAGAGGCTGTGAACATTCTGGAGTCTGGAACATTCTAGAGCTGATTCCTATTCAGTTCTGGGTCAGATTAGATAGCTTTTGAACTTTTTGAAGGCCCTTCCATATCTAAGATTCTGAGATTCTGATCTTATATTTAGAGAAAGTAAAGTACAGTTTGGGGAAATGACTGGCCAAATGTTGTATGGCAAACCAGGAATTGAGATGGACATAAAATGTAAGTTTATCATAGGAAGTCACCTCACAAATAATCTAGCTCACCTCCCTCATTTTATAAATGAAGTTACTTGGGTTCAGAGAAGGAAATTGATCTGCTTCCTGACTTCTCATTTGAGTTTCACATTGGGTTATTTTGCTTTACTAGTCCTTTAGTGATTATTCTGAACATGATTGTGATGTGTTTTATGAGGTGCTCTGTTATTGTGCCTCCTTTTAAAATAGCATTTTGTTGACTATACTCATCTTGTTCAATGGTAATTGCACAAAGCTATTCATTTCTCATGGTCTAATTATGTTGGTTTTTTTATTCCTCAGTATGTTGCTCCATATTACTCCAAATAAATATTTGACCTATTGTCAAACTTATCAAAGTCACTTGAGTTCTGTGTTGCTTTGCCCCAAGATGTATGCTCTTCTTTCATCTCTCACCTTTGTCTAGTCCTCCCATTCCAACTTCTGTTTCTACACACTTTACATCTGTAAATTTAATAAGAAGATTCAGATTAACTAGATCATAGATGAAAATGTAGGATATCCTAGTACTCAGAACTTATCCCTGTATAACTGTACTTATATCTTCCTCTATTAATACTTATATATTCCTCTAATAATTAACTGGCTATGGTCCATCAACCCATTGTCTTAATCCACTGATAAGTTTGAAAGGAGGGATTAAATTAAAAAAAAATCTGGCTAATATATGGTTATACTACATCGGTCACTTTCTTTTGACTTCATAGTCAAAAGATTAGAGAAGATTATTTTACCCCATTAGAATTTGTTACAATGCTATTTTGATATTCAGTACCTTTTCTTTTTAGATTTTTGCAGACTCATTCTTGTATTTCCTATTTTGTCCACCAGATTCTGAATCTTTCTAGATGCCTTAGTAAAACTTAAGTTCTCAAATGGAAACATTGTGGGATGATCATATGTAATTGACTTTGCTACTAATAGCAATGCAGTGATCCAGGACAATCCCGAGGGACTTATGAGAAGGAATGCTATCCACATTGAGAGAAAGAACTGTGGGAGTAGAAACGCAGAAGGAAAACATTTGATTTTTCACTTGGATGTAGGGTTTTGGCTTTTAAAAGATTATTACAAAAATGATTTATATGGAAATAAGTATTGAGTGATATTACATGTATAACCCAGTGGAATTGCTTGTTGACTCTGGGAGGGAAGAGGGAAAGAGAAGGGAAAGAACATGAATCATATAACCATGGAAAAAAACTTAAATAAAAATAAACAACAACTTAAGGTCCCTAAATTCCCAATATGTTATCTTTTTCACTTTTGAAAAATATAGACATCTTTTTGGCACTCTTCCAATATTTAGGTATCTCTCTAGTTTTCTATGAATTCTTAGAAATACTATCATTATTAGACTGAATTTTGCTAATTCCTTAAGTCCTGCCAAAGTAAAAAAAAATTTTTTTCAGGACCTATAGATTTGAAAAAACCTTCCTGTTTTTCTTCCTTGGTTTTTCATTGTGTCTTATCTATTGCATTTGACAGCCCATATTTTTATCTCTTTGCCTTTTTTATTCTCCAATTATCATTTACCCCTTCAATTTAAGAGGCCAAGAAAACATTTTTTCCTTGTTCCTAATATATTTAAAGAAAAAAACATTATTTCCTCTGCCTGGTGAGTTGCATCTCATTTCCTGTTCTGGGGTTTTATTATCTTACTCCTATAAGTCTTTATTATTTCTTTTTAAGGTAGACCATTCCTTCATTTCCACTTAATTTCACATTCACCCAAATTGTCTCCAGATAATAATAATAATAACCTTACATTTATGTAGTGCTTATATTTCTTTACAGTGCTTTCCATATATTTTATCTGAGTTGTTTCTTAAAGAACACTGGGAAGCAGAGCCAAGATGATAGAGTGACAGGAAGCTATTCATTGAGCTACCCCACCCCAGCACACTGGGGGAGATATGAGAAAAAGCAAGAGTAATTTTTCAAGTTGGCATAGGGAGACAGGCACAGAGATCTGTGGACACTTAGGAGAGGGGAAAAGCCAGGAAGCTATCATGTGGAATACATCACCCAAGGAAAGGTTGTGCACTAGAACAAGATGAAGTCCTAGACCCATATCAGAACACTGTGATGGACAGAAACAGGTGCCATCTGGCAGCTTTATTACCCATTATCCAATTTCTTATCTTAGATCTAGGGTAGACTATAGAAGGGACCAGTGCCCAATAGTGTTATTCCAAGGTAAACACCAATTACAGGCTATAGGTGGTATACCAGTAGAAGAGCAAGTCAAGAAGCAAGCAACATCAGTGTGTCTCAGGCCTCAGAAGCAGAGCATGGTCTCAATTCAAACCTCTAGCCTAGGCTGAAACCTGCAGAGGAATAACTAGGACAGGATTTCCATACCAAAGGGTAACCTAACCTGCAGTTCCCTCACTCAAAAGTAACAGAGCTTTAAAGCTGGTTGAGAGTGACTTAGTCTAGTAGCAGTCACTCTTGCTCAGATCCACACCCAGGTCAGGAGCTTTCAGAGCTCAGACTGAGAGTTGGGGTGGGGGGTGGGGGTTTCAATAAAATTTTGTCCAGGATCAGACCACTTAAAGCTTGCAGGTTCTCAACGTGATCTGTTCCTTAGATTGAACAAAATTCAATACGCCAAGAAAGCAGCAACAGGGGCAGCCCAGACCTTCTCTCTAGAACTACTAGCGAGGATCCTGGCCCTAATATCAAGTCCAAAGTCAGCAAGTGTGCCAAAAGAATAAGCAAACAAACAAACAAAAAAGGTCTTACTCTAAAGAGCCATGTGGTGACAAGGATGCTCAAAACACAAACCTAGAAGAGAATGACTAAAATATCTACAAACAAAGCCTCAAAAAAAAAGAAAGAAAGAAAGAAAGCATAGCTTGGGTACAAATTCAACTAGAATTCTTGCAAGGGAGGAAACAAGAATTTTTTTAAAAGTGTAAAAAATGTTTTCATCAATGAAATGAGAGCTCTAGTAGAAAACATTGCAAAGAAATGAGAGTTGTGGAAGAAAAACTGGAAAGAATTAATAACTTGGCACAAGAGATGTAAAACCTTGCCCAAGCAACAAATTTACTGAAAATTAGAATGGACCAAATAGAAGTCACTAATTCTACAACATAACAAGAAATATTAAATCACAAATCTGAAAAATAGAAGAATATATCAGATGTCTTATAACATACACAACTGACCTAAAAAGAAGATCGAGGAGAAAAAACTGAAGAAATATTAGATTATCTGAACTCCAGTGCAAGTAAGGAAGAGCTCTCTTGACTTTATGCCTTCCATCTCTTACTTTGTGTCTCCTGAGGGAAGGCTGCTAGGGGATTGTCTCAACTTCCATCTGTAGCAACAAAAGGCAATTTTCACTTCCTGCTATATCTACCAGCCTGAACTCCTATAATAAGGGGAACCTCATGTGTAAAGAAGAGTGATCTTCCTTCTGACCTTGGGCTTTCCATCTCCTCTTGTTCCTGAGAGAAGAGGAAGATAAAAGTTGGGAGGGAGGAAGGCTTCCATCTCCTGCTGTTTTTTGATTAATCTCTAGCTTTCAGAGAGAAAAGGAGTAAAATGGGGCATGCCATCTGACCTCACATCTTCCATCAATGCTGTGCTTGTCTCCTGCCTGGTCTCCAGCATCTTTTGGGGAGGAGAGTAGCACCTTCTACTAAATGATTAACACATACATAACTGGTCATACTTTATATGTTGTCCTGGAGGCCATATTTGAAATCTCATACCTCCTCCCCAGCCACAATTCCTTATTGCCATCCCTCACAACCCTTCTATCCCAAAGTCTAAATCAACTGCTACTCTCCCCCTCTTCTGTGCCTTCTGGAATTCCTGTTCTATAGACATCAAACTTGCCTTCTTCTTAACTCTTCGCTTCTAATACTCCTGTCTTCTAGCAGTCATTGAGACCTCTATCGACACAACCATACTTTCTAGACCTGGAGGCACTTTCACTCATTTTCCTTCATGCATTGGTTGTTCCTATAATGTACTGCTGAACAAAGTGGAGAAAATCACACAGCTATTCAAACTGGGTCCAATTACAAACCTCCACTGGTTCCTCAAGCTCCCTGGCATTCTTTCTACACTTCTCTTATTTCCACTATCCACTCTCCACAGCAACCTCTTCCAAACCTCCAAATTCTCCTCAAACCTGCTAGGGCTCCCCATCACCCTACCTTTTCAGCTGAGAACTTTGCATCATATTTTATGGAAAATATTGAGGCCATTCATGTGAGTTCCCTCTCCCCTTTGTGTCATATGATTCAGAAGTCTTCTGCCACTATCTTCTCATTCACCTGTCTCCTACTTACTCCTTATTAAGGAAGATCTCTATCACCAGAAATGATGTCATTCTGTCCTGTCTTCTTTAACAGATTGCCCCCATGTTGTCCCCACTCATTTTCAGTCTCTCCCTTTTCTCTCCCTCTTCCTTCCCTGCTGTCTACAAAATGCCTGTGTCTCCTCCATACTGAAAAAAACCCCTTATTTGATGTCCTACTTTTTATCAACCTGGATCTCTTATGTGGATGAACTTCTTGAGAAGTCCATCTTCAATAAGTGCTCCCATATTCTTCCATCTCTTTCTCCCGTATAATCCAGCTGATGGCTTCATGATTCCACTGAAGCTGCCCTTTCCAAAATGACCAGTGATCTCTTAATTGCCAAGTTCAGTGGTCTGTTCTCATTCCTCCTTCTTGATCTCTCTGCTGCATCATGGTTGACCACTTTTTCTTCCTTGATACCCTCTTCTCATTAGGTTTTTGGGGCACCTGTCTCTCCTGGTTCTCCTTAGTCTCTTTGGCTGGATCCTTATCCAGGTCACATATTTTAACCATAGATGTCCCAGAGAGTTCTGCCCTGCACCCACTTCTCTTCTCCCTCTATGCTGCTTCACCTGCATATCTCATCAGCTCTATTCCATTGATTGTGGAACATTTTTTTACTGTCCCTCATGTCTGGAATACTGTCTCTTCTCCTATCCACATTCTTGCTTCTCTGGCTTCCTTCAAGTCTCAACTAAAATCCAAACTTCTAGAGGAAGTCTTTCCCAACCCCTTTAATTTTCAGTGTCTTCCTTCTGTTAATTATTTTCTCTTTAGCCTATTAGGGAGCTTATTTGTATATGCTTTTTGTCTACCCCCATTAGACTGTGTGAGCTCCTTGAGAGCAGTGCTGTCTTTTGTCTTTTTTGTATTCCCACCACTTAGTGCAGTATCTAACACATAGTAGGTATTTAATAAATTCCTATTGACTGATCTGAATTCCCTCACCAAATCTTAAAAAGAAAAAAAAAAGTAGATTTCTTAGAATCAAAGGGCATTGTAGAAATAGAATCTACCCATCACCTCCTGAAAGAAACCCAAAAATGAAAATTCCCAAGAACATTATAGCCAAAATCTTGAATTTACAGGTCAAAATAAAAATATTGCAAGGATCCAAAAAGAAAGAATTCAAGTACCAAAGAGCCGCAGTCAGAATCATGCATACAATTTAGCAGATAACCACTGTAAAGGAGCAGGCAGCTTGGAACATGAAATTGCAGAAGTCAAAGGATATAGACTTACGGTAAAGATTAATTTACTTAGAAAAACTAAGTATAATGCTACAGGAGAAAACATGGATCTTTAAGAAACAGAGGACTACCAAACGTTCTTAGAAAATGTTATGTACAAACACAGGAGATTAGAGAAATATAAAAATAAACTTGAATGAACAGTCATTAGGGACTTAAAACAAGGATAAGCTACTTAAGTTCAAAGATAGATGATGCATGTATTGTTTCTGAATTCTATCATCTTCTCAGGAGTCATAGAGGAAGTCTAATTAGATACTATATGGGAGTAGGTGTGTTATACCTTGATAATATTAAGGGGAGAGTGAAAAGAAAAAGTAAAGGAAGATTAGGGGAAATCATTTCATATAATCAGGGTTCAAAGTAGATATCTATAAAAATCAGGAAGATTGTATAGAGAAGGAAAGGGGAATAAGCATTCATTAAGTGGGTACTATGTGTCAGACATTGTGCTAAATTCTTTACAGATGTTATCTCATTGGATCTTCTCAACAAACCCTGCCAAGTAGATGCTATTTATTTTCTCCATTTTATAGTTAAGGAAATTGAGAGAGAAAGTTGAGTGATTTGCCTAAGGGTCATACAATTAGTAACTATCTGAGGTTGAATTTGAACTCATGTCTTCCTGATTCCAGATCCAGCTGCCACCACTCTGCCATCTAGCTATCCCAAGGAGCAACTGACACTTGAACTTTACTGTCATTTGACAGATTAGAGAGGAAGAAGACCTGTGCAAGTGTACACACTTGCTGGTGTACACACAAACACACACACACACACACACACACACACACACACACACGAATATACACACACAAATAGAGTTGCATAACTACATTTCCTTCAACAGGGAAATAAGAGGAAAAGGAGAGAAGGAAGAAAGGAGAATTAGAGGAAGGGTAGATTAAGGGAAAGATAAGTCCTAAGCAAAACAAATGCTGAGAATGTAAAAAATGTATAGCTCTTTTTGAGGTGGCAAAGAATGGGAATCTAAGGGGGGTACTGATAAATTGGGGAATGCCTGAACAAATTATGTTTTGGAATGCTATTGTGCTGTAAGAAACAATGAAGGAAAGGGGATAGTTTCAGAGAAACCTGAGAAGACTTCTATGAACTGATGTGGAGTGAATAGAACCAGGAGGGCATTTTATAGAATGACAAAAATATTGTAAAGACAAAGAACTTTAACAAAATTAGGACTCTGGGAGGGGAAAATGGCAATTATTATGGTTGGACTAGATATTTTAAGGTTTGGTCACCAGAAGTCGATTAACTCGATTTCAAAATAAAAGAGACCCAAGTCAGGATGACTTTTATGGTGGTTTATTTACACTTAGGAAGGTTGAAGGTAGGGAAAATGAGAGAGAAAGTCTGGCCCTGATCAGAGGCCTGGACCAGGTTGGTTTCAGAGGCCCCAGCAGAGGGAGCACAGAGGTTAATTAAACAAGGCTTCTAGTAACAAGGCCTCCTCTAAGAGCCTCCAGAAATGCCAAGGGAAGGGAAAGAGAGTCAGTCTAATTTACCCACAGGACAATTCAAAGGGCAGCAGGCTGAGGTCTCACCTGAGCTCCTTCAACACCAAGTTCAAAGCACCAAATCCTTCCTTCCACAGGAGGTTACCATCAAATTTAAAAGATAGCATCTTTCGTCACTTCCTGTGTCCACCTCCAGTTTCATGTGGACAAATGGCAGCCTCAACACTGATTTGGACTGCCCTGGGGCAGTGACCTGTTTTTTATTTGTTGATTACTATCACATGTGGGTCACAGACCTCCCCCTCCCCACTTAATTCTAAATTGGGTGGGATGACATTATTCCTGATGGCTAAAGTCTAAAGAATGAATGAGGGTGAGCTAATTCCATTTACACAAAGACTCATGATGAAATACCCTGCCTACTTCCTGATTTTGGGGTAAGGGACTCAGAATGAAAAATAAGGCAAGGTTTTTTTTTTGGGGGGGGGTTGTTTTTGTTTTTTTTTTACATAAACCATGGGATTTGATTTCCTTTTCTTCTAATAGCAGAAAGTGGGGATTGGAATTTGAGAGAAAGAATTTTTGTCTGTTGACAAAAATAAAATATAATCAAAACAAATAAAATCTCTAGGAGGCAGAGTAAGGATTATATCCCCATTTTATAGACAGGGAAGTTTGTGAGACATATTGAGAAGTGACCTGCCTCTAATTACTCATGGAATTTTGCTATATTTGAGCCTGAGTGACCCAAGTTTTTTTTTTTTTTTTTAATTTAAATTTATTGATCTTTCCCTTTTACCTCTTAGCTTTTCTAGATCCTGAAAGGTACTGATTAAAGGATTCCTCCAAAGAATGCCAATTTTTCTTTGTGTTCATTGTGTTTTTGCATAGGCTTACGTTGTTTTATATAATCAAATAAGTCCTAGAAAATTGTATCTAAATCATATTTTTTTGTAAGTTGAATCCTATATCAAATGACAGAAGAAGCTGGCTCTTTAAAGAAACCATAAGGTGATTTTCCTTTTGAACATACAAATTCTTTCCGAATTCACCTTGAAAATATCTGTCCAGTTCAGATTTTACTGTAATGAAACTCCATGGAAAGTGCTTAACTACTTGGGGTACTTCTCAAGATGTGTGCTGGGCCCAAAGAACACTGCCTTGCCTAGTCATTTTTGGCTTCTGTAGCAATTCTAGGAGTTCAGGCCCAGTTAGGATTGATTCCCAGAAATTCTAATTTCAAAAGAATTGTAGAAGGAGATAATGTATGGATCTTTTCTGGAGTTTCTGGTCAGAGTAAGAGAAGTAATTCTTGGAGAAACTCTAAAAACTGTATTAGAACCTACGGGCATGGCAGAGATTGTTCCTCAAAGGTCTAGAGTTTCTTTTTAAAATAATGAACTCAAATATAAAAAAAGAGCATTTCTCTATACCCGGAAGGATATATTAAAAGATTATTATCTCCATTGAAAGAATTTGCTTTTTAAAAATGTGCATATGATAATGTTTGTATATTGTTTTTAAAACTGTACTGCTTCTCTGTTTCCTTCTGAACTTATTTATTTTATGTGCATTAAAAAAATACTTCAATGACCTTTTTGTTATAACAATTTGTTGGCTATCTCCTCCTCCTCCACCTTCTCCTGTTAAAAATTGAGAGAAAGAAAAACTTGAAACAAAGGAGCATAGCCAAGCAAAATGAATCCACATAGTGACCATGTCCAAAAATGTCTGTCTCTTTCAGCACCCTGAGTCCATTCCCTCTTTGTCAGGAGGTAGGGGGCAATGTACTTCATCCTTGATCCCCCAAGACATAATTGGCCATTGCGTTGGTCAGAGCTCTTGAGTCTGTCAGAATTTTCCTTTAAACTGGTATTGTTTTGTATTAATTGTTCTGGTTTTGCTTATTTCACTATTTATTAGTTAATACTAACCAGGTTTCTCTACATTTCTTATGGCATAATAATATTCTATTATATTCAAATGCCATAATTGTATTCTAATTCTTTTCTTTTTCTCCTTTTAATCTTCACCTCCTTAATGTATCCGAGGGCTTGTTTTGCTTGTGACTATTTCCTCTCTTAACGTCTGCCTCTCTATCCCTATATTTTTTCCCTGTTAAATTCGATGTATTTCTAAAACAAACAATTTTTGTATATATATTTAATCTCCTTTATTTGTTTAAACAACAGTACTTCCCTCACCCTTCGTCTCTGCATACTTTTCTTCTCAAATCCCCTATTATGAGAAAGAACAACTT
Source organism: Gracilinanus agilis (assembly GCF_016433145.1). Classification (NCBI taxonomy): domain Eukaryota; kingdom Metazoa; phylum Chordata; class Mammalia; order Didelphimorphia; family Didelphidae; genus Gracilinanus; species Gracilinanus agilis. The sequence continues at coordinate 61,675,462 of NC_058130.1, forward strand.
CTACCCCTTCTTCCTCCTTTTTACAATAGTGTCTTTTTCCTTTTACCTTTCCTTCCTTTAGACCAGTGATGGGCAAACTACTGCTGGCTGGCCAGATGCAGCCCCCTGAAATGTTCTATCCAGCCTCTCAACATTATTCCTAATATGACGAATACAATGAGTAGGATACAATACAATGAAACTTTGAAAGAGTTGCCTTAGAAACAAACTGACAGAGGAGCATTTCCTTTCCTTTGGCCCCCTCTTTAAAAAGTTTGCCCATCACTGCTTTAGACCATCATAATAGAATTAATTCACAACTGGGTCCCCTGTATTAAACTCCCTAAATGTTCTTCGAAGATATTAAAGTTATGAGGAGACCTTGTTTCTTCTTTCTACATTAGAGTGTTAGCACTCTATCCAGTCTCTTCCAGTTGCTCAAATAAATTTACCATTCTAGTTTCTCTAGATTCTTGTGTTTATATTTCAGGGTACCTACTCAACTTTGATCTTTGCATCAGGAATGCTTGAAAGTCCTCTTTCTATTTAAGGTTAATTACCTTGTAGGTTTATATTCGACCTTTCAGGGGAATTATTTTTGGTTGCAAACTTGTATCTTTTGCTTTTTGGATGAAGTTGTAATGTAGTATTCTAACATTTTCTCTCATTTATAGTTGAATCTGCCAGGTGTTGTGTGATCCTGTGTTTTCTTAGTACTTGAATACCTTCTTTTTGGATACTTGCTGTATTTTTCTTTTGTGTGAGAGCTCTGAATCTTGACTAAGATATTTCTTAGATTTTTCTTTTGGGGTTTTCTTTCAGGAGAGGATCAGTGGATTCTTTTATCTTTGCTTCCTGGTTCTAACAGAGCAGGGCAGTTTTCACTTACGATGCTCTGAAATATAGTGTCCAGGTTTTTTTTTTGTCATTGTTTTCAGCAAATCTAATGATCACTCCTTAACTAATTTTTCTAGATCAAATTTTAGATACCTTACATTTTTTCTATTTTTTCAATAATTTTATTTCTTCAAATATGTATTCTGTCTCCTGTAGTTACTGATTTCCATTGGTTATTCTGATTTTCACAGGGTCTTTTAGTTGGGTAAGATTTACTACTTTCTCTTTTAAGCTTTTTACTCTTCTGCCAGATCTTTTCTCTACAGCTTTCTCTGTCTCTTACCTCTTCTCCCTTTCCACTCTCTTCTCCTTTTCCTTCTTCCTCTTCTTTTGCATCTCTTCTTTTTTTAAAACCCTTACCTTCTGTCTTAGAATCAATACTTAGTATCCATTCTAAGGTAGAAGAATGTTAAGGATTAGGCAATGGGGGTTGTGATTGCCCAGGGAAAGATAACTTGGAAGGGTTTGAGGTCAGATTTTAAATCAGGATTTACATCTCTAGGCCTGACTCTCTATCCACTGAATCACCTACCTGTCCCTCTCCTCTTTTTATTTAAAAACATTTTTAATGTTTTATCTTTATTTTAATAACAAATTTCCACCCAAGTTTTCCAAGTTATATGATTCACATTGTCTCCCTTCCTTCTCCCCTCCCTCCTCCCAAATCGACAAGCATTTCAGTCTGTCTCCTCTCTTTTTAAAGACTGAATCTTCCTGTCTTTCACTGACTACTCAGGATTAGAGCTTGGTCCAATTTCAAAAAGCACTGAAGCTTTGACCTGCCCCATTTTTCACCTAGGCTGGTTCACTCTCTCTTGGGCAGCCTTGGTGGCCCTTTGCTGCTGAGTGCTTACTTTGGGAATGCTGAACTTAGTACAAACAGTAAATCAGCTAAGAATTTAGTACTCTGAGATTTCTAATCATCTTCGATTAGGCTCAGAGGCCTCAGATGGGCCTCTGCTCTTGCTACTAAACCTCTTACCTTACTCTTGCTAAACTGGAATGCTACTGGTTTGTTTGTCTATACTGACTTTGCTGGAAAGTACTCCCTTTCCTAATTGCCTGTGGGCTTCCGGTTGACTTACTGTCCAGTTCTGGAGTGAAAGAAATCACTGTTGTTATTACTTATTCGATTTCTTCATCATTATTCAGTAAGCATATAGGAGATAGGAAGTCTGCATCCGTTCAAGCAGTCATCTTGGTTGGAAGCTAGTTTGCCAAAGGTCTATAATTCTTAAAATTTTTTGTGTGGGAGAGTGGGATTAGTGAGGAGAATCCCAGGGAAGAAATTTCCTTTTCAGTGAAGATCTATCCAGCATTTCAGCGAAATGTTCTATCCAGCCAGGGGACATTATTCCTAATCTGATGAATATAATGAGTAGGATACAATACAATGAAACTTTGAAAGAGTTGTCTTGGAAACAGACTGACAGATGAGCATTTTCTTTTCTTTGGCCTCCTCTTTAAAAAGTTTGCCCATCACTGATCTAGGCCATTGAATAGTTAAATGGTTTGCTCTCAGAGTCACATAGCCAATATGCATCAGAAATGGGACTTGAACCCAAGACTTCAAGACTCCCAAATCAGCAATTTTTCTAGTCTACCACATTATCAAATTCAGTACATTAACTATCATTAAATTTGTGGGATTATTCTTCACCAAGAGCACTAGAATGTGGGTATCCTTTAGTATCCAATCCTGGGTATTGTATTTTTACATGTATATTGGGAGCTACAAATATGAGAAATAGATTGATAGGTAACATATCTCTCTCTGGAGCAGAGACTGGAAAGTATACGGAAAAGATGTTTTAATATAGCTTTTTTTTTAAAGCAAATACTATAAAATTTGACTCATCCTTTTAGTAACAATAATAATATTAATAATAGCTAGCATTTACTAGTACTTTAAGGTTTGCAAAGTGCTTTACATATATCAACTCATTTGATCCTCACAACAACCTACATTTTACAGATGAGAAAACCCAGGAACATAGAGATTAAATGACTTGCCCAGGGGTCATGTAGCTAGCAAGTGCCTAAAGTATGGGTCAGAGTCAGGTGTTTCTTACTCCAAGTCCTACACACTATTCCATGGCTATCCAGTTGCCTTTAGGGGAGCATATGTGAAATGTGTTGGAAAAAAGTATTGAACTGGGAGACAAGAGATTTAGATTTCAATCCCAGTTATATTACTTATCAACCAACTGTGTGAATCTAAGCAAGTTTTTTCCAAGTCTTAATTTCCTTAACTATAAAAATGAGGTAGTTGAATGACTTCTGATGATCTGCCCTAGCTCTCACATTGTCGTCTCTATGGCCTCATAGATGATAAAACAACATGAAATTTCTGTCTGGTCCATTTCCATTTGGTCATCTTCTGAGAAAGTACAGAATCACATTGGCCCTTGAATCCTCCAATTGTTAATTACTTTTCCAAACATTTATTAAGCAGCTAATATGTAGATGCTTAGTGCTGGGCATGGTTTGTCTTCTCCTGAGGTCAGCAGTCCTCACCTTTTTTCCCCTCTACTACCAACTCATCTTGTCAATTCATCTATATTTCATAGATCAATGTTTATTTCTCCCCAGATGTGGGAAACATTAGACTTGGAGTCAGGAATACCTGGGTTCATATCCTGCCTCAGATAACTTTCTAGCTGTATGATCCAGGACAATCACTTGATTCTTTGTGTCTCACTTTCCTCATCTGTAACATGAGAGGCTTAGACTTGACGGCCTTTAAGGTCCCTCTAGCTCTAAATCTATGGTGTGATTTTATGCATTAAACTGGCCCACATGGTCACTGGGACTTGTAACTGGTGTTCCCTTTGTAACAGATATTATCAGTGATTCTGAAGTTAGCCAGCTCTAATAATGGGCACCTCCAAAATCTAGGCAGAAAGGGGAGTGCTCACCTTTATTCAGACGCAGGACCTTCAGCAGCTCTCCTAGGACTTGCTAAGTTACTCAGCAGATGCAGGCAGAGGTTTCCATCTGAAGAATTAGTTTCCAAAAGAGGTTTAACCAGTGGGTCCAAAGGACCTTCAAATCAGCTTGTTCTTTAATTCTGTCCTATAAATGAATTGGGTTAGACTGTACAAGGGTAAATGAGATCCTATTTGGAGCACACTAAAGATGCTTGTTATTTAAAGGAGCTCTGCTGTGGATCCTTTTGTGAAGGGAAGGAGGCTTTTGTGCTGCAAATAATTGCCCCTTAATTTCTCTGTTCAAATTTTGATGCTTTAGGTCCAGACGCCCCTACCTCTGCAAAGCTGCTGCTTACCTTTGCAAAGTCCTTCTCCTTGTGTGACTGTTCTAATGATTGGAAAACGGAAGACAGAACCATCCTGTGAAAAAAAAGCAGGATGTAGTTTTGTTGGTGTTCTTTTTTTTCCCTTTACAACTGAGCACCTTGGATTTTTGCCAGATAGATTATCCTCTTGCCTTGTTTGAAATGAAAAGCTTTCCTGGCAGATGTTGGAAAGCCACTTCTAGGCCATCGACAGTTACCCAGAAAAGGCAAGGGCTTCGTCTCTTCTCCATGCCAGCTGACAGAGTGTTTCCCTGCCCTGCATCTGCACACCCACCCAAAGAAGCCTGAGATTACAGGAGACTGTTGCATCATAGAACTAAATTTTTCTCTGCAAGTATCTCTGGTATAAAATTTGGTGATACAGGGGGTAGCCAGGTGGCTTGGTGGATAGGGAGTCAGGAGATGGGAGGTCTTGGGTTCAAATCTAGCCTCAGACACTGTGTGACCCTGGGCAAGTCACTTGATCCCAATTGCCAAGTCCTTACCATTCTTCTGCCTTGGAATGAATATTTACTATTGATTCTAAGACTGAAGGTAAGACAGGGGTGTATAGGGACTTTGACTTTCACTTGTCTTTGTTGAGAAAGTGGATTTTATTCTGTCTTCACTGCATCTAAGACTGTTCGGGATTGCTTGGCTTTTGTAATCATTGTTAGTCTTATAGCTTACTTTTTACTTCCATTATTTCCTGCTGTTCCCCTTCATGAACCCTAGCTAACTGGACTATTCTTTTCATAATAGAGATTCTTTCTGAAGTCAGTATCCCAACCACTGATTGTGTTCCTTTCACAAGAGCTCTCCTGTTCTCTTGCCTCTTCTATCTATTACCTAAAACCAGTGGTTTGGGATATACATTTTAAAGAGTAGACCATTCACGTTTCCTGGATACACCTTCTGCTTTCCAGCCTTCACTACTTTTCCTTCTGCTTACAGCGCCCTCTTCTCCTTTATGGCAGTCCCATTCATCTTCAGACCTAGTCCAATGTTGCCCTCTCCATGAAATCTTACCTAATGTGTCTTAGTGCTCTGTTCTCCAGCCTTAGAATTTACTGTAGCACTCAGATGCCACTTAATAAATCCTGCTTTTTTCTTACTGGATTTGTGATTTCTTTGGTATAAGGATATCCTAGTGATAAGATTCCTTATACCAATGCAGATCAACATCTGCTGTGTTTCTTAGTGTCTCAGTGAATAGCCAAGAGCACTAATAGCTCAAGTGTCTTGTCAGTGTCACATAGCCATCATGTTAGAGGTGGGACTTGAACTCATCTCTTCTTCACTCCTAGGCCTACTCACTACCCACTATGCCACACTGCCTCTCTTCTACTAGGTTATTGATATGTATGTACTTGGGTGGTTATGGAGTCAAAAAGGACACAAACAACCGGAAGAAGTAGACTGAGCATGTAATAAGAATGGAAATTAAACAGACGAATTGACTTAGTGCTGTGCTGGCATTATGAAAAACTAAGAGGACCAGAAAGAAGCCATCATCATGCAGAGTAAATCCTCAGTAGGAAATATATAGAAATACATAAACATGACTTCAAAATATGTGAATAGACTTTATTCTACCCTGATGAATGGAGGATAGAATCCACACTGATGAGACTATGAACCTGAGAAATAATGAAATGTTCATCTACATGTAGTATTTTCCCTATTAGAATTTAAACTTCTTGAGGGTAGTGATTATCTTCTAGCCTTCCAGGCTCTTCACCTCTAATCCATCCTCTACACAGCTGCCAAACTAATATTCCTGAAGTACAAGTCTGACATTTCCCTGCTAGAAGCTTCCTTTTACCCATCCAATAAAAAACAAACTCTCCTATTTGGTTTTTCAAGACCTTCACCATATGGTTCTACTCTGCCTTTCCAGGCTTTTTGTATATTACAGTCCTCTACACAGTGTGCATTCTAGTCAAACTGGGCTGTATGTTCCTTGCACATGACATTTCAGCTACCATTTCATGCCTTTGTATAGCCTATCTATCTGCTGTGACTGGAATTTACTCCCTCTTTATGTCTGTCTGATAGAATCCCTAGCATCCTTTAAAGATCAGCTTGAATGCTATCTCCTACAGGAAACTTATTCTGAGCTCCCTAGTTGCTAGTGCAATTCCACTGGAAATTACTCTGAATATATGTTTTATTTGAATTTTCTTTGTATGTTCTCTTTTTTACCTCCTTGAGGTCCGAGATAGTTTCACTTATTATGTTTTGTATTTACCGTACTTAATATAGTGCCGGCCACATAGGAATAGGGACTAGACCCATGATTTTATTAGTATAGGAATCTTACAGATGAGAAAACTCCCTTGATCAATGCAGGTTGGCACCTTTTCTGTAATTTATAATCTTACACAGCTGTGTGGTATATAATAGGTACTTCATTAATGATTTTTGAATAAATAAATGAATGAATGCATGCATCTTTTTATCCTCCACAATATCCAGTGTAGGATTTTATACATAACATTTCTCTCACAGTATTTCTGAAGTGACTCTCCTGACAGCTGACTGTGATCCCTCAGCAAAAACTCACCTGTTCCTCTGCTTCTCATTATATTTATTACATATAATGATTTGGACTGTCTTTTAAAATATGTGGATTTTTTTTTAAAAAGAGAAAATAAATGAAGACACGTGAAGCAATGGTCTATCTTTGGGTCTCAAAGTTCTCTAATACCTATCACCATGGCAACATGGTGGTCTCCAGATTTTCTGAGTTAGGAAGATGAACTCTTCTGCCCATAGATGCTAAATGGATTGGCCACCATTATCTAGTACTTCATGCAATAGGTCTCCATCTGAAAAGCCCCGGGCTTCATTACCAGGAGACTTTAAGTTAAAGGCAAGTCATTAAACACCAGCCCTGGTCTCTTGCCTCTTCCTATTGTCTTTTTCCAAGATGCTGCCTTCAGAAGACTGTAAAAACCTGATGCCTGCTGGGAAATGCCCCCTGAAATATCTAAAAGAGGCTTGTTTGGAGTAGTTGCATAACACCTTCTACAAAGACAGTTGTATTTTGAAGGTCTTATTTTGATTATAATAGAAGGGTAGAGTGAAGTGATGGAGTCATTCATTAGCCTATAGATAAAAACACCCTGGAGATTTTTGAGGTTAAATTGAAAACATCAGTTTGAAACTACTCTCATACTACCATATACCTTTGATTCGCCCACTTCTATAGTTACGGAGATCCATACATATTATAATTTATGACAGACCCTTTTCTTCCTTTTTGTACAGTTATTGTCCCCTGAACTCTCATCATATTGTACTATAGATTCTAGGTCTCTTCTTTTTATCTGTAAGAATATATTTGGACCAGATGTAAGTAAAACCTGGTTCATAGATTGATACCTGTCCGTAAAGCCCATTGGGGTTGGCCCTTGACACCAGGATTTCTAAGAGTAGTCAGTAGTATGGTCCAGGACCCAATTTCTGTACTTCTATTTGATGTACAGAGTTCACCTAAGAATGACTCAACTCTGCTTTCTTCCCTGATTCTGGTTGTGAGACACCCAAAATGTGAACTGGGAAGAAAACTCAATATGCATAAAGAAACTCCTTATTTTCAGAGAGAAATCAGTTGGAGAAAATACAATGTTTCCTTTGCCTGTGTAAATAAAATGGCATTTGGAATGGGAAGGAGGGGTCCCTAAATGTTTTTTTTCCCCCTTAGAATGTGAAAAAGAGGAGTGGAACCAAGATGGTGGAGAAGATACATGGATCCTTCTAAACTCTATCAAGTTACTCTCCAAAAAACTCTGTTATAACACTTTAGAATGAATTCTGGAGCAACATAACCCATAAAAAGATGAAGCAAAATAATTTTTTAACCCAAAACAACTAATAAGACTAGCACAAAGTTTCTAGTACACTGGAGTAGAGATGGAACACAAAACAGCAGGCCAGAGTAGGTCCCATAGGCCCTGGGTGCACCTGAAGCAGTAGCTCAATCACAAACAATAAGGGGTGGGTGTCAAACAACTGCTCCAAAAGATATTATAAGAGACCCTTGCTGGTTCTGGGTGCAAAAGCTCTTGTTGCACTGTCCAAATGTAGATCCACAAAATAGTCCTGGGTGTGTTCTCTGGGGGAAAAGGAGCACTAGTACACACTAGTGCTTATGGCCACTAGGGAGCAAGGGACCTAGTCACAGTTCCTATGTGGAAAAAGTGCTTGTGGTTACCCCCAGATCAGAGTACACAGACCTGAAAAGTACTAAATACACCTCTCCTTACATCATATCACTTTGGAAGAACTGAAAGCACATGCGTTCCCAGAGCTATCTCTTAAGGCAGCTGCATAAAGAACCTGAAGCTTGGACAATGTTCCCTTCATCTCAGTTACAGAACCCAACTTTAACAGTTTTTTTTTTTAATTATAAGAAAAAAAAGAGGAAAAGCCTGGAAAATGAGCAAACAACAACAGTAACAAAAAAAGAAACTTAAGATAGAAAGTTATTTTGGTGACAGGGAAGAGCAAAACACAAGCTCAGAAGAAGACAACAAAGTCAATACTGCTGTATCCAAAGCCTCCAAGAAAAATTTGAATTGTTCTCAAGCCCAAAAAAGAATTAATGGAGAAGCTCAAAAAAGAAGTTTTAAATTTAAAAAGAGAAATGAGATTGATAACAGGAAAATCATGAAAAAAGAGTCAACAGTTTGTTAAAGGAGGCACAAAAAAATACTGAAGAAATTGATCTTAAAAAGAGAATAAACCAATTGGTAAAAGAGAAGAAATGTTTAAAGATCAAAATTGCTCAAATGGAAAAAGGGATACAAAAAGGCACGGAAGAGAACTTCTTGAGAGGCGTAATTGGTTCTTTGGAAAAAGAGGTACAAAAATTCACTGAGGAAAAGAACTCTTTATGAAGTAGAATTGGCCAAATGGAAAAAGGTTCAAAGGCTCACTCAAGAAAATCATGTTTTAAAAATTAGAATTGAGGAAGTAGAAGCTAATGACTTCATGAGACACCAAGAAACAGTTAAACAAAGTTAATAACTAGGTTTGTATCCCAAAGACATAAAAAAGAAAAAGGAGAAGGGCCTATATATACCAAAATATTTAAAGCAGTTCTTTTTGTGGAAGCAAAGAATTGGAAAGTGAGGAGATACCATCAATTGGGGAATGGCTGAGTAAGTTATAGGATGTGACTGTAAGGGAATACTAATGTTTTGTAAGAAATGACTAGTAGGAGGAGCTTAGAAAAATCTAGAAAGACTTATATGAACTGAAGCAAAGTGAAATAAGCAGAATCAGTAGAACATTGTACACAGTGACAGGAATGCTGTATAATTAACCACTGTGAATAACTTAACTATTCTCAGCAATACAGTGATCCAAAACTATCCCAAAGGACTCAAGTTTAAAAAAAAAATCTACCCTGCCCTGTCCTGTCCTGCCCTGCCCTGCCCTGCCCTGCCCTGCCCAGCCCAGCTCAGCCCAGCCCAGCCCAGCTCAGCTCTCAAGAATAACAGAGATTAGAACCTCCACTTATGTAAAAGGCAGCTAGATGGCTCAGTGGATAGAATACTGGACTTTGAGTCAAGAAGACCTGAATTCAAATCCACCCTCAGACAGACATTGACCATGTGTGTGACTCAACCTCTTTTGCCTCAGTTTACTCATTTGCAAAGTGAGAAATACTCATAGTACCTACCTCTAAGGATTATTGTAAGGATTAAATGTAATAATATATTTATTAAGCACCTAATGTGTGCCAGGCACTATACTAAGGACTAGAAATACAAAAAAAGGTAAAAAATAGTCTCTTCTCTCAAGGAGCTTTACAGGCTAATGGGGAAAGTAGCATTCAAAAACTATATACAAAACAAGCTATATTCAGGATAAGTAAGAATTAACTAATGGAGGAAAGGTACTGGAATTAAGAGGAGTTGGGAAAGGCTTTTTATATAAGGTGAGATTTTATTGGGACATAAAGGAAGTCAGAGAGGTGAACCTGAGGGATTGAGAGGATGTCATTGCCCTCTACAGTAATAGGGAAGGTTGGAACAGGGATGGGTTTATGGGTAAAGTCAATGAGTTCCATTTTGGATGCATTGATGTCTGAAAGGCAGTTGGAAATATAAGTTTGAAGGTCAGAGAAATGGGGGCAGGATAGATAGATTTTAGAATTATCAGCATAGAAATGGTAATTAAGGGGGCAGCTGGGTTGCTCAGTGGATTGAGAGCCAGGCCTAGAGACAGGAGGTCTTAGGTTCAAATCTAGCCTCAGACACTTCCCAGCTGTGTGACCCTAGGCAAGTCACTTAACCCCCATTGCCTAGCCCATACCACTCTTCTGCCTTAGAACCAATACTCAGTATTGATTCTAAGACAGAAGGTAAGGGTTTAAAAAAATGATAATTAAATCCACAGAAGCTAATGAGATCATCAAGTGTAGTTGTATAAAAGTGGAAGAGAATAAGAGAACCTAGGAAAGAAACCTGAGGGACACTTGGTTAGAGGACATGACCTGGAAGAGGATCCAGCGAAGGACACACAAAAGAAGTGGCCAGTTAGTAAGAGAACTGTGGGAGAGCAGTGTCCCAAAAGCTTAGAGAAAAGAGTGTATTGGGGAAAGTGATCAGCAGTGTCAAAGACTGCCTAGAGGTCTAGGAGAATAAGAACATGCCATTGAATTTGGTATTAAGAGGTCATTAATAACTGCAGAGCGGGCACTTTGGATGTATTGATATCATAAGACAGACTGTAAGAGGTTTAGAAGAGAGTGAGAGGAGAGAAAGTGGAAGTTCTTTGGAAGATGGCCTCTTCAAGGAGTTTCACTGCAAGGGTTGGAAAAGATAAAAGGGACCATAGTTACGGGAGATGAAAGAATTAAGTGAGAGTTTTTTTAGGATGGAAGAATCATGGGCATGTTTGTAGGCAATTGGAAATGAGCTAATACAGAGGGAGAGATTAAAACTGAGTGAAAGAGGAGACAGTTTGTTGGAGGAGACTGGAAGGAATGTGACTGCTTAGACAAGTAAAGGGATTAGCTTTGATAAGGAGTTAAGGCCACTTTATCACATGAAACAGGGGTGAAGGAGAAGGTGACAAAAGATATCTGATTTATGAGTTGAGGAAGAGGAAAGAAGAGGGAGTTCACTGTGAAGACTCAAATCCCAAGTGCTAGTGATTAGTATTAACCATTTTCTTGAAAAGTTGCTGTTCTGTATTCCAGAGGAGCTCTCCACACCAAAAGAGGAGTCTGACTCAGGACAATCACAAACATTGAAGCAGAAACAGTTCCTTGTTAGTCACTTGCTAAGTAGAATTGTCTCTTCTGAACACCTTACTTTCCCAATCTGTTCAAGGTTGACAGTAACAATTGCCCTTTACTTCCTTATGGTGACAGTAGAATCAGGGATTAATTGGATGAGTTGGCAAAGCTCTATGAAGTCTCAGAAGGTCCCCATGTAGACTGAGTTCAGCTTCCTTAATGCACTGTGCCTAGTGTAGTGCTGTCTTTACAGGGAGCAGGCAGCAATAATTATCAATTTAATGGGAGTCTGTTTTAAATGGGTTATTCAGAGAAATGTTTATTATAGTTAATGGATTTGCCTGCTTGGTAGAAAACTCTCCAACTTCAGGATATATCCACATTTACATTTGACAAAGTGTTTGCTAGGGATATCTGATGTCCTTCCAATTGGGTTGTTCTAAAGGCTAGTCATAGTGAAGAAACTAGTAGACTGACCAAGGGAGTCCTTCAGGATTTTCAGGCAACTGCGTGATCAGTAAGCATCTTTGGATCAAAATGCCTGTGACCACTTCTTTGCCATGGAGCCTTTCTTGAGATCATGGCTGAACAGTACAAGCATTCATGGCTCCTGAGGATGAGCCAGCCAAGAGAAACTAGCAGTTCCACTAGGACCTTAAAAGTGACTTAATTGCTAGCCCCAGGGAAATGGAGCAGCTGGCATCAGAAAAGCAAAACCACTCTGACAGGCAGCAAAAAGAAGCAAATACTTTCTCATTTTAACCTAGAAAGTTAACTCTTGTGAATTGTACTGAGTGGTTGCCTGATTAAAAAGTGAGTAGATATCAGAGTGTGGGTCAGTTAATAAGGAGACTAAATCCCACCAGTTCATGGCCTACAAGTGGCAAACTTCAATGGAGCCAGAGTACAGAGTGCGCTTTTCTTTCAATGTTTGATTCCTCATCCTTCTTTACTAACATTCAGGCATTTACTTGATGAGAGTGAACTTGAAAATTGGAAGCCAAATGCATTTCCAGGAAGAGCCTGTTGTTTATCCAATTATAATTCTTTTTTTGACTGTGCTTTTTCCTGGGAGAATTCTGCACCTATGGAAGGGGCCAGCTTGATATTAGAGCTTACTCTCTTTCATTCCTTTTAGGCAGTTCAGGAGAGGGAAGGATCAACTTCATTTACTGAGACCTATTTTGGTGGGACCCTTTCTAATGATGAATAAAAGAAATAGAAGATGATTTTTTCTTTAACTACCAGATGTTCAATATTTTGGCAATCTCCTTGGCTTTTTTCCTGTGTCCCAGTTTTGCTTGCCCTTGTCTAAGGTTCATGTTTTTATTCCTTTGTTCATGCCTTTATCCTTTCACTTAGAATGTTTTCCTTCTTTCTACTTATCTTTCTCCAGTGCCTAGCTCATCTCACTTCTTCCATGAAGTCTTCCTTGACTTCCCAACCCCTTCTTTTGTTATCATTCACTGCTCCAAATTCTTACATTGCTTGTGGCAGTGCCCTTCATTTAGTCCTTGAAATATTCTGACTTGGAGGGGAATTCTTTTGGTCTTTTATAACTTAAATTCCTTGAGGCCATGGACTATGTCTTATAACTCTTTGAATCCCCACTGCCTTAAAATATCAAGTGTTAAGTTACTGATTTGGATGGTCTTCAGGTCTTTACACAAAAATAATTATCAAAGAATATAAATAGACTCCAAAAAACTGGATTTATTTTTAATGGGAAGGATGCTTATTTACAATAGGCTAAGTTGCATCCTTTGTACCAAATTCAGCTTGAATGTAGAACTGATATCTTTACATGTTAGAGCATTCTGATTAAGGTAGTCCTTCTTCCCTGAGAATTTAAAACTATTCCCTTGTGCCAGAAAATTAAAACCTAGCCCCCCAAAGCAAGTTTATGTGACTTGATAGCAGGAGGAAACTATTGTCAAACAGTACATCCATGTTATCATTGCTTTTTGAATTTAAGTGAACATGTAACATACATGCTGAATTGGTGTGATTAGCTGAGTTTATATTATAGCTATTGGTTTTTCCATTGGGATGGAGTGAGACAAGGGAACAACTTTGGACTATGCAACAGTTCTTTTTCCAATTTACTTTACCCTATAGGTCAAAGAATGTAATGGCAATCTTCCAGAGACTTGGCAAATGAGATTGGGTAGAAATGTGCTGATAGAGAATGCATCTGGGGACTTCTTAATTGGACTGCTCTGCATATTTACAAAGGCCTGGAACTCCATGCCATTCTGCTAAGGTAGAATCAAACTTGCTTTCTGTTGATAGCAAAAACATCCTCCTGATCTCATAACCTTGGAGTCATTTTTCAATCTCTTTCTCTGATTCTTCCTCTAGAATAGGGGTCAGCAACGTATGGCTCTTGAGCCATATCTGGCTCTTTTGAGGGCCAGATATGGCTCTTTCTGCAGGAGCCATAAAGTCCATTTTTTTTAGGCCCTGTTACAGGAGCCGCACTGTGAGCACTGCACGGCTCTCACGAAATTACACTTTAAAAAATGTGACGTTTATGGCTCTCACCGCCAAAAAGGTTGCTGACCCCTGGTCTAGAATATCTTTTGCATTTGTGTCCATTCTCAATTCTCATTTTAGACACCCTTTCAGACTTTCATCTCTTAACTATTATTAATCCTAAGGCGTCTTCCTGCCTGATGCTTTCTGTGTGATCTTAGGCAAGTCACTCTTTTGGCTTCAATTTTGACTTTAAAGGTTAAATTAGTTGATCTCTAAGATAATTCCATCCCTTCATCATACGGCCATCCTTTAGGGACTATCCAGCATGTTCTACTTCACAAAATCGGGATTTGAGAGTTCTAAGGGGCCTCAGTAGCCATCTAGTCCAGCATGTACCCTAAGAGAATACCTACCATAGTCGCCCTGACAAGTGATTCTACAGCTGGGATGGTGAACCTATGGCACGTGTGCCAAAGATGGCATGCAGAGACCTCTGTGGACATGTGCAGGCCCCTGGCTTGGCTGGCTGGAAGCCTGGCCCTGCCCCTGAATGTAGCTGGTGGGGCACTTGAGCCTCTGACCACCTTCCAGGTGGAGCTTGGCTCTGGCTTGGCCAGCTGGTAGCCTGGCCTTGCACCTTTCCCCCATCCCAACCTGATTCAGGGAGGCACTTTAGCCTCCCTCCACTGTTGGGGGTGGGGTGCAGGTGAGGCACACCTTCCAGGCTGAGTGTGTCAGGCCCTACTCCTGAGTGCAGTGGATGGGGCCCACTAGTCTCCCTCCCTCCATTGTCATAGGGGAGCTAGGCCCTGGCTTGGCCAGCCTGTAGCCCCAACCTTCCCCCCAGCCCCATCCCTGAATGCAAGAGGGGTGGGGTACTTCCTGCAGTCAGGGGGCAGGGCACACAGTGTGGGGGTGGGGCATGACACAGAATTCCTAAAAAGTTTTAAAAGGCTCACCATCTGTTCTACAGTCTCTTCTTGAAGACCTCTCTGGTGAGAGAACCTACTATCACTTGAGACAGGCTATCCAATTCCTAATTGTTCAAAAATTTCTCTGGACATAAACTCTAAATTTGCCTCTTTGCAGCTGCTACCCCTTTGCTCCTCATTCTGCCCCCTGGAGCCAAAGAGAACAAGTCCAGTCCCTCTTCCACAGCAAATACTTTAAGATAGCTATCATATCTCCCCCATGTTTCCTGAATTTTTTTTTCTTTTCTGCAGCTAAAATTGTCTAATTCCTTTAAACAGCCTTCATATGCTAGGAATTCACATCCTGGTTCTTCTTTGTGGACTTTTTGGTCAAATGTCCTTAAATTATGACACTAAGAACTGAACATACTATTTCTCATGAGAGCAGAGTACAGTGGGCCATCACCCCTATTTCTAGAAGCTCCATTCCTCTTAATGGAGCCAAAAATATCATTTTACTTTTTTAACCGACACTTCTGCTAATTCATATTGAGCTTTTAGTCCACTAAAACCCCCAGATCTTTTTCAAAACAATTTCTGTCTAGTTTTCCTATCTTAGACTTGTGAAGTTGATTTCTTTTTGTACTCACGTACAAGATTTAACATTTATCTCTGTTTAATTTCATCTTCTTAGATTCATCCCAAAGCTATAGCTTGTTGGATCCTGACTGTCATCATGTTAGCTATCCCTTTCAGCTTTGTGTCATCTACAATTTAATGAGCATACCACTTATGTCTTTATCCAAGTCATTAATAAAAATATTAATCAGCATGAGATTAAGCACAGATCTCTTAGGAGGCCTCCTGCCACAATGACATTTATTAACTACTGACAACAACTTTTTAAGTCCAGCTATCCAATCAGTTTTGAATCCTGCTGTTTGTATTATCATTCACACTAGAGATCTCTATTTTTCATAAGAATAATATGAGATACTTTATCAAAAGCTTTATTAAAATCTGGGTTAACTATATCAAGTATTCCTCTCATAGTAGTTTAGTAATAGTGTTAAAAAAAAAAAAGGAAATGTATTAGTCTGGCAGACGTGTTATTGTTGAAACTGTGCTGGCCCTTTGTAATCACCAATTCACTTTCTGGTGGTTTAACAACCATTTCTTTGATGATCCATTCTAGCATTTCTCTGAAAATTGAAATCTCGCTTAGTGGATTAAAGTTTGGAGAATGTTCTCTTCCCTTTTTTGAAAATTGGAACATTTGACCTCTAGTTTTGGTACCTATCCTGTTTGTATGATCTTTAGGTATCATTGAGTTAATCAGCAATTACATCAGCCAGTTCTTTAAAAAATTAAGGCTATAGTTATCTGAACTGGTGACTGGAATTCATCAAAAACAGCTGGGTGTTTTCTTACAGTCTCTTTAGTTATCTTGGGAATTGACAACTCCTTGCTAATATTTTTGTTCATCATTTCCAGTGTACAGGTCATTCCCCTTTGCAGAGAAAACAAAAAAATTAAGAGTTGAGCTGCTCTCCCTTCTATCTATTGTCAGTTATCATCCACCCCAAGCAAAGGTAGATGCTCTTCTTTCTTTGATTCTACCTTTTTTCCTATTAGAACTAAAAGCAAATCTCAAAAAATCCAACCCGTTTGTTGTCCTTTAGCTTTCCTTACCAGCCTCAGCTCAGCCTGAGCTTTGACATTCCCAACGCTATTTTCATAGGGACATGTCATGCTCTTACAGTCATCTTTTGTTGCCTTTAATGTGAAATCTTCTCCACCCACAACCTACCTGTTCTTTCATTCAATCCTTTACTTTCATGGATTGTTCTTGAGTTTTTTTTCACATATATGTTTTATCTCCCCAACTAGATCACTAGTTCCCAAAAGACAGGAAATGTTTTACTGCTTATAACACTGGCGTAGGATGGGACACATAATAAATACTGAACAAATATTGGATACATGAAGGAATGTGAACAATCGAATAGGATTTGTTCTCCTACTTAAGCACCATTAATTCTAAGTTTGAAGCTGTTAGTTGGAAAGCCTCAACATTGAGCTCCTCTCCCATATGGAAAAGTCTTCTATGCCTCTTGCTTTTTCCAGGTGTAGGAATTAAAATGCCATTAGAGACCTTTGGTTTATAGAATAATCACTGACAAAAAATACCAATGCTTTTCATCATTCTTCCTTGTGTGCCAGTGCTTACAGATTCAGATCATCTTTGTGACATAGAACCCAAAATAACAAGAACTAGAATAGCTTGTCTTTATAGTGCTTTAAAGTATGCAAAGGATTTTATAAACTATCTTATTTGATCCTTAGAACCTTATCAAATAGTTGTCACTTGCCAATTTTTAGAGATGAAGAAACTGAGATTGAGAATATTAAGAAAATTCCTCAGGGTCACATAGCTAATAAATATCTAAAGTGAATTTCAAATGCAGGTCTTCATAACCTTAGATTCAGGATTCTAACCCTCTGTCACAGTTATGTATAAAAACTATCAGCTCTTCAGTATCTGTACTAGTGAGAAGGGCCATAAATGTAAAGCTAGAAAGGACACCAGAGGGTTAATTTAGTCCAGTCCTCTTGATTTACAGATGAGAAAACTAAGACCAAGAAGGTCTTGTCCTTGTCCTTGACCTTGTCCAAGGCTCTACAGTTAATGGTATATATATTTTTATATAATAATAGTAGTTAATGGGAGAGCTAGGATTTGGTCTCTGTTGAATAAGACATCACTCAGGGATACTTCCTTAGCTCTGATTTTTAAGATTCTTCTAGTTCTTGTGAATTAATACAACTGTTCTAGAAAGCAATATGGAACCACAACAAAAGGGCCATAAAACTATGCATACCCTTTGATCTAGCAATATCACTATTTAATTTGTATCCCAAAGAGATCAGAGATGGGGGTGGTGGTAGAAAGGACTTGTACAAAAATATTTTTAGCTACTCTTTTTGTAGTTGCAAAGAATTGGAAACTGAGGGTATGTCCATCTTTTGGGGAACGGCTGAACAAATTGTGATATATGGTTCTATACCACATTAGTATATTATTTACTGTATAGTGAGCAGCACCAGGAGAACACAGTATACAGTAACAGAAAAATTGTATAATGATCAACTGTGAAGGACTAAACTGTTATCAGCAAAACAAGGTTCCAAGATGATCCGAAGTGGACTCATCATAAAAAATGCTATCCATAGCTAAAGAAGGAACTGTTGGAGTCTAACTGCAGATCAAACCATGTCATCTTTCACTTTATTTCCTTCATTAGTTTTTTATTTTATGTGTAATATGTTATGGCATGAAGAATATGGTAATAGGCATTGCATAAAAGCACTAGTAGTACTAAGACTATTTACCACCTCAGGGAGAAAGGGAAAAAATCTGAATTGCAAAATGTCAGAAAACAGTTATCAAAAATTATTTCTAAGAGGTAGATAGGTAGATTAGTAGATAGTCAGCCAAGCTTAGAGATGGGAGGTTCTAGCATCAAATTGGACCTCAGACACTTCCTAGCTTTTTGAGTCGGCACATATCACTTAATTCCATTTACCTAGCCCTTACTGCCCTTCCACCTTGGAACTAATATTTATTTGATTCTAAGAAGTCAGATAAAGCAAATACATTTTAATTATTTCTACATGTAATTGAAAAAAAAAGTTAAAGTAAAAAGATCCTTCTAGTTCTAAATCCTCAGATCTCTTGGTAATAAAATTTGATGAGGCTTAAGGTTATATCTTCAGTCTAGCAATTATGGAATTCAGCAAGCCTAGAATGGGAGAAGATAAAAGAGAGGAGAAGAGGAACCTTTTTTTGAAGGGTCCCACACTGCTTAACTAGATTGGTTAATCAACTAACATTTATTGAGTATCTAGTATGTCTTTTGTGCTTTATGCTATAGCAGTTCAAAAAAAGGCATGAAATATTGTATGTTGTCTTTCTCTGCCCACAGATAGCTTATGATCTAATCAGAAGATTAGATCTACAAATAATCTAGCTACATGGAGGCTTTTTATAAAATAATATCACTTTTCTAAAAATACTCAGATTATAGACTTCCAAATGAGTTTTATCTTTCAAAATACTAATTTTGGAAGGCTATGCACAAGCCAGTAAGACTAATGGACAGAACATTGTTAGAACTTTTCTTTAAAAAAGTAAAAAAAAGAAAAATCAGCATATTAATTGTCCCATACTTATATTCTGCCACCACCTTCCCAAAAGGTTAGCAACATGCTTTTTCTAAATTCTTACTAAGCCAAGCTTGATCATTGTATTTACATTGAGTTCAGTTTTGAATTTTAGTCTTTCCATTTATTTATATTATTATATTTTATTTTCCTTACTTTATTCTGCATCAGTTTGTATAAGTCTTCTATGCTTCTCTATGTTCATCATATGCATCATTTCTTATAGTGCCATAATATTCCATTATAATTATGTACCACAATTTATTGAACCATTTTTCAGGCAGTTGGCATCCATTTTGTTTGTGTTTCTTTGCTATCTCAAAAAAAAAAAAAAAAAAAAAAAAAAAAAAAAAAAAGGCTGTTATCAAAAACCTCCATAGTGCCAGACATTATGCTAAGTGCTAGGGATAAAATTATATAGAAAGACTCTACTTTCAGTGAACTTCCATTCTAATGAGATAGACAAGAAGTACATATAAGAAATATGTAGGATAAATATAAAGTTAATAATAATACAAATGTATTACAAAATAGTTGTATATAAACTAATTTACAGGGGAAGAAATTAGTTGGAATGATAAGGAAAGTCTAAAGTCTAAAGAGGATTCCTGGGTTTATCATTCTATGTGATTTTCTTAATCTTAAAGTCCCTTGACATCACTTCCCACTCTTTCTTTCCTCAGTCTGACAAAATGGCCAATCCTTTGTGTAAATGGAATTAGCTCAAGCCCATTCATAGTTAAAACTAGCCACCAGAGATAATGTCATCCCCACCTCCCTTAGTGGGGAGGGGAGATGAGTTACCCACATGTGACAATAAGTAACATATCAAGAACGGCAGTCCAAAACCAGTATTAAGGCTGCCATTGGTCCACTTGAATTAGAGAATTAGAATTAGAATTCCCCCCAGGAAGTGACGAAAGATGCTATCTCTTCAGATATGTTGGTTACTTCCTGTGGAGGCAGTTCCTGCTTTGAACTTGGTGCTGAAGGATCTCAGCTGAGACCTCAGGCAGCTTCCCCTCCGAATTGTCACGTGGGTAACTTAGGCTGACTTCCTTGGCCTACCTTGGTGTTTCCAGACTCTCTACTTTAAGTAGGCCTCTTGCCTCTCTGATTGCTAAGGCCTTGTGGCTTGTAGCCTAGTTTAATTTGCCTTTTAACCCTCTCTCCGTCCAGGCCTCTGCTGGCCCAGGCCAGCCTCTCCCTCTCTCTATTTCCCTACCTTCTACCTTCCTAATTGTAAATAAACTAACTACCATAAAAACTGATCCTGACTTGGGTCTGTTTTAATTATGGAATCGATCTGAATTATTGATTCCTGGAGACCACACCTTAAAATATAAATTATATAATATCTAATTTCTAAATATAACACCTTCTACATGTCTGCTTGATCCCATACTTTTCCATTTTCAGTAGATTTGTCTTCATTCATCTCTTCACCTTCTTTACTCACCACCCTCCACTGTCCTCTGACTTGTCATCCGTTTGTAATCTAGCTTCTGACCTCATCATTGAATTTTAACAGCTATATCTAGACTTACCCAAGATTTTAATTGTCAAATCTGATGATCTTTTCTCAATCCTAACCCTTTCCAGATGATCTGCTTCATTTGCTGCTGTTGCTCATGCTCTCCTGTTTGGGTTTTCATGACACTACTTTTCCTGGTTCTCCTGCTCTATCAGAGATGTATCCCCAGTGTCCTTTTCACACCCCGACAACTGAGATTGTTCTTTCTCTCCCTCTGTACTCTTTCACTATCCCACTGGTTTAACTACAGTCTCAATGCATATGACTCTCAAATCTACATATGCAGCTCTAGTCTTTACCATGACCTTGAATCCCAAATCACCAGTTGCCTATTGGATATTTCAAACTGTATGTCCCAGAGATATTTCAAATTCAACATGTTCAAAACTGAACTCATCATCTTTGCACCAGAATTACCCCTCATCAGACTTTCCTAGTTCTTTTGAAGACACCACCATCCTTCCAGTGTCTCAGGTTTACAATCATAACAGTCTTCTCAATTCTTCATACCACCTTACTCCACGTATCCAATCAGTCAGTTGTCACAGCATTCTTCCCATCCAATTCCTTTTCTCTATTGACATAGCTACCTTTACATTTTTCATTCAGGCCTTCATTACCTCTCACAACATTATTGTGACAGCCTCCTAATTTGTCTTTCCACTTCTTGTCTCTCCCTGCTCCAGTTCATCTTACATACTGCTAACTGTCAAAGCAATTTTTCTTAAATGCAGATCTGACCATGGGACTCTGCTACACAGCCAATGCCATTGGCTTCTTATTGCCACTAGGATAAAATCTTAACTCTTTTATTTAGTTTTTAAGATCTTATGCAACCTAGTCCTAACCTATCCTTCCAGGCTTATTGGGTATTACTGTCCCTCTTGAACCTTGCAATCAGATAAATTGGCCTTCTCTCTGTGGCTCACAAACAGTACAGCCATTTACCATTTCCATGACTTTGCACTGCTATTCCCCTTTGCAAACATTATGTCATTAGAGCCTCACAACAACCCTGGGAAGTAGAGGCTATTATTATTCCAGTTTTACAAATGAGCAAACTGAAACAGAAGTTGAATAACCCAGAGCTACTAAGTGTCTGATGGTGGATTTGAACTCGGGTCTTCCTGATTCATGAAACAATTAGTGAACAAGACAATATTCTGTATAACAAAGTAAGCTTATGATAAAAGTCACTTGACACAGCAGGTAACCAACATATGGTACTAATTACCGAAAGAGGTAGAACAGTGAAGAAATAGAAGTGTATTCAGAACCACTGAAGGTCATAGGATTACAACTATAAATCTGGAAAGGACTTTGGAAGGAGGTCATCTATACCATTGTTTCTCAAAATGTGCTGCAAGAAGCCCCACAACACTCCCAAGTTTGTGGAGAACTTTATGTTGTATGTAATAAAATTAAGAGTTTTATTACTGTGGGAAAATTTGAGAAACAATGATCTAATCAAACTTCTTTTTACTGATAAAGAAAATAAGGTTCCTGAAATCACACAGATAATCAGAGATAGGGCTAGGATTTGAACCTAGGGCTTTTTAAGCCAAAATCAGGGAGCTCTTTTTGTTGTTACATTTATGAATGACAGCAACAAATGAATACCCAAGGAAGCTAGGGTTACTGCTAATAAAATTGATGTCAAAGAGGACAGCCATATCCTTCTATGGTCTTTTTGAGCCTGCTGGAAGAATAATATAGGATCAGGTAGGATAATATAGGATCATGGACCTTACTCAGTATAGTAATTCTTGTACATCTAGCCTGGTGATGGACCTACATTTATTTTTAAAGGGTCAGCCTAGTTAAGTTAAGAGATACATATCATTCGTTTGTTTGGCTAAAGGTAATATCTGTTTCCGTCAAGCAACTCAACTATCTGTGAAGATATAGAGGTCTTGATCTCTGAATCAGAGGACAAGCGATAAAATCACAGATCTTTGAGATATTGAGATATATATCAGTCAATATTGTTGGATTGACAGGATAGGATTCTGATTAGGCACACAGGAGCCTTATTATTACATCTTGTTTTTGAACTGCTTCTTCCATTATATTGGGGGGAGCATTTTATGTTTTTCCCAGCAAGCCCAGACACACTGGTTAGAATTCAACATGAGGTCAAGGCAGAAATCACTCTCCATACCTGGACATCTGCATCTGAGAGCTCTTGACCCTGGCTGTTTCCTCCCTATCTGAGCTCCACAACAGGCATGTGTGCCTGGTTCTTCTTTTTCCTGCCCTTCTTCCTGAGCCAGCACAACAGCTTTGGTTCTCATGCAGGGACCAATGGGGGAGCAGAGCTGCATTATGGAATTGCATGTCATTTGAAAGAAATGTCTATGAATTAGATATTAGGTACTGAATCAGGTGACAGAGGTAAATCACTGACTTCTTTCTCTTTTCTCCCCCCTCTCACTTTGTTTCCAGCATGCAGATTTGGATGTATGGGTAAGTTCTGCTTTTTCTCTTCTATCTTGGTTGTTTCAAGTGACATGTTGTTACTCTGTTCCTAAAGAAAGTTCCAGCCTCACACAGATGCAGGATTTTATTTTCTATCATTACTTTTTTTTTATTTTTTATTTTAAACCCTTAACTTCTGTGTATTGACTTATAGGTGGAAGAGTGGTAAGGGTAGGCAATGGGGGTCAAGTGACTTGCCCAGGGTCACACAGCTGGGAAGTGTCTGAGGCCGGATTTGAACCTAGGACCACTCGTCTCTAGGTTTGGCTCTCAATCCACTGAGCTACCCAGCTGCCCCCTCTATCATTACTTTTTAAAAGATGTTCAGCTAGAAAATTGTGTCTTATTTTTTCCATAAAAGTTTTTCCATAGTGCCTTTGTATATCTTACAGATATTAAAACCAAAACTGATATGTCTTGTATCTATGTGCAGTGTTTCCCAAACTTTTTTGGCCTGCTGCCCCCTTTCCAGAAAAAATATTACTTAGCCTCCTGGAAATTATTTTTTTTATATTTTAATAGCAATTAATAGGAAAGATAAATGCACCTGTGGCCATCACCATCTCCCTGGATTGCTGCAGCACCCACCAGGGGGCGGTAGCACCCACTTTGGGAATCATCAGTCTATAGGAACATTGAAAAGTTTGCTGTTGAGAAAGGATAGAAAATCTGCCCAGCTCTAAGGCAGATATCTTTCCAATGTTGCTTTCAGGAAATAAGTATAAAGAGTAGTAGGGCACTGGAATCACAGCATCCGAGGATAGTAGAAGACCTCTGTGGCTATTTAGTTCTAGCCATAGAGGAAGGGGTACCTAGTTATTAATGCTCTACAGGTGGTCATTCAGTCTCTACTTGAGGATGCCCAATGAAGGGAAATCCACTGTCTAGCAAAGCAGCCCCTTCCAATGTTAGGATCTTTTTTTTCCTGACATCAAGCTGAAATTTGCTTCTCAGCAACTTCCACCCCATTGCTCCTGATTCTACCAGCCATACAAAACAAACATAATCCCTATTCTACATATTGTTGTTATTTAGTCATTTCAGGAGTATTTGACTCTTCATGACCTTATTTGGGGTTTTCTTGGCAAAGATCCTGGAATGGTTTGCCATTTCCTTCTCCAGTACGTTTTATAGAGGAACTAAGACAAATAAGGTTAAGTGACTTGCCCAGGGTCATACAGCTAATAAATGTCTGAGGCCAGATTTGAACTCATGAAGATGAGTCTTCCTGACTCCAGCCTCAACATTCATCTACTTTGCCACCTAGCCACAGGATAACCCTTCATATATTTGAATATAGCTATCATATCCCTCTTGAGTCTTTTTCTTCAGGAGAAATATGCCTAGTTCCTTCAACCAGTACTCACATGGACTCAAGGCCCTTCACCATTCTGTTTGCCCTTTCCTGAAATTTTTCCACTTTATCAATGTTCTTCTTAAATTGTGGCACCCAGAACTGAAACTAGTATTCCATCCTGATGAGGACAGTACAGTTGGCCTATTTCCTTCCCATTCCTAGAAGTATGCTTTTTTTTTTAAAAACCCTTACCTTCTGTCTTAGAATCAATTCTGTGTATTGGTTCCAAGGCAGAAGAGCAGTAAGGGCTAGGCAGTGGGGTGTTAAGTGACTTGCCCAGGGTCATATAGCTAGGAAGTGTCTGAGGCCAGATTTGAACCCAGGACCTCCCATCTCTGGGCCTGGCTCTCAATCCATTGA
The DNA here is from genome assembly GCF_016433145.1 of Gracilinanus agilis. Lineage (NCBI taxonomy): Eukaryota > Metazoa > Chordata > Mammalia > Didelphimorphia > Didelphidae > Gracilinanus > Gracilinanus agilis. Next base: position 61,700,230 of record NC_058130.1, read on the forward strand.
GTCACCCAGCTGACCCCAGTTATGCTTCTTTTAATGTAGCCCAAGTTCACACTAGTTTTTTGGCTGCCACATTACACTGATGATTCTTATTGAGCCTGTAATGTACTAAAATTCCCAGAGTTTTTTTTTAGAATGACTGCTAAATCATATCTCTTCTATCTTATATTTATGAAGTTTATGTTTTGTATCCAAGTGCAAGTGTTTATATTTATTCCTATAGAATTTCACCTTAGATTCAGCTTAGTAGTTTGAGCAGTCAGGAGAGATCTCTTTGAATCCATTCTGTCCAGTCAGTGTATTAACTTTCTTTCTTAGTTTTATGTCATCTGTAAATCTGATCCCATCAATCAACAAGAATTTATTAAATATCTACTATACCATCTATGCCTTTATCCAGATTATTGATACTAATGTTGAATAGTACAGACCTAAGCCCAGGTCTTTGGGGCATTACAGACATGTATAATCAAACAAAACAAATTCCCTATTAGCCATGTCCAAAAAAACCCCTCCATATTCTTTGATCTGTACTCTGAGCCCAATAGTTAGTATTTATGTTGATCAGATACCTTGGATTTCTTCTTCTGAAAACTACTTAATCATATTTTTTAACCAATTGTCAATTAAGGAATGGTTCTTATCCTTTCAAATTTGGATCAATTCACTATCTTAGAAATGAGAATTTATCAGAGAAACTTGCTGGAAAGATTTTTCCCCCTCAATTTCCTGCTTCTAATTTTAGCTGTATTAATTTTGTTTGTGCAAACCTTTTTAATTTTATGTAACCAAAATTGCCCATATATTCATTATGTTTACATTATGCACCCATTTGGAGTGTGCCATATGAGATGTTGGTCTATATGTAGTTCTGCTAGACGTTTCTTAATAGTATTTGTCAAATAAGCTTTGCCCCAATAGCTGAGCTCTTTGGTTTTATAAAAAACCAGGCCTCTGGGTTCATTTGCTTCCATATATTATGTACCTAATCTTTACTACTGCCCAGCCTCTCTTATTATCAAATACCAAATCATTTTGACTATGATTTTTTATATAGTATGAAATCTGGTATTGCTACAATCCCTTCTCCCCTTTTTTCATTAATTCCTTTGATATTTTTAATGTTTTGTTCCTCCAGATTAATTTTGTTATTTTTTTCTAGCTTTATAAGGTAATCCTTTAATAGTCTAATTGGTATGATATTGAATAAGTAAATTAATTTCAGTAATATTGTCATTTTTATTATATTGGCTTGGCCTACTCATGAGCAATTAATATTTCTCCAATTATTTAAATCTGTATTTGTCTAAAAATATTTTGTAATTTGTCTCATATATAGACTGTTCTTGTTTTGTCTATATACTTACTATGAAAAATCAACTTTCTGTAAAGAATTCTGAGAGAAATCCTCATTCTAAAATTCTAAAACAATCTGTTTACCACTGTTCTCTGTCTGTCTATCTTCCTTCTCCTCAGCTCAGCACTCCTTGGCTTCCCACTCCTAACAACAACAACAACAACAACAACAACAACAACAACAACAACAATAATAATAATAATAATTCCTTTTAAATAATCCTTTAAATGAAAACAGAAAAACAGGTGCCTGCCTCTACCATGGGGTCATGGCTTGGCTTGAGATTTCCATCAAAAGAGGAAACTTTTAGGGCAGCTGGGTAGCTCAGTGGAGTGAGAGTCAGGCCTAGAGACAGGAGGTCCTAGGTTCAAACCCGGCCTCAGCCGCTTCCCAGCTGTGTGACCCTGGGCAAGTCACTTGACCCCCATTGCCCACCCTTACCATTCTTCCACCTATGAGACAATACACCGAAGTACAAGGGTTTAAAAAAAAAAAAAGAGGAAACCTTTGTCTCACTTTGCCCACTTATTCCATGTCCAGCCCCAGTGTCTTCATCCCTCAGCACTTCAGTATAGTGAGTCTGTCTCTGTGCCCAGCATGTTGCCCATCCTTTCCTGTCTGTACAGGTCTGATTCCCATGTGTCTACCTCCATATGTTTTTCCTATTAGCTTTAGCCAAGGTTCCATGTGGTTGGCCTCACCCTATGAGTTCATCATCCTGCTCTTCCTTCTCTGTCCCAGCTTCAATATGTCCTTCAGCTGTGTGTCAGCCCCCTTCCTCCTTTCCATCCCAGTTTCTGTGGGCAGAATTCATATTACATAAAAAATCACTTATAGGTCTATAGAATGTTACACTTAAGAAAAGTGAGTATTGTTTGTAGTTACTATGTGTGTTGACAAGTAGATCCCCAAGTATTTTATGTTATCTGTAGTTATTTTAAATGGTATTACCCTTTTTATCTCTTCCTTCTACATTTTGTTAGTAATTTATAAAAATGCTAGTGATTTGGGGGGTTCTATTTTATATCTTGCAACTTTGTTAAAGTTGCGAATTGTTTTAATTAGCTTTTTAGTTGACTCTCTGGGGTTCTGTAAGTAAATCATCATCTCATCTACAAGAAATGATAATTGTTTCATCTTTATCTCTACTTTTCAACTTGATTTCTTTCCCTATTATTGTTATAACTTACTTTTTTGCACTATTTTGAATAATAATAGTGATAATGGGCATCTTTGCTTTACCTTGATCTAACTGGGAAGACCTCTCTAGCTTATCTCCATTTCAAATAATGATGTCTCTTGGTTTTAGATATGTAACTTAACATATTAAAGAAAGCTCCATTTACTTCTCTGCTTTCTAAAATTTTTTAATGGGAACGAGTATTGTTATTCTTCAGAAGCTTTTTCTTTATCTATTGATATAATTATATGGTTTTCGTTGTCTTTGTTATTAATATGGTCGCACAGAGTGGGCAGCTAGGTGACTCAGTAGATTGAGAATCAGGCCCAGGCAGGAGGTCCTGGGTTCAAATCTGGCCTCTGACACTTCCCAGCTTTGTGACCCTGGGCAAGTCACTTAACCCTCGTTGCCTAGCCCTTACCACTCTTCTGCCTTGGAACCAATACACAGTATTGATTCCAAGATGGAAGGTAAGGATTTTTAAAAAACAAACAAATAAATAAAATATAATAAAATACACAGAATTATAAAAAAAATCCAATTGTATAAAGTACATTTATCGCAATATCTAAAAACAGGGTCACAAACCTCAGATTAAGAACTCATGTATTAGGAAAGTTTCTTCTCTCTACCTTGATTTCCAAATTTATAAATAAAAGATTACTATTGTTTCTTTACCCATTTCTTGGAATTTTTATGGGTAATGAAGCTTAAAAAGAGATTTGAGCTCTAGGATAAGGTGCTAGATAAATAAAAAGCTTAATTATGCTATTTGGATTTCACATTGTCTACTTTCTCTTTTTCTTATCCTTTTTATTGCTAGGGACACATAAGATCTCAGTTGCGAGGCCATCTGTTTCTGTGTTCTCCCACACCTGAATTCTCTGTCCTTTTTGACATCACTACCACATCTACTGGCATGGTTTATTTAGGAGGGCCTAAAATTGTAGCCGGTGACTTGGGGCTGGGAACAAAGCAGCAAGAGTGGACGAAGCCTTCCATGTGAGGTTGTTTTAATATAGCTGTCCATGATAAGAAAAAATGGAGATTGTAGAGAAAGCCTGTCATATTTCAGCAGATGGACTTGAAATAGATTTTTTTTAAGTTCTGTGAGACATCAATGACACTTAAGAAATGTGCACCAAATCCTGTAGTGACAGGGATACCATCTGATAGGCACACAAGTTCTCTGTAGTGAATTCACAAGCCACTGACTCAGAGCACAGGCTGAAGATTGCAGAGAATGAGGAACAAACTCTTCCTGGCTAAGGGGCCTCCTTGGGGTTTGTTGATATTTATCTGCATTTGTATCTTTGGAAGCTAGGTTGTTGGTCAGGGTCCAGTATTTGGCTCTCTGCTTTGATTTTTCTTCTCTTCAGGCTGGCATCTATGGATTCCATCTTGGGAATTGATGAATGGTGATGCTGCAGCTCTTTATCACTGTTGACCAGCTGTACCCTGAGTGGCTCCTGTGCTGGTCCTAATAAATGTTGTTGCCAACACTAGTTCCTCATATGAACTACCCATTGTATAACTCAGGTGATTTTCTATTATTTTTTGACCTCCTCTGAGTAGTGTATCCAGCAATGGGATTCATTCTTGATGTTTTTCTAGCACTCTTCTTCCAAGGAAATCCAAGTGCTTAATAGACATTATTTCATTTGTCTTCACAAGTGAAGCAGAGAATAGGGAATATAATTCTTCATTTTACAAATGGGTAACTAAGAAGACATAGATGAAAAATCTGAGTTTATTTGTAGAATAGGAAAGTGAATATAGTTTTTCATTGCATGAATCACTGGGCAGAAATTTTCCCAGAGATATCTGAGGATTCAAGGGAAGGGGAGATGGGTATTAAAGGTATTTTTCAGGGCCATAGAACGATTTTGGTCTAGATAGGAATCAGAGTTAGAATAAGAGAGCACTAAAGGAAACATCTATAAGGCAGTTCTTATTTGATGTATAGACATGAAATTAATGAAAGTCTACATATAGCATTAAAGAGAAGAAACATAGGAGAAGGGAGGAACAGTTACAAAATCTATAGTTTTTGAGGTGAAAGCTTTTAAAATCATTCATAATTGGTAGAATCATTTTAGAAATTATTGCACTGAACACAACTAATTCCGTATTACTAGTGCTTTTTTCTCTCCTTTTATTTCTTCATAATCATAATAAATAATAATTCTGTTATGCTTTAAAGTTTTCTAAAATGCTTTATAGTCATCCCATTTCAATTCTCACAGTAATGTAAATATTATTATCTCTGTTTTATAGATATGAAAACTAAGGCTCAGAATAGCTGTGACTTACCCACAGTGAATAATTAGATAATAAATGATAGCCAGCCTGTGAATCCAAGTCTTATTCCATCCAAGTCCAAAGCTCTTTCTATTATAAACATTTATAATATATATGTTTATATATGCATATATATATATACATATATAAACACTTCATTGGGTGAAGTGTCCTCAAAGCTTAATTATAGACAATTCATAATATTCATATTGGTGTCAGTACCTTGTAATTTGTATGACATTCCTGTTTTTTTCAAAGCTCTTTTTTCATATAGTGCTCTGTGTCTATGTGTGTATATGAAAGAGAGAGGAGTATGCAAGTGCAAATATGAATAGGTCTTCCATTTTTGCAAATAAGGAACCTATTCTTTCATTAAACTTTATTTTAAAAAATTAACAATCATTTATTTTCTCATTCCTAACTCTGTTCTCACTGGAAAATAAAACCTTTGTAACAAATACACACTTCAGGCACTTCTTCACTGTGTGACCCTGAAGTCACTTAACTCCCACTGCTAAGCCCTTACCCCTCTTTTTTGGAACAGTAATGATTCTAAGATGAAAGGTAAGGGTTTTAAAAAAAATGCAGAACAAGCCAAACAAATTCCTATATTGGCAGTCTCCAGAAATATATACCTCATTCTGCCTGTTGAGTCCATCTCCTTTCTGTCAGGGAGTGGGTAACATTCTTCAACATTGGTACTTTGGACTTAGCTAAAGTTTATATGATTAGTGGCAAAAAGGATTATAGAACTAAGTTCTGACCCCTGCTTCCATATTTCTTTCCATTAGGCCACAGATAATTCAGACTTAACTGTACTTTTATATTCATTCCCTTGTTACTGAGAAAAGATGTGAAGTGTAAGTGAATCTATGAAAGATACAGATTTAGGATCTCCTGGTTCATTATATTGTGTATTGAAGTGAGACAGGAGTGCTTTAGATTGTGGAAGTAAAGACAAACCTCATTTCTTCTTCCAGACGTGTGAACAATATCTCTCCCTTGAGAAAGTTGCAGATGGCTCTGAAACTTTGTTCCAAATGTCAGGACTGAATTCTACCATTGTAGCCATTAGCTGTTCAAGTTATTGAGGAGCCACCTAGCATTTAAGATGCCTCATTGTACATATTTTTTGCCATTCTACTCTTCATCTTGAAAGCCCCATCTGGCCCAACCTCTCATCAGTAGAGGCTGAGGAGGTTCAGAGTAATTTGACTTACAAATGTTATTTTCTTTCTTGACTGTTAGTGTTGAGCCAGAAAATGACAGGTCTAGAGCCATGGGAGATATTTTGGTCCTGGCTGCTTAATTGTATTGGACCAGCCTCTCTGCTGATTACACCAGAGATCATTAATAGTTAAGTGTTCTGCCACTAAGATGCCTCAGTATAGTTTAGCCATGCTTGCATTCTTGGGAAAGAGCCTCTTCAAAAGTGTCCTGGCAATGCCTAAGAGAAATCCTGCCTGGCCTCCAGGATTCTGAGGGTGTTACTGTCTTGATTTCTCTTTTCTACAGTGTTGCTTTCTAGAGATTCTCCAGAAACCCTTTGAGCACTTTTTAGGTCTTCCACAATTGCCAAAGGTAGCAAGCTAGTAGCATTCTTCCCATTCTGCTGGCAAAACAAAACAAAACAAAAAAAAAAACACAACAACAACAACAACAACAACAACAACAACAACAAAATGAGGCAAGTAAGCAGCTTGCTTAAATCCAAGTTACCTGCTCCTGCCACGGTAGAACAAATATTAGAATTCAGCTCCTAAGTTCCATCCTGTTACCATGCTACAATGATGCTTTCCCCTTTGAGCAATACTTTCTTTTCTTTCAAGTGTCTTTCTGCCAGTGTTGTATTCTTAATAAGTTTTACTACATGGTCAGCACTCTTATCATTAAATCTCACTGGTGATTGTCCAGAGGGGTTCATTCACCTCATTTAGAAGATAATAGCATTGCCACATCTGTATACGCATTCTTATATGCATTATACACATATTTTTACAGGTGTTTGGTTTTTTTTTTTAAACCCTTAATGCGTACTGGTTCCAAGGCAAAAGAGTGGTAAGGGCTAGGCAATGGGGGTTAAGTGGCTTGCTCAGGGTCACAAAGCAAGGAAGTGTCTGATTTCAGATTTGAACCCAGGACCTCCCATCTCTAGCCCTGGCTCTCAACCCACTGAGCCACCCAGCTGCCCCCTACACATGTATTTTTTGGCTAGTGTCTCCTACTTGGTATTTTACAAATTGATATTTAGATCCAAAATAGGTTGCTTTAGGCACTTGAGCTTGAAAAAGAAGATAAGCTTTCTGAAGTTCTCAGAGCATTGAAGGCTTTCCCCCAGTTCAGAATGCATAGTTATCATAGACCTAAAGCCCTTTAGGAAGGTAAATAATTGGGAGGAGAAGGTAAGGTATGCATGGAGAAAGGATGCTGGGACTTTGCTATGGTTGGAGCAAGAAGTATCTCATTCCATAAAGCCCTGAAGTCAGGGTTTAAAATTATGAATGATTAACAAAAATGTGTGTGTAGTTACCCATGAATTATTATCTTCTGGATAATCATGCTATTTTTCAAAACTGGAGATGATCATCCGTCAAGGATTTGGGAGGCAGGGATGTGGAAGAAAGGAATTCCTGCCCAGGTTTAGTGTGGGATGATCTCTGAGATCACTTCTAACCATGAGGTTCTAGGATTCTATTTCTAATAGAGTAGACTCAGTTTTCAAGTCCTAAAGCTTAAAAAGACTTAATGAAATTTTAATTGAGGAATTGGTTAAACCAAAAAGCATTGCCCTCCCATCCTTTATAGGACTGTAGCTTGAAATGTGGCATTTTAAATTCCATTTTTGGAACTTTGAATAGAAATTTCCAGCCAGGTCTCATCTTCAAATGCTAGCTCCTCTTTTTACCATTTCTAGGTACTAATGTGTGTTTTGCTCTTTTTCAACTAGGCCAAGGAACTGGAAGGTGTAGAGGCAGAGCTAAGGCGCCGTGACATTTTCTATAGGGAGCAATTGGGTCGCATTGAAAGAAAGGTAAGGCCTGTCTTCATTTTGATTTCCAGGGCCAAGTTCTAACAGCTTGCTAGTATCCACATGGATTAGTGTCCCAAAGAAGCAGAAAGCATTATGTTGACACCTTGAGTCATCAGGCCCATCCCTTACCTGGCACTTCTGCTTCCCCAGAACCAGCTTACCTGTTTCCTTCCTCCCCTCACATCAACCAGCTCTACAAACTGAACCCTTTAGCAAGTTGCATTCAGAAAGGTAATTGGTTTTTAATTGAACCATTTTTATTGAATGCAGTTCCACTATCATTTAAGTTTAAAAAAATTCTTCTCTCACCACAGGGCGGTGCTGAGAGCCAATTTACCTTTCTCCATTGAGTTAAGAAGCTGAGTTGGAGGAAAAAAATAATAATGTGAAGACTTGCTATACAAATATATTGAAGTTGTATTATTAATTTTCTCCTAGGAGTCAGGGAGATCAAAGTGCACCACTGATCCACAGTGTCTGTTTTGTTTCGGACAAGGCTTTGAAATGAATGCTTTTTAAAGAGACATCAAGCCTTTTTCAAAACTAGAAATGATATCTGAAACCCATTTAGTGACTTATTTACCGCCCCCTTTTTGGTTTAGTTGTTAATCATGATGGATTTCCCAAAACAGATGCTTTAAAAAAATGGCAGCATGTGGCAGGACCTAAATGAAATGTTTGCACCTCATGCCAGAGGTAACAAAGCCTAGTTTGCTACAGAATAGTGGCTGAGGATGAACCGTCATGATTTGAACTATAAGACGCCATTTGACAGTATGTTTAGTAGGTCTGATTCCCAATGGAATTTCCCTATATAACTGAACCAAAGTGGAGCCACAAAGAAACCTGGCTTGAAAAGCCATGTGGATAGCAAACAAGCTATTTCCTTGACTGTATATTTTATTACCGTGACTTCTCATTTTTCAGTGGGGCAGGGGGAGCAAATATGATAACGAATATGATGTTAACAAAATTCTGAGGATTATATTAATACATTAACATTACATAGAACTGGAGAATGGTATAGACTCTGCACTGCTTCTCCATGTTGTTGACCCTTTAAAAATGCATATCTTTTCATTAAGGCAGAACTCTATGCTCAGGTTCGAATGTAGCTTATAAATGATAGGGATTGTGAATTGAAAGCCTGAAAAAAGGGGAGGAGGGGGGCAAAACCACCAGCCATAGCTCTAATTATCACAGTTGCCCATATGTTCATAAGCACAGAATTTTTTTTTGTTATGTGTGCAATTCTTCAGTTTCCTGCTGTGCCTCTCTTGTGTTTCTCTCTCTAGTTTTGGCTCCTGAAAACACTGGGATGTGTGTCTATCTAGAGCAGGAAGGAGCTAGGCCCCTTTGCATTTTTCTCCTATAAAAAATTGCTTTCTAGTGGGACTGTCTCGCTGGCTTTTTCTTTCCTCTTTAATGCTCACCCTTATAAAGAATGAAAAATGCTTTGTCTTGCTGAAAGGGAAAAAATGTACCAGAAGAACTTGACTTTATCATCTTTTCTTCCCCTTAGTAATCATAAAGAGACATCCAAACTCCTTACATATGCAGATGCAGGCTTTTTTAATGAGGATTTTCCACAAGATTGTGAAAAGATATTAAGTGCTCCTATAAGGAGGTGCAAAACCACTATCTCTTTTCTGACTCTTAAACACTAGAATTTTGCTGGTAATAAAATTAAAAAATGCCTCCAAAATATTCTGAAAAGCAGAGATTGGTAAGGAAGATAGAGGGGATTACTGGAAACATGGGAAAGAAGGAGAAAAGAAATGCTGTAATAAGGCTTAATTGTATTAGTTTTTAAAAAAGGGTTCGATCTTCTCTGTGGATAATTTTATTCCTATAATGGCTGGAAAGATGGAAAATGCAACATCCAACAGTTTTTTTTTTATTAGCTATTGCTTTTATATAATTCAGCTTTCATGTGTTGAATATTTCCAGACCGTGGCATTTTCAGTTTCCAGAGACACACACAGATCTAGGACCTTCCAATCAAGCTTTTTTCTTACAGCCACTTTTTTTTTTAGTTTAAAGAGATTGGGTAGGAGATGTCTTAAAAAGACTTGGGAGTTGCAACTGTGCCATTTCACTGGCCTCCTGCCCTGTTCTTAGATAATAGTGGAGCTGGTAGGAAGGAGAATTATGGAAAAGGATGTAGAGTTGGTAGGAGTTTGTAGGAGGAGGGAGTGTTTGCAATTAGTCAGTTATCAAGTATTTAGGAAGCACCTATTAGGTTCACTGTGTCAAGTGCTGGGGACACAATTAAGGCAAAAAACAGTCCCTACTCTCAAAAAACTCATTGTAATGGAGGAGACAAATTGCAAACAACTAAGGAGAAGCAAGGTATAGACAGTATAAGTAGGAGATTATCTTAGAGGGAAGGCACTAAAGTTAAAAATGCCTACAGAAATGGAAACCAGAAGGCAGAGTTAAGGAAGAGGAAAGTTTCAGACATGAAATGAAAAGGTATGATCCAGGAGATAGAGATAGAATGTCTTGTTCAAGGAACAATAAAAAGGCCATTGTCATTAGACTAAAGAATACAGAGATGAGTGGGTTATGGAGGGTTTTAAGAGCCTAACAGTGGATTTTTTTATTTGAACCTGAAGGTAATAGGGAGCCACAAGAGTTGCTTGAATTTGGGGGTGATGTAGTTAAAATTGTGCTTAAGGAATATCAGTTTGACAGCTGAGTGTAGGATAGACTGGAGAAGGAAGAGACTTGAGGCAGGGAGGCCAACAGGTAGACTTTAGTAATAGCTCAGGTATGAGGTGATGACAGCCTGCATAAAGGTGGTGGTAGTGTCAGAGGAGAGAAGGAAGTGTATATTAGATGTTCCTATGGTAAAATTGACGGGTTGGCACCTGATTGGAAATGAAGGAGGGAAGAGAGAAAGACAGTACTTATATTTTGAGTAAGAAAGTGTCAGAGGTGATGGTAGTTCCCTTGTCAGGAATAGAGAGGTTAGGAAGAGGGGTGGGTTATTTCAGTTTGAAAGTTGAAATAAAAGAGCCACCAAGATGTCCTCCTTGGGAATGGACTAGCTGGAATGCTTCTCTTTGATTTCCCTCTCCTCCCTTCCCATCTCCCCAGGAAATAATAAAAACAAACCATTAGTTATTGGTTCTTCCTCTTACTATGTGATAATAACAAAGAAGAAACTAGATAATGGGGAGGAGACAGAATTTTTTCTTTAAAAACTCATTTTACAGCAATAATTGTTCCATAGGGAACTGGGAAACTGAGACCCAGATGAGAATTCACATTTTGTTTACTCAGCTAATTCGTAACAGTTTAGGCTTGAACTCAGCACTTTTGAATGGCAATTCAGGGTAAATTCTACTAAATAACACTCAAAGTATACTTCCTAAAGGCCAAATCACCTTCATTTTCCCCTTTCTTCTCATTCCTGGGGCTCTTTCTTAGTCTACACCCTTGCAAAGGTGGTCCTATTTTAGTCCTGTAGCAGGAAGGTTCTTATGTTAGGTTCCAGGTGGACAGTCCCCATGCCATGCAGTCCAGGAAGCAGGAATCTTGGGTACTGAGGGAAGCAGAGGAAAGCCAAATGGACTTTTCACAATGCATTGTGTTCACCTCTTGTGCATCTGTCCTCCCTATGCCTCACACTCTTCTTCTCTGTATCCTCCTTTATACCCAATCTCCAAATTAGACTGTAAGCTATGGCTCATTTATCTTTGTAGTTCCCTTAGTCCTGGCACACAGTGCCTTTCTTCTGATTTGATACTGAATTGATGCTTTAATTAAATTTGAAGTATCTTTGGATGCATGAATCACATTTTAAAAATTGTTCTAGGGCTTCATAGTTTTCAGAATCATATCTCACAATCACAACTAGAAACATAAAAGTTCCATTTCACCAGAGGAAAAAAAACGAGATTCAGAGTAATTGTATCCTCAGTATCCCATATCAAGTCAAGGATTGAACTGGATTTGAAAATGGTATTCATCCTACAAATCTAGCCAATGGAAGGAACACTGTATTTCCTGTCCCCCATTCATGAGTATATGGGTGGTTTATATATAGAGAGATCTAGTTCTTTTCTCTTTCAAAGAAAAAATTACCACTCTCATCATGTATTATATTTGGGGCATTCCTCTTCTTTCCCCACAAATGTATGGTATAATTGAAGACAACATAATGCTGTTGTGATTTCTTGTTCTCTAGAAGTAGTGAAATCCTCTGCCCCAGTTGGGATAGTGAACTTCGTGGTGATTTGCCATTAACACTTGCTAGGGCTCCTTGTTTGATGTATCCCTATACCTAGCAGTGGAAAATGACCCTATACAAAGCAATATATCCCTCACATGCCGTTCAGAACTTAATATTTCTTCTGGAGTGCCTTGACCATGTCAGCAGGAAATGAAGCCATTTTCAATTTACAAGGCTCTGATGGATCGTGCTTTGAGTTTCTATCCTAGTGCCAGCAAGATGTAGCTTTGAGAGTCCCAAACACTCTTCTTTCATTAATGGGACTGAAGTCTCTCTTCCAAAGTAGCAGCATGGTGGAGAATAGGGAACACGACCCCTATTCTGCTGCCCTTTAATGACTTAATACAGAAGTGAGATAAGTGGAGGAGGAGCTATAAGTAGCATTGTCCACATGAAATCTTCAGTCTGGCTTTTGTCTATGATATATCACCTTTTAAACAGGTTGTTTGTCTGACCTCAGAAGGAATTACATTAAATTACAATGGGAAAAACTTTAGTCTTGGCATCAGAAAACATGGACTTGATTTCTAGTTCTACCATGAAAGTTTTGGAGCAGGAGAGTAATTAAGATCTTCTCAAAATCACTCTATAAGTCATAGTGCATAGGTTGTGTTAAAATGGGGAGAGGCTAAGTTGGGAGGTTGTTATGTTCATCAAGATGGAAGGTGATAAAGATCCCTGAAAAGGAGGAAATGAACCCTCTCCCCTTAGATTAAGAAAAGAAGTTGAGAGAAAAAGTCCGAGATATAGAAACAGAAAGTTGAGAGGTAGTGTCACATGGAACTACCATCCTCTCAGTCCTAGTAGGTGCAGGTCTTTATTGAAAATGAAGAAGGTAAAGATAGGGTGGGTAAGTTGATGGTGGGAAAAAGTCTTCAGTCTCTACTTCAGGGAATGTAATACTCAATTAGGATGGATTTGTGGGTTTCAGGAAAGGTATGATTGGTACAAACTAATAATGCAACATGTAATATATAAAGGTGTTTCTAATTAGGTTCAAATCCAAGCTTAAATTAAAGGAATTAATTTTTAAAAAATATACATATAAGACTATTTATCTAATCCAGCTGGATTCTAGCCTTCAAAATCCTCAGGAGGCCTTTTATTTTTTCTGCCAGGATTGCCACTGCTCCAAACATTGTTATAATTTCTTTGGCCTATACTTCATCCTTTTACCTCCTTGGCCTATTGCTTTCATGCCCTCTCTTCCCATCTCAGCTATAGATCAGCCCACAGTCTGCCTTCTTTACGTCTTTGCTATTTCACTGAAGAAAGTCACAACTAAGCCAGTTTAGTCCAGTATAAACTCATGTTATCTGATTTCATCTGAGCCTTCACTGATGTTTATCATTTCTTTTCTGTTTCCTTGATCGGCTTTTTATGCCAGGTTTCTTTGCCCCGGTATTCCAATCCTTTCCTCACTTTTTAGACTCCCAGTACTGTACTTAAATGCACTCCTTCCCCCTTCTTCTTCCTAGCTTTCCACTTCTCCTTTCCCTCCCTTTACTGCTATAACCTCTAGTCCATCTCCTCCCCTTTCTCCTCCTTCTCCCAGTGGCTCCACATTACCTCCAGGATCAAATAAAAAATCCTCTGTTTGGAATTTTAGGCCTTTCATAATCTAGCCCTTCTACCTATCCAGTCTTCTCACACCTTATTCCCACCAGCCATTCTTTGATCTAGGGAAGCTGATCTCCTTTATATTCTAAAAACAAGACAACCCCATCTCAGCTCTGGGCATTTTCTCTGGCTACCTCATATCTGAAACTCTCTTTAACTCTGTCTACTTCCTTACCTGGCCTCCTTTAAGTTCCAACTAAAATCTCATCTCTGCAGGTATTCTTTCCCAAACCCTCTTAAATTCTAGTACCTTCACTCTCTTATTTATCTTCTCTTTATCCTGTGGATTGCTTGTTTGGGTATTGTCTCTCCTTTAGATTGTGAACTCTTTGAAGGCAGGGACTGTCTTTTGCCTCTTTTTGTATCCCAAGCACAGTGCCTGGCACATTGTAGGCACCTAATGAATGTTTATTGACTGACGCCTCTCTCTTCCCCTCAGCCAGTTACTACTCATCCAGCAAAGCCCCTCTTGCCCACACCCACCTTCTCCACCTATGCCTGTAATCTTTTCCCTGTCCCTTTTCTAAAGGGATTTATCTCCATTATTCTTGTATCTCCATGCCCTTTTTCTGTCTTTGTTCTCCTTGGTTGCTACCTTCTCTATAACCTTTAATGCTGTCTTCCTTTCCTGCTGTCTACTTCCTGGATTTTTATTACTGTTCTTTTGCTTCTCTTACTGACCCTTAGTTGCATCCTCATCACCTCAGCATAGGTTAGTTCTGTCCTCTCAACTTGTCTTTTTCAACACAGTACCACCCTACTTAGACTTTCACTACCTGTCTCATACCATAGCCTCCTAGTCCCTCTCCCTGCTTCTCTTCTCTCACGTCTTCATTCCATTTACCACATGGCTACCAAAATAATCTTATTGAGGCAAAGGGCTGACTAGGTCATTCCTTTCTCAGAAATCTTGATTGGCTTTCTACTGCCAAACACTAACTCCTCAGCCTGGCATTTGAGGTGCTTCAGAAACAGATTCCAATTTTCCTTTCAAGTCAATTCACTAAGTATTTAAACACTGGCCATGTCCTAGTTGTTGGAACTACAAAGGCAAAAACAAGCTATTCTTACTCTCAAGGGGTTTGTGTTCAATGAAATGTGATTTCTAAACTTATATCTTATTATTTTTCTTCACAAAAATCCAGTTTTCCTCTCTCCTGTAGCATTAGCTGTTCCTGAACTTGTCATTCCATCTCCTTCCTTTTGGCAGTCACCCGACAACCTTGATTCCTGAAGGACACCAGCACCTTTGCTTTGCCTCTGCTAATCCTGGTCTCCTTCTTGCAGCAATTTGTGTGACACCTCCTTCTGAAGTCTTCTCTGATACTCCTTTCCCTCATTATTTATTAGCTCTGTTTCTCAGAGTACACCATACCACATTAGCTGTATATATCTCCGTTTTCTAACAAAGAAGCTTCTTGAAGACAGAGACTTTTGCTCTTATCACTTCAACCCTAGTGCTTAGCACATAATAAGTTTTATTTAAAGGAAAAAGGGTTCCAAATTGCCAGCCAGAATGGTTGGATCCATTCACAATTCCACCAGCAATAATGCATTAATGTCCCAATTTTGCCACATCTCCTCCAACATTTGTTACTTTCCTTTGTTGTCATGTTAGCCAATCTGCTAGGTGTGAGGTGGTACATTATAGTTGTTTTGATTTGCATTTCTCTAATTATAAGAGATTTAGAACACTTTTTCATGTATTTATTGATACCATTAATTTCTTCATCTGAAAATTGCCTATTCATGTCCCTTGCCCATTTATCAACTGGGGAATGGCTTGATTTCTTGTACAATTGATTTAACTCCTTATATATTTGAGTAATTAGACCTTTGTTAGAGTTTTTTGTTATAAATATTTTTCCCAATTTGTTGATTCCCTTCTAATTTTAGTTTCATTGGTTTTGTTTGTACAAAACCTTTTTAATTTAGTGTAATCAAAATTATTTATTTTACATTTTGTAATTTTTTCTAACTCTTCTTTGGCTTTAAAATCTTTCCTTTCCCAGAGATCTGACAAGTATACTATTTTGTGTTTGCCTAATTTACTTATAGTTTCCTTCTTTATATTCATGGCATTCACCCATTCTGAATTTATCTTGGTATAGGGTGTGAGATGTTGATCTAAACCTAAACCTGGCTGGTAATTTGGAACTATGCCCAAAGGGTGCTAAAAGATTGTCTGCCCTTTGATTCAGCCATACCACTGCTGGGTTTATACCCCAAAGAGATCATAAGGAAAAAGACGTTTACAAAAATATTTATAGCCACAGTCTTTGTAGTGACAAAAAACTGGAAAATGAGGATATGCCCTTCAATTGGGGAATGGCTGAACAAATTGTGGTATCTCTTGGTGATGGAATACTATTGTGCTCAAAGGAATAATGAACTGGAGGAATTCCATGTGAACTGGAAAGACCTCCAGGAATTGATGCAGAGTGAAAGGAACAGATCCAGAAGAACATTGTATACAGAGACTGATACACTGTGGTAAAATCAAATGTAATGGACTTCTCTACTAGCAGCAATGCAATGATCCAGGAGAATTCTGAGGGAGTTATCAAAAAGAATGCTGTTCGCATTCAGAGGAAGAACTATGGGAGTAGAAATACAGAAGAAAAACACCTGCTTGAACACATGGGTTGATGCTGATATGATTTGGGATATAAACTAAATGACCACCCCAGTGCAAATATCAACAGTATGGAAATAGGTCTTGATCAATGACACATGTAAAACCCAGTGGAAATATGCATTGGCTCCAGGGGGATGAGGGGGTTAGAAGGGAGAGAAAGAACATGAGTCATGTAACCGTGGAAAATTTTTCTATTAAAAATTTTACAAAAATTAAAAAAATAAAAACATTAAAGGAAAAGGGGGGAAAAGAAAAAAAGCAAGTAACTATTAAGTGCCTACTTTGTGCCAAGCACTGTGCCAAGTGCTTTTCAAACATTAT
Organism: Gracilinanus agilis; assembly: GCF_016433145.1. Lineage (NCBI taxonomy): Eukaryota > Metazoa > Chordata > Mammalia > Didelphimorphia > Didelphidae > Gracilinanus > Gracilinanus agilis. Next base: position 61,716,915 of record NC_058130.1, read on the forward strand.
CTCATTTGATTCCTGCAATAACACTGGGAAATAGGTGTTAATATTATCCCTATTTTACACTTGAGGAGACTTAGGCAGACAGAGGTGAAGTGATGTGCCCAGGGTCACATAGCTACAATAAATGTGTGAGACTGGATTTGAACTCAGGTCTTCTTAATTCTAGACCTTGCTTTCTATCCACTGTGTCACATTAAGTATTTTATAGAAAACTTTGTATTCTCATAATACATACCAAAACAAAGGATGAACAGGATTAATTATACATTCAAAGAAATCTCAGCCCAGAGATTGAAATGACTTTCCCCAGATCCATACAACTAGTTAGACAATCATAGGATTGGTAATAATAATAACTAACATTTATATAGCACTTACTATGTCCCAGATACTGCACTAGGAGCTTAACAATTAGTATCTCCTTTAATCCTCACAACAAACCTAGGAAGTAGGTGCTATTATCATCCCCATTTCTCAGGTGAGAAAACTGAGGCAAAGGTTAAATAACTTGCCCAAGGTCACACAACTAGTGAATGTCTGAGACTGGATTTGAATCTGGGACTTACTGATTCCAGACCCAGCAACTTTATTTAGTGTAATGCAGCTTTAAGGTGAGCCAGCCCATCCAAGGATGGTGCAACTCATCATCCAAAACCTTACTCTTCAGGAGTAGTTCTATTGCTAGAATAAAAGGAAAAGTTTCTTTTTCTTTACATTGTTCTTCCTGCCACCTGTGTCCCTGCCCAATTACAGTCCTAAAACAGGTATAATGTAGCCTCTCAGCAAATTTTCATCAGCTTATGCTCCCTTCTGGCTGATGTGGTTGAAGTTTTAATTTGCCCACTCCCTTATTGGAAAGAATAGTGAGGTCTATAGAGATCAAACATTTTCTTTTTTCCCCCAAGCACAGAAGAACTTTAGGAAGAAAAATCAGGACAAAACTCATCGAAATGAAAAAATGAAAGAGACCCTGTTTTTTTCTGGATCCTTGACTCTTTAGCTTATGTTTTTCAGGCACTGTATGTGCTTTAAAGAGAGCCTTCCATGTCTCTTAAATCTTATCCTATCTCTATCCATTTCCCATTACAGCACCAACAGTGTTCCTATTACCAAACCTGGAAATTCATATAATGTTTTTCCAAGGAGCTCAAAGCACATTACAGAACTCGTTCTCATTTTTTTGGTAGAATTAATACACTTTCACAAATGGGGGGGAGGGCCACAAAAAGGAGAAAATTAGCCAATAAGCATTTGTATTAACCAACCATTGTATGTATAACAGAAGATGTTTGAAAAGTGGTTTATTAAAAGTATAGCCTTTACTCTCAGAATCAGTTAAGGTATTAATAGTCAAGACAGTCCTGAAAGATGTAGTTTAGTGGGAACAGCATTGAAGTAATTTTCTAAGAGATATAAAAGTCAGTTTGGTTGTTTTTTCTCTGTGCTTTCTTTCAATGGATAGAACATGGTGCTAAGTGGATGAATTCAAAATTTTACTTCACACAGCTTTAACTGAAAAATATTGGGAGTGAGAGTATGTCATAAACCAAAAATGAGTCATCTGTGTGCTTCAAGTTGTCTGATTTAAAAAAAAAAAAGAGGAAGTTATAGTATCTGACTTGTTGGGGAATTAGGGGGCTGGTTTGCTGAGTATTGTTATTGTTATAGCTGTATATGTATCTATATCTATACGGCTATCTATCTATTTTATTATATATATGTATATCTTTATGGTAACCACCCTGCACTGGAGAGGATGTGTGAAGGCCACTGGTGGAGGAGCAAGAGAGAGGCCAAAATAGGAGGGTGCACCACTCTTGCCTTCAGGTATATCTGCTTTGCTTCACGTATTGGTCTCTCACCTCCTTCCAATAACTTCATGATGCTTTTCAGAGAGATCTTTCTCATTAGAATTTACTATTAAAACTAACTAAAATTGCTAGAATGTAATTGCTAGAATGAATCTCCTATTGGTGTAATGTCTGAAGTGACAGTATTTAAAACTTTCAACCTTGGCAAGGTACTTGATAACACCGTTTCAGTCTGTAATAGTAAGAGGTCTAACCCTATGAGGAGCCTGACATAGTTCTCCTTCTATTTAGTGCTCAGTTATTAAATAAATACTCTGATGGCTTTGCAACCTTATCAGTTTGGAATTTCCCTTCCATGATGCCAATTTCAACTCCTTTATGACTGTCTATATCCTCTCAGAAGTTCATTACAGGGGATCCAGCACTAGAAGTCTTTCTTCTTTTCTCTTAAAACTGGAAGGGCACTACTGGAACATTCTAGCTGTGTACCTACCATCCCTTGCCCTTATTACAGGATTAGTTATCTTCTCTTCCTATCATATGTTTTACCCAATAACATTTTTATTCCTTTTTTTCAAAGTTCCATATTTGTTATATGTTGCAGCCTGCTCACATCCATCATAGAACTCTCCATTATCCTCTGTGTGGTATTCATTTCTCATTGTCTGAAGATATTTTATATTAGCTGGCATAGAGCAATAATAGTATAATGTAGATACTAAAAATATGTTCTTGTGATTCAATAACAAGTTTTGTTTCATTAAAGAAGCTTTCCAGCAATCTTCTTCCTCTTTTTCATCTCCATCATTGTCCATCTGTACTGTCTGTCCCAGATATACATAATGATGGATAAACTCTATAAGTTTTCTATCTAAAATATATACTATAATTTGGGTAATAAATATTCATCATCCACTTAGTTTTTCCTGTATAGATGGCCAGGACAAACTTTCTAATGTTTACAGACGTCTTTCTTCAGTATTAGAGGGCTTGATGCTTCAGCACAATGTAATCCAAAACAGGAACATTGGGATGGCCCCACCATCCACAGCAAATTACTCTTCAAGTTGGACTTACTTGGATCCTCCTCCATCCCAGTGGCAAACACTTTTGGTGAGCAATAAATCTTCCTGGTTTTATGCCTTTCCCAATGTTTGTGATCTAGATTGTTGATCACGAGTATTCCTGATCAATTGTTAAACCATTTGTATGCATCTAGGTGGCATAGTGGATAGACAATGGACTTGAAGTTAAGAAGACTAATTCAAATTGCTCTGTGATCCTGAACAAATTTTATGGCACTTCTATAGGTCAGTTTCCTCAGCTACAAAATGAGAAGGTTGGACTTTATGATTTTGAAAGTCCCCTTCAACTTTATATCTATGATCCTATTTTAAAGACATCTTGAACTGACTCTTAAGGTTCCAGTTCACATTCATCAGCTTGGCAAAGTTGACCAAAAAATGGAAAATAATACATGTTGGAGTAGTTGTGGAAAACAGACACACTGGGGTGGATCCAGGATATTGGAGTAGCAGGAAGCCCCTCCTGGAGTGCCCTTCCATTCTAACAACAAAAACAAAAACACTCCTCCAAAGTATATCAGACTGAGTTTTGATCAGAAAATGAAAAGAAAAAAAATCAGAGAATCACTTTTCCAACCTAAATCAATATTAGGAGATAGAGAAGTCTGTGGACACCAGAGAATAGGGTCTAGTCAAGAATACACCATGCCTCTTTGTGCTAGAGTACTATGCATGGTGCAGTAAAATAGAGAAAGAGCAGATTAATGAATTGAGCATGCAACTAAAAAACTAGAAAAACAATAAATTAAAAATCCTCAATTAAACACTAAATTGGAAATCCTGAAAATCAAAGGTGAGATTAATAAAACTGAAAGTAAGAAAACATTTGAATTAATAGGTTTTGGGGGTGAGGGGGAATAACTAAGCTATTTGGTTAATTTGATTTAAAAAAGGAAAGAAGAAAAACCAAATTATTAGTATTAAAAAATCAAAAAATGAATATACCACCAATGAAGAGGAAATTAATTATTTGGAGCTATTTTAGTCAATTATATGTCAACAGATCTTACAATCTAAGTGTGACGGATGAATATTTACAAAAATATTAATTGCCTAAATCAAAAGGAAAAGAAATAGAATATTTAAATAATCCCATCTCAGAAAAAGAAATTAAACAAGCCATCAATGAACTCGCTAAGGAAAAATCCCCAGGGCCAGATGGATTCACAAATGAATTCTACCAAACATTTAAAGAACAATTAATCCTAGTACTATACAAATTTTTTGGGAAAATAGCTGAAGAAGGCATCTTACTAAACTCCTTTTACAACACAAATATGGTTCTAATAGCTAAACCAGGAAGAGCAAAAACAGAGAAAGAAAACTATAGACCCATCTCACTAATGAATATTGATGTGAAAAATTTTAATAAAATACTAGCAAGGAGATTACAGCAATATATCACAAAGATCATGTACTATGACCAAGTGGAATTTATGTCAGGAATGCAGGGCTGGTTCAATATTAGTAAACATCGGCATAAATGATTACATCAACAACAAAACCTTCAGAAATCATATGATTATCTCAATAGATGCAGAAAAAGCTTTTGACACAATATACAGCATTCTTTCCAATTAAAAATAGACGAATTAATGGAGCTTTCCTTAACATGATAAATAGTATATACCAAAAATATCAGCAAGTATTCTCTGTAAAGGAGAATACTAGATGCTTTCCCAGTGAGATCAGGAGTGAAGCAAGGATGCTCATTATCACTGCAGTTATTCAATATTGAACTAGAAATGCTAGTTATAGCAATAACAGGAGAAAAAGGCATTAAAAGGAATTAGAATAGACAATGAAGAAACAAGACTATTATTCTTCAGGGATGATATGATAATATACTTAGAGAATCCTAAAGATTTAACTAAAAAACTAGTTGAAATAATTAACAACTTTAGCAGATTTGCAGGATAGAAGATTAATCCACATAAATCGTCAGCATTTCTTTACATTACCAACAAAGCCCAGCAGCAAGATATAGAAAAAGAAATTCCATTTAAATTAACTGTAGATAATATAAAATTCTTGGGTTTCTACCTGGCAAGAAAAACCCAAGAATTATATAAGCACAATTACAAAACACTTCACAAAAATAAAGTCAGTTCTAAACAACTGGAAAAATATTAATTGTTCATGATTTGGACAAGTTGATATAATAAAAAATGACAATTCTACCTAAATTAATTTACTTATTCAGTGCCATACCAATAAAATTTCCTCAAAATTATTTTACAACAGTAGAAAAAATAACAACAAAATTCATCTGGAAGAAACAAAAGATCATGAGTACCAAGGGAATCAATAAAAAAAAAAATGTTAAAGAAGGTAGTCTAGAAGTACCAGATATCAAACTGTATTACAAAGCTGTAATCATCAAAGCAATCTGGTGCTGGCTAAAATACAGTGTGGTAAATCAGTGGAATAGGTTAGCTATGCAATACATAGTAGCAAATGACCATAGTTATTTAGTATTTGATAAAGTCAAAGATCCAAGCATTGGGACAAAAACTTAGTAATTGACAAAAACTCCTGGGAAAACTGGAAAAAAAGTATGGCAGAGTGGGTAAGACCAACATATTTCATACCTTATGCCATGATAAGGTGAAAAAAGATACATGATTTAGACATAAATGTTGCTACCATTTGGCAAATTAGAGGGGCATAGAATAATCTGTTAAATCCATGGATAAAGGAAAATTCATGATCAGACAAAAAATAGAAAGCATTATTGGATGTAAAACAGATAACTGATTTTATTAAACTAAAAAATTTTGCAAAAACAAAACCAATGTAATTAAGATTAGAAGAAAAGGAGGAAACTAGAAAAACATTTTATAAGTATCTTTGATAAAGTCTTTGATTTTCAAATATAAGGAGAACTGAGTTAAATATATAAAAATGCAAATCACTTCCTAATTGATAAATGGTCAAAGGATATAAATAGGCAGTTTTCAGATGAAGAAATCAAAGTTATATATATTCACATGAAAATATGCTCTTGATTAGAGAAATGCAAATTAAAACAACTCTAAGGTACTACCTCATACCTTTCAGATTGGCTGATAGGACAAAAGGAAAATAATAAATGCTGGAGGGGATGTGGGAAAATTGGGACAGTAATGCATTGCTGATGGAGTTGTGAATTGATCCAACCATTCTGGAGAGTGATTTGGAACTATGTCTAAATGGCTTTAAAATTGTACATACTCTTTAATCCAGCAATACCACTACTAGGTCTATATCCCAAAGAGATTTTTTTAAAAAGGGAAAAGGGCCAGTTTGTGCAAAAATATTTATAGTAGCTCTTTTTGTGGTGACAAAGAATTGGAAACTGAAGGCATGTCCATCAATTGAGGAAGGTCTGAAAAAGTTGTGGTAATGATTGTAGTGGAATACTGCTGTACAAGAGATGATGAGGATGATTTAAGAAAAACCTGGAAAGCCTTACATGAACTATTGCAAAGTGAAGTGAGCAGAACCAGAAGAACATTGTGCACAGTAACAGAATATTATGATAAACACTCATGAACGATTTATCTATTCTTAGTGATCTAAGTGAATTCTCAGGGACTCATGATGAAAAAAGCCATCTACCTCCAGAAAAAGATTTGATAGACTCTGAATGCAGCCTGAGACATACTATATTTCACTTTATTTCTTCACTTTTCTTTTGTTTGTTTAAGTTCTCTTTCACAGAATGACTAATATGGAAAGGTGTTTTATACTATTACACATGTAAAATCTATGTCAGCTTGCTTTGACATCTCAGGGAAGGGAAGGTAGGTGAGAATTTATCTCAAAAAATTTTTAAATAAAGGTTTAAATTATTTTTTCATGTAATTGAGGGAAAAATAAACTATCATTAAAGTGAAAAAAAGTTTAAAATGCTTTTATCGATGAAATTAAAGTGCGTAAGGGGAAAAGGGGGGTGGGGTTTGGTCGAATATATTAAAGATTGGTCCCCAGGGGGAAAAATCCCCAATTAAGGAATAACCTCAAATCAAAATTGACTTTTATGGAAATTTATTTACAATTGAGAAGAGGAAGAAATAAGGAAATAAGAATCTAACACAGTAGGTAAATTACTATGATCCCCTAGTTAATCCAGGTGGATCTAATTAACCGAAGCTGAGAGTCAGAGGGGAGGGGAAAGTGGGGGGGGTGGGGGGCCGGGCGGCGCTCGGGCCAGAGGTGAATGAAGCAAAAGCTTCAGTCATGGAGTCTCTATTAAAAGGAATTTCCTTAAGAGAAGTTCAGGAAGATTCATTCTTTAAACTCACATGGAATTCCAAAGGAAGATTTAAGAATGGTCTTACCAAGGTTTCAGAAGAGCTAGAAGACTCACTCAACTCTCTTTTTAAAGGGGTCACTTATGCATCACTTCCTGTGCCTCCCTCTTAGTTTGTGTGTCCAATCACAACAGATGTTTCTCTTAGGACTGCCTAGGGGGCAGTCAATGGATTCTGATTCATCACCCACTCTAGCACATGTGGGTTACAGACCTCCCAAAATTGGAGATGTTTTCACCTTTGGTGATTAAATCTAAAGATGGACATTGTAGATTTAATCTAATTATCACAAGTGCCACTGGAAAAAACTGGAAAAGAAATGAAAGCTATGGAAGAAAAAATGGAAAAGGAAATGAATAACTTGACACAAGAAGTGTGAAGAACTATTACACAGTGAAATTAACAGTACCAGGAGAAAAATTTATAGAATGACAACAATACTGTAAAATCTTTAAAACTCTGAATGACTGAGAACACCGGTCAGATTAATGGCCAATCACTATTCCAGAAGACTAATTATAAAATATGCTTTTCACATCTTGATAGAGAGGTGAAGGACTCAGAATATAGAATAAGCTACAGATTTCTTTTTCTTTTGGATCTGATCTTGCCAAAGCAGAATTTAGTTTTGTTTCTCTGTGCATGTTGTGACAAGGGTTTTGTTTTTCTTTCTTTATGAATTGGAGAGATGAGAGAGAAGCCAGATTTTTGTCAATTGACAAAGTAAAAATTAGTATAAAAATGTTTGAAATAAGAGCAGAAAAGGAAAAAAAAAAAAGGAAAAGAAATGAGACTCATTTAAGAAAGAATTTGAAAGAGAATGAACAATTTGGCACAAGAAGTATAGATTCCCTAAATAGAGGTATATATTTCCTAAAAATTAGAGTGGACCAAATAAACAGAAGAAAATGTTGGCCATCTCATAGCAAAAATAACTGACCTGGGAAATAGATCAAGAAGAACTCTTAAGATTCATTCAACTGTTAGAATGCCATGATCAAAAAAGAGACCATGTATCATATTTCAGAAAATCTTAAAAGAAAACTTTTTTTAGAACAAGGGAGGAACTAAAATGGAAACAAATCTACCTTTCACTTCCTGAAAGAAACCCCCAAATAAAAACTCCCAAGAGCATTATAGTCAAAATCCAGAATGTTCAAGTCAAAGGAAAAATAATGCAAGCAGTGAGAAAGAAAGAATTCAAGTACTGAGAAACTACAGCAAGTTTAAAAATAATTTAACAGCCATTATTATAGAGGAGTGGAGAGCTTTGAATAGGAAAGAGTTATAACTGAAAATAACTTAATCAGAAAATGTGGGTGTAATAATACAAGAAGAAAACAGATCTTTAATAAAATAGAGTCTTTCCAAGTATTCCTGATGAAAAGACCAGAGAACAAACCATCCTATGGGATTAAATAAAGATAAACTGCTTATATTCTAATAGGAGGCAATGAACACTCTCATCATTGAAAGTTTTAGAAAAGGAGAGAGTCTAATTAGGCAGAACTTGGGAGTGGTTGTGTTATATTTTGGTGATCTTAAGAGCAGAATAGAAAGAGGGGAAGAGAAATACACTAGGATAGGAAAGGTAGCAGAAAGTAGAAATTTATATAAGCAAGGAAGAAGGGGTAAGAGAGTGGCTGATAATTGAACCTCTCATCTGAATTAATCAAAAATGGGAAAAACACATACACAGAGTTCAATACAGAAATACATTTCACTCAATAGGGAAAGGGAAAAGGGAGAAATAGAGGAGGACACATAAAGGGAGAGATTAGTCCTAAACAAAAACAAATTCTAGAGATGTACAAAAATATAGCTTTTTGTATTAATAAAACATTGAAAACTGGGAACATGCCATCAATGGGAAAATGACCTTATATATTAAAATCTAATATATAAATGTGATAGACTAGAACACTATTGTGCTATTAAAAATAATAATGAAGGCAGCTAAGTGGTGCAATGGATAAGAGTATGAGACCTTGAGTCAGAAAGATTCATCTTCATGAATTCAAATCTGGACTTAGACATTTCTTAACCATCTCTGTGCTTTGCAAGCAAGTCATATGTTTGCTGACTAAGGTATTTTCTGGTCTTGTTGGACAATAGATTTAAAAGCTAAACTTTTATGTGTATAAAGTGTTTCTGTAAAGTACATCAGGGCCTATGTATTTTCTGATGTCCATTTATATTTCCATTGTTAATTATTTGTTTAAATAGTATAGAGTCTGGTTGTTCTAATTGTATGTCATATATTCTAATTATTATTTTTTCTTCTTGCTTTTTATTAATTCTGATATTTGTCCTGGTGTGTTGTTGGTCTGACTATATATGATTCAGGGCTAAATAACATCAATAATAATTCTTTTCTAGGGGTATCTAGGTGGCTCAGTGAATTGAGAGCCTAGAGACAGGAAGTCCTGGGTTCAAATGTGACCTCAAATACTTCCTAGTTGTATGAACTTAGGCCATTGCTTATCCCTTAATACTCTTCTACCTTGGAACCAATACACAGTATTGATTCTGAAATGGAAAGTAAGGTTTTTTTTTTTTAAATTAAAAAAAAGTAATTCTTTTTTATCCACTAAAATATTCTATTTAATTTGTCTTTGATATTATTTGGTGCTTTCCATGTCCTGTGCCTCCCAATTCTTTTCTTGAAGAAAATGTTTATAGTATAAAGGAATGAGTCTTTTGAAAGGTCTAGTAATCTTTGGCTTTTCTTTCCTTTCTGCTGAATTATGTCCTCTAATCTTGCCTTGAGATCCTTACATTTCCCACCCTCCCTCACTGTACAGAAGTCACTGAATGTCAGAGTGTTTTGATTCAATTTGAAGGATCTATCAAGTTTTTCATCATCTTCACATCTTTATCCTCTACTTAGTAATATCCCATTAATTAAAAATGTCAGAGTTTCCGGGTTAAGATGGCGGCAGAGTAAGAAGCAGCTCTTAACCTCTCCTGACCGAAACACACAAAACTCCTCAAGGGAACATAAAAACAAGTCCAGACGAACGGAGGAACCCCACAACAGGGCACAGCGTGGAAGGTACGTGGAATCGAGACATTTCCAGGCTATAACGGGCTCTCACTAAATCGCGGGCTGAGCAACTGCCCCACCCCCACCGCCTCCACACACAAGATCTAGAGCTCCGAAGCCAGCTAAAAAGAAATAGAGCAAGTTTGGGGCACCCATCGAGTCATTGGCAGCTCCGGGGCCTGTTCCTGAGAGCAGCAAGACTTAGGACCCCATTAAGCCAAAGAAAGCAGGCGAAATCTGAGCGCCGGAGCAGAGAGCAGGGCGCACAGCGCAGGCTAAGCAGAACGCAGGCACTGCGGAGGCGTGGGTGGAGGCAGACACAGCCAGGAACTAAAGCCTAAGTGGGGAACCAGTGTGGACGAGTATATGACTGTGGAAGCAGCGCCCTGAGACTTGTAAAGAAACCTCCAGCAGAGGACAGACACTGAACGCGAGGATAAATCTGAGAAGCTGCTGGGGTAATGATGGCTACTCAGCCTCAGGGAGTTCAGAAGAGAAAGAATAACAACAAGAAAAAGAAGTCTTTAACACTCGACAGCTTTTACACAGAGAAAATCCAGGGAACTGAGCAAACAGAGGAGGAGAACAAACAAGCATCCGGACCCTCCTCAAATAAGGAAAACTCCTCACAAGCTATGGAAGAGTTCAAAACTGAGATTTTGAGGAAAATGGAAGAGATCTGGCAAGAAAATAACTGTTTAAAAGGTAGAATCATGCAATTGGAAAGTGAGGCTCAGAAACCAAATGAACTGATAAGCAAATTGAACTCCAGAAATGACCAGATTGAAAAGGAATACCAGAAGATTATGGCCGAAAACCAGAAGATTATGGCCGAAAATCAATCCCTAAAGGCTAGAATTGAGCAAGTAGAAACTAATGATCTCTCAAGACAACAAGAACAAATAAAACAAAGCCAAAAGACTGAAAAAATAGAAGGAAACATGAAATATCTCAATGACTGACAGACCAAGAAAACCGATCTAGAAGAGACAATTTGAGAATAATCGGTCTTCCAGAAAAACCAGAAATTAATAGAAACCTGGACTCCATACTAACAGAAATAATTCAGCAAAATTGCCCTGAAGTCCTACAAGAGGGCAACATAGACATTGAAAGTATCCATAGAACACCTGCGGTATTTGATCAAGAAAGGAAAACACCAAGAAATATCATTGCAAAATTCAAGAGTTTCCAAGCAAAAGAAAAAATCTTACAAGAAGCCAGAAAGAAACAATTTAAATATCAAGGAGCACCAATCAGGATCACACAGGATCTGGCAGCCTCAACGCTAAAAGACCGCAAGGCGTGGAATACAATATTCAGAAAGGCAAGAGAGCTGGGCCTGCAACCACGGATCAACTACCCATCAAAACTGACTATATATTTCCAGGGGAAAGTATGGGCATTCAACAAAATTGAAGAATTCCAGGTATTTGCACAGAAAAGACCAGGGCTAAATGGAAAGTTTGATATCCAACCACAAAAATCGAGAGAAACCTGAAAAGGTAAATAAGATACAGAGGGGAAAGAAAGAAAACGTATAACTTTTAAATTTGCCTTTTTAAGGGCCTCAGTGAGATCTAATTATCTGTATTCCTATGTAGAGAAATGTTATGT
>NC_058130.1:61748428-61838035 GCF_016433145.1 Gracilinanus agilis
CACAGAAAAAAAACCAGAAAACAGAGGAGGACAAACAATTAAAGACATCCAAACCTTCCTAAAAAAAAATGAAAATGGATCAAAAGATCTTGAAGAGTTCAAATCTGAGATTATGAGAAAGATGGAAGAGATCTGGCAAGAAAATAACAGTTTAAAAGGCAGAATTTTGCAATTGGAAAGTGAGGCTCAAAAATCAAATGAATTGATAAGGAAACTGAAGACAAATGACCAGCTGGAAGCCTTGAAAAACCAGATAGACCAGATTGAAAAGGAAAACCAGTCCCTAAAGGCTAGAATTGAGCAATTAGAAGCCAACGGTTGCCAGCAAGAACAAATAAAGTAAAGTCAAAAGACTGATAAAATAGAAGGAAACATGAAATATCTCACTGAGAAATTGACAGATCAAGAAAACGGGTCTAGAAGAGACAATTTGAGAATCATTGGTCTTCCTGAAAAAGCAGTAATTAATAGAAATTTGGACTCCATACGCAAAGAAATCAGCAAAACTGCCCTGAAGTTCTACAACAAGAGAGCAATATAGATATTGAAAGGATCCATAGATCACCCTCTACACTAGACCCTGAAAAGACAACCCCCAGAAATATAATAGCCAAATTCAAGAGCTTCCAAGTAAAAGAAAAAAACATTACTAGAAGCCAGAAAGAGACGATTCAGATATCAAGGGGCACCAATCAGGATCACACAGGACCTGGCAGCCTCCACACTAAAATACTGCAAGGCTTTGAATATGATATTTAGAAAGGCAAGAGAACTGGTCCTACAACCAAGGATCACCTACCCATCAAAACTGACTATATACTTCCAGGGGAAGTATGGACATTCAACAAGATAGAAGATTTCCAAGTATTTGCACAGAAAAGACCAGGACTAAATGGAAAGTTCGATATCCAAACACAAAAACCAAGAGAAACATGAAAAGGTAAATAACAAACAGAGAGGAAAGAAAGAAAATTCTATATGTGGAGAAAAATAAGCAGATACAAAAAGGAATACACCTTCTTTTCAGCTGCACATGGTACATTCACAAAGATTGACCATGTACTAGGGCATATAAACATGGCAAACAAATGCAAAAGAGCATAAATAATAAATGTAATCTTCTCAGATCATAATGCAATAAAAATAATAATTAGTAAGGGCACCTGGACAGGCAAATCAAAAACTAATTGGAAATTAAATAATATGATTCTCCAAAACCAGCTAGTCAAAGAAGAAATCATAGAAACAATCAACAATTTCATTGAAGAGAATGACAATGATGAGACATCCTACCAAACACTGTAGGATGCAGCTAAGACAGTACTCAGGGGGAAATTTATATCCTTGAGTGCATATATTAACAAATTAGAGATGGCAAAAATCAATGAACTGGGCATGCAAATTAAAAACCTAGAAAGGGAACAAATTAAAAATCCCCAGCTAAAGACCCAATTAGAAATTACAAAAATTAAAGGAGAAATCAATAAAATTGAAAGTAAAAGAAGTATTGAATTAATAAATAAGACTAGAACCTGGTACTTTGAAAAAACAAAATTGAAAAAGTACAGTCTAATTTAAAAAAGGAAAGAAGAAAAGCAAATTACCAGTATCAAAAATGAAAAGGGAGACCTCTAATGAAGAGGAAATCAAGGCAATCATTAAAAACTATTTTGCGCAATTATACGGCAATAAATATAGCAATCTAAGTGAAATGGATGAAAATTTACAAAAATATAAATTGCCTAGATTAACAGCAGAAGAAATAGAATACTTAAGTAATCCCATATCAGAAAAAGAAATTCAACAAGCCATCAAAGAACTCCCTAAGATAAAATCCCCAGGGCCTGATGGATTCACAAGTGAATTCTATCAAACCTTCAAAGAACAACTAATTCCAATACTATACAAACTATTTGACATAATAAGCAAAGGAGTCCTACCAAATTCCTTTTATGATACAAATATGGTACTTATCCCAAAGCCAGGGAGATCAAAAACAGAAAAAGAAAATTACAGACCAATCCCCTTAGTGAACATAGATGCAAAAATCTTAAACAGAATACTAGCAAAGAGACTCCAGCAAGTGATCACGAGGGTTATTCATTACGATCAGGTGGGATTTATACCAGGAATGCAAGGATGGTTCAACATCAGGAAAACCATTCACATAATTGACCATATCAACAAGCAAACCAACAAAAACCACATGATTATCTCAAAAGATACTGAAAAAGCCTTTGACAAAATATAACATCCATTCCTGTTGAAAACATTAGAAAGTATAGGAATAGAAAGACTTTTCCTAAAAATAATAAACAGTATATACCTAAAACCATCAAAATGCATCATATGCAATGGCGATAAATTAGAAGCCTTTCCAGTAAGATCAGGTGTGAAACAAGGATGCCCATTTTCACCTCTATTATTTAACATTGTGCTAGAAACACTAGCAGTAGCAATTAGAGAAGAAAAAGAAATTGAAGGTATTAAAATAGGCAATGAGAAGACTAAGCTATCACTTTGCAGATGATATGATGGTCTACTTAAAATATCCTAGAGAATTAACTAAAAAGCTAGTAGAAATAATCAACAACTTTAGCAAAGTTGCAGGATACAAAATAAATGCACATAAATCATCAGCATTTCTATATATCTCCAACACATCACAGCAGCAAGAGGTAGAAAGAAAAACACCGTTTAAAATCACCCTAGACAATATAAAATACTTAGGAATCTATCTACCAAAACAAACACAGGAATTATATGAACACAACAACAAAACACTTTCCAAACAATTAAAACTAGATCTAACAATTGGAAAAACATTGATTGCTCATGGGTAGGATGAGCTAACATAATAAAAATCACCATTCTACCAAAATTAATTTACCCATTTAGTGCCATATCTATCAAACTACCAAAAAAGTTTTTTACTGAATTAGAAAAACCTATAACAAAGTTCATTTGGAAGAACAAAAGATCAAGAATTATCAAGGGAAATCATAAAAAAAAAACCGTGAAGGAAGGGGGCCTAGCAGTACCAGATATTAAACTATACCATAAAGCAGAGGTCATCAAAACAATATGGTACTGGCTAAGAGACAGAAGAGAGGATCAGTAGAATAGACTTGGGGTAAGTGATGTCAGCAAGATTGTCTATGATGAACCCAAAGAGCCTGACTTTTGGGACATAAATCCACTATTTGACAAAAACTGTTGGGAAAATTGGAAAACAATATGGGAGAGATTAGGTTTAGATCAACATCTCACACCCTACACCAAGATAAATTCAGAATGGGTGAATGACTTGAATATAAAGAAGGAAACTATAAGAAAATTAGGTGAACGTAGACTAGTATACCTGTCAGATCTATGGGAAAGGGAAAATTTTTAAACCAAGCAAGAGTTAGAAAAAATTACAAAATGTAAAATAAATAATTTTGATTATATTAAATTAAAAAGGTTTTGTACAAACAAAAACAATGCAACCAAAATCAGAAGGGAAACAACAAACTGGGAAAAAATCTTTATATCAAAAAATTCTGACAGAGGTCTAATTACTCAAATATACAAGGAGCTAAATTAATTGTATAAAAAAAATCAAGCCATTCCCCAATTGATAAATGGGCAAGGTACATGAATAGGCAATTTTCAGATAAAGAAATCAAAACTATCAATAAGCACAAGAGATAGAGTTCTAAATCTCAATTAGAGAAGTGCAAATCAAAACAAGTCTGAGGTATCACCTCACACCTAGCAGATTGGCTAAAATGATAGGAGAGAGTAATGAATGTTGGAGGGGATGTGGCAAAATTGGGACATTAATGCATTGCTGGTGGAGTTGTGAGTTGTGATCCAACCATTCTGGATAGCAATTTGGAATCATGCTCAAAGAGAGATAAAAGACTGTCTGTCCTTCGACCCAGCCATACCATTTCTGGGTTTGTACCCCAAAGAGATCATAGATAAAACAGACTTGTACAAAAATATTTATATCCACGTTTTTCGTGGTGACAAAAAACTGGAAAACGAAGGGATGCTCTTCAATTGGGGAATGGCTGAACAAATTGTGTTATATGCTGGTGATGGAATACTATTGTGCTCAAACGAGTAATAAACTGGAGGAATTCCATGTGAACTGGAAAGACCTCCAGGAATTGATGCAGAGTGAAAGGAGCAGAACCAGGAGAACATTGTACACAGAGGCTGATACACTGTGGTAAAATAGAAAGTAATGGACTTCTGTACTAGCAGCAATGTAATGACCCAGGACAGTTCTGAGGGATTTATGGAAAAGAATGCTACCCACATTCAGAGGAACTACAGGAGAGGAAACACAGAAGAAAAACAAGCACTTGAACACATGGGTTGATGCAGACATGGTTGGGGATGTAGACACTAAACAACCACACCAATGCAATTATCAATAATATGTAAATAAGGCTTGATTGATCACATGTTAAAACCAGTGGAAATGTGTGTTGGATATGGGCGGGGGTGGTGGTGAAGGTGAGTGAAGGGGAAAGTAAAAACAAGAATCTTGTAACCATGGAAAATTTTTCTAAAAAAATAAAATATTTAAATCCCCCAAAAATGAAAAATAAAAAGAATTCTATTTACCTCCAGAGAAAGAACAGTTGGAATAGGAATGCAGATAAAAACATATGATTTATCATTTGTTTATTTGGGTATTTTTGGGGGGTTTTGGTTTTATAAGATTATTCACTTACAAAAATAGATAATATGGAAATATGTTTTGCATGATAATATATGTATAACCTAGATTGAATTGCTTGCCAGCCTCAGGAGGAGGAGAAGAAAAGGGAGGGAGATAATTTGGATCATATAACTTTGGAAATTTATTAAAAGAAAGGGAAAAAAAGGAAATGCTGAGAATTTGGAGATGGAGAATCATGTATGAGGGAACAGCAAGGAGACCAGTTGTTAGATCACAGAGTATGTGAGTGAGGTAGCAGCTGTATTAGGTATAAGAAGACTGCAAAGATGAGTATGTTGTAGTTCTTCCCCCAATCCTTCATCTCTCATTAGAATGTAAGCTCCTTTTGCTAGGGACTAACTCATTTTTATATTTCTGGCCTCAGTGCTTGGCACATTGTAGGTACCTAATAAATGTTGTAGACTCATAATTGAGCTTTCCAAATCATAATTTTTTGTTAGCATTCTCATTTAGTCTGTTGGACAATGCCTAATAACTTGAATTTTTTTTCAGTTACATATAGAAACAATTTTTTGACAATTGTTTTCTGACATTTTAGAATTTAGATTTTTTTCTCCCTTTCCTTCTCTACCCCCAAATCCCTGGCAGCAAATAGTCTAATATAAGTTATATCAGTGCTTTCATTCAGTACATATTTCTATCTTGTTCATGATAGAAAACACATATCACACATATGATAAATAAACTCATGAAGGAAATAAAGTGGAGATATGTTGATTTGCAGTCAAACTTTTATAGTTCTTTCTTCAGCTGTGGATAGTAATTTTTGTTATGAATCCCTTATGGTTATTTTAGAAACTTGCTTTGCTGATAATCATTTAGTCCTTTACAGATGATCATCCCATGTTATTTCTGTTATTATATACATTATTCTCCTGGTTCTGTTCACTTTGCATTTTTTCTTATAAGTCTTTCCAGGTTTTTCTGAACTCATTTTCTTTGTCATTTCTTATGGCACAGTAGTATTCCATTACAACTATATACCATGACTTGTTCAGCCATTCCCTAAGTGATGGGCAATCATTTAGTTTCCAATTCTTTGCCACTAGAAAAAAATTGCTAAAAATATTTTGTTACAGGTAGGTCCTTTTCCCTTATCTCTGATCCCTTTGGGATGCAGACCTGGTAATTGTATTGCAGGTCAAAGGGTATGCATAGTTTTATGGCCCTTTGAGTCTGATTCCATATTGCTCTCCAGTGTGATTCTATCATTTCATTGTTACACCAGCAGTGTATTAATATCCCAATTTTCCCACATCCCCTCCGACATATATCATTTTTCTTTTTGGTTATGTTAGCTAATCTGATAGGTATGGGGTGATAACTCAGAATTGTTTCAATTTGTATTTCTCAAATCAATAATGATTTGAACCATTTTTAATATGGTTATAGATAGTTTTAATTTCTTCCTCTTAAAACTGCTTGCTTATATCATTTGACTATTTTTCAGTTGGGGAATGCTGTGTTTACTTATAAATTTGACTTAATTCTTAATATAGTTGAGAAATGAAGTCTTTGCCAGCAATACTTGCTAAAAATTTCTCTCAGAAATTTGTGGTTTCCCTTCTAATCTTGGTTGCATTGGTTTTGCTTGTACAAAACCTTTTTTAATTTAATATAATCAAAATTATCCATTTCATTTCTCATAATGTTTTCTTTGTCTTGTTTGGTCATAAATTCTTCCCTTACACATATGTTTAACAGGTAAATGTTGCCATGTTCCCCTAACTTGTTTATGGTATCATCCTTTATTTCTAAAGCATCCATTTTGATTATCCTACTGTATGGAGTGAGATGTTCTATGCCTTTTTTCTAGTTTTCCTAGCAGTTTTTGTCAAATATAACTTCTATGTATTAATTATAATATCTATCATGGATACAATATATAGGTTTAATAAACATAAATAAAACAAATAAAAACAAAATAAATTTTAAAATTAAATTTTGTTTAATTAATTTAATTATCTAAAGCAGTGGTTCCCAAACTTTTTTGGCCTACCGCCTCCTTTCCAGAAAAAAATATTACTTAGCCCCCTGGAAATTAAATTTTTTTAAATTTTAATAGCAATTAATAGGAAAGATAAATGCACCTGTGTCTATCATTGTCTCCCTGGATCACTGCAGCACCCACCAGGGGAATCACTGATCTAAAGAGATGATATTATAGTAGGAACTAGGCCTATGTCGTAGTGTAGGACTAGCTTTCCATAGAACTGAAAACAAAACTAGGAAGAGACTGGTGGGAGACAGTAATGAAGAACAGCTAGAAATATAAGAAGAAAAAGTATTGGAAAGATACTTCGAAGAAGTCCAGAGCATATAGGACTCAAGATGGATTGGTCCAATTTTCCTGCAACAGGCTTTGTAGATAGCAAGTATTGAACAGCACAAAGGAGCTGCTGAGAATGAACTTCTTACAAGGGCTCATGGAACTTGTTCAAAATCCTATCTTTAGAAAGGAAGGGGTAGACTTTGGATTAAACCTCAGTCTCTTCCAATTAATCCACCAGGAAAAAGCAAGCAATGTGCATGATTTCAGTGGTAGACTAGGAAGCCCAGGTGTCATGCCTGGCCTGTCTCTCGCTTTTGATGTTAGACTTAGAGACTATAATTTCAGCACCTGAAATCCTGAGGGGAAGAGGGAGGTGATGTAGAAAAAGTCCTATGGTCTGAAAGTCACATTGGCCATAGCAACATATGACACGGGGGAGAGTTAGTCAGCATTGTGTTCTTCCTTGCTACTAAGGTCAGGTTCTATAGCTACCTCCCTTGTCCACTAAGCATGCCACTCCCAACTGTGGGTCACCCTATCTGCTGTTCATTGCACTCTGGTGGTCTCTTGGCTGAATTCTTATCCCACCTTCTAACTTAGTGCCCCTCTCAATTCTCCTATTTCTGCTCTGCTAAAAACCTGTAAAGTTTAATAGCTAAAATACTTTAGTATCCCTCCTTGCAAAGAGCAAGAAAATCGATTGGTAATTTGATGAACTCAAAGAACATTTATATTAGGGTAAATGAAATGTATTGGACATTGGTGCTGTCAACCACCTTCACCCTAGCACATACAGTGGCTACTAAGTACTACTCATATACTTAGGTATATTACCTTGAATTATCAAAGACTTAGGTGGAAAGAGTTATTAAATCTGTACCTCATTATTAGTACTGAGATGTTCTTAGGGGAAGAAAGTCTTATACAAGAAGAGGTTTCATAACCAGAGACAGGGGCAGAACCCTATTGTATCTTTGGTATATGAGTGACATAGCCAGGACTGGTTCTGGGCAATATTGTAAAGTAGGCAAAGTTAGGAAGTTATCTGTCCTTTATTATAGAGAATAAAAAGAAAAATATCAACACATGAACCATTATTATGCTCAAGAGATACATATTTCTAGTCCCAAGAAGGAATGCTTTAAAGTACTTTAAAATTTTCACACTTTACTTGCATAAAATGACACTCAGCATGGCCTATAGGGATTTATTTTGTTCTAAACCAAGTTCCATTTATTTACAATGAAGGCTAAAAGCTTTCAATAAACAATACAATGGGCAGGCATGCAATATTCTAATTGTGAAAGAGGTTAGGGATGGGCACAGACTTCAAACCTAGACTCAGGTATGCAAGTATCTTACTTGGGCTCTGCTCAAGTGTAGCCCAACCTTTACAGCACTTCTGGCTATCAACTTGGCAGTATTATCTTTTAATACTATATAGTAGTAGTTAGTGTGAGTTGAAAGAAATCAGAAAAAATCCGCAATGGTTTTTGATCAACTATTTCTCTCTATTCTACCTCCCTCAACCTTGGAATTTAATAAATTGAAGAATGGCATACTACCCATGAGAAGTTGACAGCCCCTATAACCTAAAGAACAAATTTTAATAATGACAGTCATTAACTTTCTCAGAAGCAAGTAATGGCACTAATCCATTCCTTCAGTTATCAATAGGAATAAAAATAAAAATAACTCAAGTATCTTTCCAAATCAGTACTACATATATTAAGACTTACTAGGCTATTGGTACTTCCCCAGGAGGTGTGGAAGATAGAGAAATATGGAACTAGTCTTTTCAACTCTTGCTTTCTAATTATTACTTGCTTAAAATTTGATATTTATAAGCTGATTGCAAAGTACATGTCAGTACCCACTAATAATGATAGTAAAGGATTGAACTCAAAGGTGACCTAAAAAACTATTCAGGTTAAGGCTTGATTATACGAGATGTTTTTGTATGCTCTTGTCCTTCATATGGTAGTGTTCTCTTTTCTTTGTTGATCTTGGGGGTATAAAATGTCAGTGGAAACTATAAAAACCACTAATAATGACATTTTCCTAATTGTAAGTCTCTTTAATCTTATTAATGAAATGAAGCTTATTAGCTGATTCTGCAGAACTTGAATTGTATTTATGAATGTGAAAATAAAACCTTTTCGAAAGTACTTTGTTAAAAAAAACCATTAGCTTTATGTGAAAACTATTATAGGCTTATTATGGTATAGTGGAAAGAACATTGTTTGGAGAATTAAGAGAACATGTGGTCATATTCCAGTTGTGCTGCTTACTCCCTGTGTAAATGAGAGGTAGCATGGGTTTGACCTGGATGATATCAAAGATTCCCAGCATTAAAATCCAGTGATCTATTTTCAGCATTTTTTGATATTGCCTTTAGTTTTCTCAGCTAGATCAAAAAATACAATTAGTATCCGACTATCTTAATTTTCTTAGAAGTTATATTTTCTAGAAAGAGCAAGAAAATGTTATTTTCTAAACATTACCCTTCTTTGTGCCAAATTTTCTGGTGTGTTCATTTATAGGATGATACATATTCTTACCAAAAGGGGAAATTGAACTAGACATTGAGTTG
This sequence comes from Gracilinanus agilis, assembly GCF_016433145.1. Taxonomy (NCBI): domain Eukaryota; kingdom Metazoa; phylum Chordata; class Mammalia; order Didelphimorphia; family Didelphidae; genus Gracilinanus; species Gracilinanus agilis. Next base: position 61,758,032 of record NC_058130.1, read on the forward strand.
AATCACTTAGTGACTTTTGTATTAGGGAATAATTTTTATATTGGACTTTGTATAGAAAAAACTTGGATTTTAAAAAATACTCTAAAAAAACAAACCAATTCACCCTCTATAGCTTTGAAATTTCCCTGAGAGTTGCAGTGGACTCTTATAAGTTGACAATAAGGTCCTTTTGTGTGGAGGAAAAGAGAAATTAATATTTTTCAGCAGTAATTCATCTAGAGATTAGACTACTTTCAAATTCTTCTGGATATATATATATATATATATATATATATATCTGTCCTTTTTAAGACCTACTTGAAGAAATGCATGCTTGAGGAGTTAACATTGAACCCTCTTCCTGCTTCATAAATGCTTGATCTAGAAGTTTAAAAACACAGATCCATTCTTTACAATTTCCTTTCAACCTACCCACCCTCCTCTCTTTAAAAAATAGCCCCCCAAAACTAGGACATTTAATGTAAAGGACTATGTTTTAGTGCACCATTAAGGTTGCAAATTTTAGAATAAAAAAGTCAGGATATGCAAAAGTTAATGTTCTCAAGGGAACATTAAACTTCCCCACATTGCACATATATGGTATTTTCAATTACTAGTTAGCCTGTTAAAAGCTCTTTAGCATATATAGATGTACCAGCTGAACATTCCTAGGAGAACCTTTATATCTACATTTCCTGACACCCTCTTTATTTTAAATTTGTGACCTTAACGAGTTGTATTATGATCATGACTTTCCCCCACTCTCTTTTTCTATATATCATTGGTTCCTTAAAGATAAAATTAGTTGATCATATCAAGTGTCCCTGCTGAGACAGATTAAGGTCAATATAATAATAATTTATAAAGCACATTCTAGTTTTCAAATACTCTAATTCAATTCTCACAACAACCCTATAAGGTAAACAGCATAGGGATTATTATTTCTCCTAGAATTATAGCATCCTAAAGTTGAAAGAAACCTCAGAAGAGGTATATAATACAACATGTACCTGAAGCATGAATCCACTCATACTGAATTTTGTGTTAAGGGATCTGAATTACTCTGTGTGACTTCAAGAAAATCATTCCTCCCATCCCAACCCCAATTTTATAGTTAAGGAAACTAAGGCTCAGAGGGATCATATGTTCAAGGTCATATTCTCATAAGTGATAGATTTCAGATTAAATCTCAAATCTTTTGTGATTCCTAGTTAAGACTTTTTTCAATATGCTATATTTCCCCTCAGGGTAAGTAATTGGAGGAAAATTTTTATTCTGTGTTGATGATCTTAAGAGAAGAAAGAAAAGTAAGAGAAAAGGGACTATAGAAAAGAAGTAGAGGGGAGGGAAATTATTCTTTGATACAATAGGTATATGTGAGATGGAGAGCATACAAATATGCAGGAAGCGAGTGAGGAAAATAGGCATTACAGGAATCTCACTCTCATTTGAACCACACCAAAAAAGTTGAAAAAACATATACAGAAGTTATAAGACTAGATTAAGATCAATGCTAATAACAAGGAGGGGAGCATTAAATAAGAGAAGAAAATAGGTGAGAGATTTGTCATTAGCAAAACAAACTTCTGCATTGAAGAGTGGATTAAGAAAAGATTAAAAGTCAGGGAAGAGTAAGAACTTTAAGTTTTTATTTTTATTGTCTTACAAAACACACTTCCATATTGGCCATTGTTGTAAGAGCAAATTCATACATAACCAAAACCCCAAAATAAAACTTTTAAGTACACTGATGTGAAAAATGACTCCAACAGTTCTATCTCTGGAGGTGAATAGTTTTCTCTGTCATAAATCCTTAAGGACTGTCCCAGATTATTGCATTGCTGAGAATAGGCAAGTTTTCACAGATAATCATTATACAGTATTGCTGTCATTGTGTACAATGTTCTTCTAGTTTTGCTTATTTTATTCTGCATCAGTTCCCGCAGATCTTTCTAGCTTTTTTTGAAATCATCTTGTGTATCACTTCTTATAGTACAATAGTATTGGGTCATCAACATGTACTACAATTTGTTCATCCATTCCCCAATTGATGGGTATCTCCTCAATTTCCAATTCTTTGCCACTACAAAAAGAGCTGCTTTAAATGTTTTTATACAAGTAGGTACTTTCCCCTTCTTTATATTCTCTTTGGGATACAGACTCACTAAACTTAAGTACACTCTTTTTTTAATCACTTCCTTTTAAAGAAGGGGCAGGGGTCAAAGTGGTGGGAGGAGTATGAGAGAACAGGATAGAGGAAGATACACAACTAAGAATCAGAACTGAACATGAATTAAATGAACTCACCCATAAGCCAGAAGAGGATAATAGAATGGATCAGAAAGCAGAAGGTTGATTTTTTAGAAACACTCTTAATAACCATAATGATTAATATAGAGTTAAAATAGAGAGCTAAATCAAAATTACTTGGGCTTCAGGCTAACAGGGATAGTAAACATGCCCTCATATAAAGTAAAGAATTACCACAGACACAATTAAAAGAAATAATGAGGGAAACTGTATTATGCTTAAAGACAAAATAGATGATAAATCAATTCCAATATTTTATGTTTATGCCCTAAATGGCATAGAATCTGAAAAGTTTGTAGAAAAGTTAATTGAATTACAGAAAGAAGAGAAAATAAAACTAGAATCATAGGGGACCCCAACATCTTTCAAGCCTAGACAAACTAATAAAAAGATAAGTAAGAAATTAAAGAACTGTATAGAATTCTAGGAAAATTAGATATGATAGGTCTCTAGTAACAAGAGAATGAAAATTCAATTCAGAAAATGTTTATTAAGCATCTGCTATGTGCCAGACACTGTCCTAATGTCTGAGGATACAAATAAGAAAAAGAAAGTCCCTAATCTCACAGAGTTTACAATCTAATGGGAGAAGACTATACAGAGAAGAAAGCTGAAAAGGTGGGGAGATGTGGAGTATCCATCATGGCAGCATGGTATTTGTGGAGTTGAAACTAAGCAGAGCTGCTGATAGAAAATGAAGACTTACCTAGAAAAGTCCTGATCCTTTTCTAAAGGAAGGCTTTGGGAGGAGTTTATTGCTCTGCCTTTCAGTAAGAGGAGCAGAAAGGTAGGTATTGAACCAAGAGTGCTGAGAAGAGTTGATTTGCATGGTAATAAGAATTGAGGTGATTGTCCTATCCTAGAAGAAGGCATTATGTTCTTGGAGTGAGTAGAAGACAGAGGCACTAATGGAAAATAAAAAATGCTTTTAATTCTTATAGAGTGACTCATATAAAATATTAAATTAGTTTATAATTATAATTTTATATTTAGAAGTTTTATGAATATAGGTAGAATAAAATTGTTTTATAATATATGTTTTAAGTTGTAGCTCTTAGCAAAATTTAAAATTACTATGAATTTTTAACGTATAAATCTAAAGAATTATTATGAGTGTGAAATTAAATTACTCTGAGTTATCACAGCACATCTTTTTGTTGTTGAAAGGGGTTCAAGAGTCAAAAAAACATTGGGAACCACAGGAATACTATATTCCTAGCTGTCCTTTTCTTTTTTGTAGTAGCTACCAAATGTTGTTTAAACTCGAATGGTTCTTTGGTACTTGAACTCCTTCTTTTTAGTTGTTTGCAGTATTTTTTTCTTTCACCTGAAAGCTTTGAGTTTGATTATGACATTCTTGAGAGTTTTCACTTGGGCTTCCTTTCAAGAAGTTACTAATGTTCTTCCTATTTCACTTTGCTCTGCTTCTGACAGAGCTGTACATTTTTAATGATTTCTTAAAACATAGTATCCATATTTTGGGGTGGAATTATAGCTTTTTCAGTAATTCTTAGGTTATCCCTCCTTTAAATGTTTTCTGGGTCAGTTGTTTTTAGTATTATATACTTTACATATTCTTTTCTTCTGAGGCGGGGGCAAGGATTTTGTTGTTGTTTGTTGTTGTTGTTGTTGTTGTTTCTGTTTTTGTTTCTATTTCTTGTGTCCTGGAATCATTGCTTTCTGTTTGGACACATTCAGATTTTCACTAGGTATGTGTCTTGATTTCAATTCTGGCCTGTTCTACCCATTCAATTCTCCTTCCCATTTACCCCCATAGGTGTCATTTCATTTAAAATTAAATTTTGTATCTCTTGATTCATTTATTAAGCCATTCTTTTCATGAGGTACTGCTTGAGTTTGTTGTAAAATTACTCTCTTCTCAGTTTACCCCTTGGGTTTCTCTCCATTAATAGTATGGTTTCATTGCCATTTCATTCTGTTTATTCTCGTCTCCAGGCTCATTTTCTGGATTGGGACTTTTTTGCTTGAAACAGACTCCACTCCTTTCCTTACTCTTGGATGAAATGGTTAAGCCCTGCTTGGACTTATATGTGGTATATAACTGAGATTGTGCCCTACCCTTTGTAGGAATCTCTGAATTTTTTTTTGTTCTGGTTTTTGAGGTTCAACTTAGATTTTCATTGGTCCTTTATTCTAATGCCTCTTCTTTTTACTGTCCTGAACACAGTGTAGACCATCTTGCTGTGATCCTTATAAGTCACAACCAGTTGTGTCATTTGCATTTGGAATAGGCCTCCCAATAAGACTCCTGTTGTGGCATGGCTGCTTGAGTTCTGAGCTTTCCAAGATCTTAGAATTGATCTAAACCTTTTCCTTGTTTTTTTTCTGCTATGGGATCCCTGAGGCTGGCCCATTCTTCTGTGGCTCCTTAAATGAGATTGCTTTAGTGCTGTACTACCTGTACTGTGGCCTGCCCCTCCTGCAGTAACCCTGGGATGCTTGCACACTATGCCTTCTCCTTGCCATCACTTGTCTCTTAAAGGCAAGATTCTTGTGCAATCCTTGATTGGCTGGAGGAACTTTGGGGTATTTCTCTTTGTTTTGTTTTGTTTTGTTTTTTTAATAAATCCCTGCTACTTCTTATTCATTTAAAAGCCTAAGTGGAGTGTTTATAGGGTATATTAGCCCCTTTAGGTCCTAACATACTGACACCTTACTGGAGGGCCTGTGACATGTACATAATTTTCATCTTAAATATTTTCCTTTCCCACTCCTTCCACTTAATGACTCTCAATGAGATTTGTTTTCCTCCTGATAACACAGCTTCTTTGGCTGCCTATCCCAGCATTGTTTGCACTTTGACTCATTTCCCCTTCTCAATCATAAAAACAGGGGAGTTGGAATATTCTTTGCTTTTCATTTCCACTTCCAGGATCTCCCTCCTACCACTGTCACTCAGTAACCTCTTAGCCTTTGAGGTTCACTCAATCAATATCTAGCAGCCACTGACTTCCATTACATTCCACTTCTTTCCTCAGTGAGTTCAGAAAGCTTTATAGTCTTTCCTTCCCAACTCTCTTCTCTCCCTCATAATAAGGAGAGTTGCTATAAATATTTTACAACATTTGAGTTATTTTTCTTTTTCCCTGATCATCTTGGGAAACAGTCCTAAGAGTGACATTGTTGGGACAAAGGATATGCACAGTTTGATAACTCTGAGCATAATTCCAGATTGTTCTCCAAAATGGTTGGATCAGTTCACAGTACTACTAACAGTATATTAGTGTCCCCACTTTCTCAGATCCTCTCTAGCCTTTATCATGTTCCCCTTCTAACATTTTAGCCAATCTGATAGATGTTAGATGTGATATCTGCTTTAGTGCTGTACTACCTGTACTGTCATCTGCTCCAACTTTTGCAGTAACCCTAGGATACTTGCATATTCTGATAGGTAAAAATTGCTTTATTTTGCATTTCTTTCATCAGTAATAATGTAAAGCATTTTTCATATGACTGATTTATTCTTCCCCAAACTGCCTGTTCATATCCTTTGACCATATTTCAATTGGGGAATGACTCATGTTTTTACAGACTTACCAATTTTCTGTATATCTGAAGCGTGAGGCCTTTATCCAAGAAACTTTCTTTAAAAATTTTATCTCAGTTTTATGTTTTCCTTCTAATCTTGGCTACATTGGTTTTATTTGTACAATAGTTTTTTTTAACATAATGTTATCAAAATTATCACTTTTATATCTTTTATATCTTGTTATCAAGAAGTAAATTAGGTAATCCGAGCTGGTCAATGAATGCTTTCTCTTATTTTTTTTTAATAAATTCTTCTGACTACAAATCTGATAGGTAATATGTTCCATGTTCTTTTGATTTACTTATGGTATCTCCCTTTATGTCTAGATCAGTGATGGGCAAACTACAGCTGGTGGGCCAGATGCGACCCCCAGAAATATTCATTATTCCTAATCTGACGAATACAATGAGTAGAATACAGTACAATGAAACTTTGAAAGAGTTGCCTTAGAAACAGACTGACAGATGAGCATTTCCTTTCCTTTGGCCCCCTCTTTAAAAAGTTTGCCCATCAACTGGTTTAGATCATTTATCCATTTTGACCTTTTGTTATAAGATATTGGTCTATACCTAGTTTATATAGTCTATACCTATACCGGACAGCTTTCTAGTTTTCTCAGCAATTTTTACCAAGTAGTGAATTGTTATCCGCACAACTTAAATCTTTACATTTGTAAAACACTATACTCATTACTATAATCAGTTACTATTTTGTATTGTGTATCTATTCTATTCATTGATCCATTATTATATTTCTTAGTCAGTACCAGAAAGTTTTGACAATTATCACCTTATAATAAGGTTTAAGATATGGTACTGCTAGGCTTCTTTCCTTTACATATTTTTCATTTATTTCTTTGATATTCTTGACCTTTTGTTCTTCTAAATGATTTTTAAATCTATTTTTTCTAACTCAAAAATATTTTTTTGGAAATCTGAGGTGGTACTGAATAGAATAAGTAGATTAGTTTAGGTAGAATTGTCATTTTTATTATATTGGCTCTGCCCACCCATGAACAATGAATATTTCTCTAATTATTTAAATCTGACTTCATTAAATGTTTTATAATTATGTTCATAAAATTATTGAGTTTGTCTTGGCAGGTATACTTCCAGGTACTTTAGCTTGTCTATGGTTATTTTAAATTAAATATCTCTTACTGTCTCTTCTTGCAGGGCTTTGTTGATAATATATAGAAAAGCTATGTGGGTTTGTTATGGCCTGCTACTTTGCTAAAATTATTCATTGTTTCAGCTAACTTTTTAGTTGAATTTGTAGGATTTTCCAAGCATGCCATCATATCTGCAAAGAGAAATAGTTTTATTTCCTCATTGCCCATTCTGATTCCTTCAATTTCATTTTCTTCTCTTACTGTGGTTGTGAGCCTCTTTAGTACAATATTAAATAATGCTGGTGACAGTGAACATTCTTGTTGCATTTCTGATCTTATTGGGACTGCTTCTAGCTTACCCCCATTACACATAATGCTTGCTGATGATTTTAGATAGATGCTTCTTAACATTTTAAGGAAAAATCCATTTTTACCAATACTTTCAAGTGTTTCAAATAGGAATGAGTGTTATATTTTATCAAAAGCTTTTTCTGCATCTATTGATTTAAACATATGATGTTTATTGCTTTTGTTATTGATATAATCAATTACGTTAATAGCTTTTCTTATATTGAACTAGCCCTGTATTCCTAGTATAAATCCCATCTGGTTACAAAGTAAAACCTTTGTGATATATTGTTGTAGCCTCCTAGCTAGTACTTAATTTAGGATTTTTGCATTAATATTCATTAGTGAAATTGGTCTATACTTTTCTTTGTTTTTGCTCTTTCTGCTTTAGGTATCACAACCATATTTGTTTCATAAAAGTAGTCTGGTAGGATTTCTTTGCCTGTTATTCCATATAATTTATTTAATATTGGAATTACTTGATCATGAAATGATTAGTAAAATTCACTTGTAAATTCATCTAGTCTAACTGCTTTTTTCTTAGGAAGCTCATTTATGACCTGTTCAATTTCTTTGTCTGAAATAGGTTTATTTAGATATTCTATGTCCTCTTCTGTTAATCTGGGCAGTTTATATTTTTTTAAGTATTCTTCCACTTTACTTAAATTATTGGCATATAATTGCGCAAAATAACTCTAATTGCTTTAGTTTCATCATTAGTGGCATATTCACCTTTTTCATTTTTGGTACTAGTGATTTAGTTTTCTTCTCTTTTTAAAATTCTATTAGCCAATGTTTTATTTTCTTGGAGTTTTTTCATGAAACAAACTCCTAGCTTTATTTATTAATTCCATGGTTTTCTTATATACAGTTTTATTAATCTCACCTTCAATTTTCAGGATTTCCAATTTGGGGTTTAATTGGGAATTTTTAATTAGTTCTTTTTTTAAGTTTTTTTTAAATTGCATATGCAATTCATTGATCTCTTTCTATGTTTTATTGTTCTAATTATTTAGACATACAGACTTTCCTCTGATTATTGTTTTTGCTGTATCCCATAAGTTTTTATGTTTTCTCATTCTCTTTATTAATATTATCATTCTCTTTAATAAAATTATTTATTGTTCTATAACTTGTTCTTTTGCCCACTCTTTAAGATTAGGTTATTTAGTCTCCAATTAAATTTTTTTTTAAACCCTTGTACTTCGGTGTATTGTCTCATAGGTAGAAGAGTGGTAAGGGTAGGCAATGGGGGTCAAGTGACTTGCCCAGGGTCACACAGCTGGGAAGTGGCAGAGGCTGGGTTTGAACCTAGGACCTCCTATCTCTAGGCCTGACTCTCACTCCACTGAGCTACCCAGCTGCCCCATCTCCAATTAATTTTTAATCTGTGTTTCCATGATCCTTTATTAAATGTAATTTTTATTGCATTATGATCTGAAAAGGTACATATAATATTTCTGCTTTTCTGCATTTAACTATATAGTTTTTATGCATTACTACATGGTCATTTTTTGTAAAGGTACCATATACCACTGAGAAAAAGTTATATTCCTTTCTACAAACATTCATTTCTCTCCAGATGTCTATCATATCAAGTTTATCTGAGATTCTGTCTTGTTCTGAGAGGGGTAGGTCAAAGTCCCCTGCTAATATAGTTTTGCCATCTATTTCCACCTGTAATTCATTTACCTTTTCCTTTTAAAATTTGGATGCTGTGGCAGTTGGCGTATATATGTTAGTATTGATATTATCTCATTAATATAATGTAGTTTCTTTGCTTATCTTTTTAAATTAAATCTATTTTAGCTTTAATTTTATCTGAGATCATGCTTTCTCTACCTGCTTCTTTTATATCAGCTGAAGCATAATAAGTTATACTCCAACCCTTTATTTTTACTCTATGTGTATCTTTCATTTATAAATATATTTCTTATAAACAAAATATTTCTGGTTTCTAATCCATTCTACTAATTGTTTCTCTTTTGTTGTTGAGTTTATCTCATTACATTCAGTTATAATTGTTAGTTATGTATTTTCCTCTATCCTATTTTTCCTTTTGGTCCTTTTTTTTTTTTCTCTATCCCTCCTCAGATATCTTATTTATTGACTATTGTCTTGCCCATGGTCACAGAACTAGTTCATGTCTAAGCTAAGATTTGAAATCAGAATTCAGAAAAATATGGGAAGACATGAACAGATGCTGACTGAAATAACTGGAACCAAGAAAAACAAGATAGACAAATACTCAAACATTTAAATGCAAAGAACAAAAAAGCAATCTTGAATGCAATGTAATTTTAATAACTAAGCTTGACCCTGGAGTAGTGTTGAGAAATTGGACCTCCCACCCTTCTCTATAGAGGTAGAGGACTAGGTATAGAAAGTTGAATAAACTGCTTGATATAGTCAATAGGTTAGTTGGTTTTGCTGAACCAGTTTTTTTTTCCTCTTTTTTAATATTTTGTTACCAAGGATGGCTTGCTGGGTAGATGAGTTTGAAGAAGAGGTTTATAAATAATAGTAATAATAGCTAACATAGTGTGCTTTATATATATTTTTCTCATTTGATCTTCACAACAGCTTTTGAGATATGTTTCCAGATGAGGAAATTGATGGTGAGAAAGTAAGCTATTTGCTCATGATTACATAGCTAGGATGTGCTTGAGGTGGAATTTCTGGTTACCAAGTATAATCCTTGGGCCACATAACCAGTCAGCCTCCAAAAATGAAGGAAAATGTAAAAACAAAAGATAACAATAATTTTTAAATGCTTAAACAGCAATAACTGAATTTATTTTTTAATTTTTTTTTAAACCCTTACCTTCCGTCTTGGAGTCAATACTGTATATTGGCTCCAAGGCAGAAGAGTGGTAAGGGTAGGCAATGGGGGTCAAGTGACTTGCCCAGGGTCACACGTCTGGGAAGTGTCTGAGGCCAGATTTGAACCTAGGACCTCCTGTCTCTAGGCCTAGTTCTCAATACACTGAGCTACCCAGCTGCCCTCTACCAATAACTGAATTTAAAAATTGGTGTAAGATGTTTTTATACACACATACAGATCATTGAGTGAAATTCTGGAATATATTCACATGTTGATTTCTTTCAAAGATGATTCTACATACATAATCTTCAGACTAAACTCAAACAATATTATCAAAGAGTTCTTTTTTTTTTTATCAAGACACTGAAGGAAGGACAAAAAACCTGCATATCTCCATCACTTTAGTCGTACATCATAGCTGTGGTGGAGATACTTTGCATCATGCTGGCAACATAACCTAATTTCAGGAACACTGGGAAAAGAGCCACAAGTGCTAAATGTATTCATGTAAATATATAAAATGATGACTAGTAATATTCTCATTGCCCTTTCAACAATGGATTCTGACATGAGGTCCATAATTGATTCCTGTAAGCTGGCCCAGAATGGTTCAAAGCCCCAAAGGACATGTGCTCGTGCAAAGAAATAGTTATGGGGCAGAGAGGTAACAGGTGACTCTTACAACCATCTTCCAGATCCATCCCATTCAGGGATTTTTTTTTTAATAATTCTCTACTAGGCCTGCATTCAGTACAGTTGCAGGAGGGAAGGCAGCCCCAGCCTAGAGACAGTGGGATTGGCTTATTATATAACATGTACTATTTTTCTAGAGCATGGTAGAAATATTTCTGTAGGTGAAGAGATCAGTACTGGGTAATGCAGATACCAAATTCAAACTTGGTTATGTTCTAAATATTGTTAAAAATTGATGGTGTGATGATGAAAGAGAAAAATGACCTCAAAATTAATTTTCATAGAGATTGTGATTTAAGCATAAAACCTGTTTTGCTCTAACAGACCTTGTTTGGGGCTTGGTTTTTATGGATTTAGCTTCTCTAAAAATCTTTCTTTTTAACAACATTGGAGTGGATTTTTGTGGATGTTAAGCGAACATTAAATTCAGCATTGCTTAATATGAACAAGTGTGAAATGAGCAGCAGTGATTAGGCCATAAATTACTGAGCAAGTGTGTTCTGGCTGTCTGTAGGGAAGTGACAAAGGGGGCTGTCAGAATGGCATTGGAGAGGATGGGAGCTGAGAAAGAGGCTTGCAAAGCTGGAGCTAAAGTTTTTGGTGCTCTTCTCTCCTGACCACCTGTCTGTCAATAAAAAACTTGATGACATGATAGAAAAGTAAGCATTCTGATCCAGATCAATGACACTCTTTATTGTGACATTTCTCCTTAAGGCCCTTTACTTTTTCTTGCCAACCGTAGAAGGCTGTCCAGCTAAAGATTTGAATTTCTATTAAAGTTTGATTTGCCTTGATTCAAGATAAAGACTTAAAACCAGCCATGTATACAATAATTTAAAAAAAAATGAGGCTCTCATAAGCTTGCCATGCTTTCTGTCCCAGGAACAGACTCGATCAAAGTCACCTATGTTCTTAGTCAACAAATAGCTTCCCTTCTTTGAGTTTTTCCACTTTCTCCATATGTAAAATGAGGGGTTTGAGCTAAATGAACTAGTAAGTCTCATCTGTTTTGTGTATGTATCCAGCATTTTAGATGACCATAAAAGAAGAGAAGACACTGCCCTTTTTTCTTGAGGACAGATATACTTTCTGGCTGGGAAGATAAGATGTAGAAATATGGAAGAATATTTTTTGAAGTATTTCAGATATACTTCAGCAGTACCTTAATGGATCCATGACTTCATCTCTGTAGGCATTCATTCCAGAGATGGTAATTGAAAACCCACGCACACCTTTCCATTTTGTGTAGTTTTGGTTCATGACTTCCCTTCAATCTCCCATAGAGAATCTACCCAATGCTTCAGAGATTTCTTCAAATCCCTGGTTCTTAAGGGAAATCTTTCATTCTTTTTCAGAGATTTCAGCACATGGCTTCCTCTTCATCCTTAGATCCTAAAAGTTGTCATACTTAGCCCAGTGTCTGGCACATTGTAGGTATTTAATAATTGCATGTTGATTGATTGTCATTTAGAAGATAGCTGGTCCAACTTTCCACCCAAAGCAGGAAAGTTTTCTATAGCAGAATTGGTGTAGGAAAATTGAATGTAATGGACCTCTGTACCAGCAGCAATGCAATGACCCAGGACAATTCTGAGGGATTTATGGTAAAGATGCTACCCACATTCAGAGGAAGGACTGCAGGAGAGGAAACATATAAGAAAAACAACTGCTTGAACGCATGGGTCGGGGTGGACATGATTGAGGGTGTGGACTCGAAACTACCACACCAATGCAACTACCAACAATTTGGAAACTGGTCTTGATCAAAGGCACACGACAAAACTAGTGGAAATGTGCATCGGCCATGGGTGGGGGGAGTGCGGGGGGCGAAGGGGATAGGAGGAGCATGAATCATGTAACCATGTTAAAAATGAATATTAATAAATGTTTAAAAAAAAAGAATTGGTGTAGGAACATACTCAAACCCAGTATTAATATGTTCTTATTTGTGAAGTACCACTGCAACCTGTATCTTCATTAGGTATTTTTCTGCTTTAATTTGGTTTCCAGATTGTCATTGAATCTTTGTTTATGCTTTGTGGTCTCTTGATTTCCTTAAGCCTTTTAAGTCCTTCCCTTATGTCTGGTACTCTTTTCACTTTATTTCTACTTTTAAGAAAAGGGCTATCAATAGCTCAAAAAAGCATTTATTGAAAGAACTAATAAATCATTTTAGAGTTCTTTCCTTAACCAAACCTGCTGGAATCTGTTGTGTTTTGTGGGAGGAGAGTCATTCTGGGTAATAGGAACACTGAGGCACTACTTAAGGAACAGGGCTACCCTCTGGGATAGAGAGAAGAATAAAATGTGCCCCTGCTTACTTGTGGGCTTCTCAAAAAGCTGAGAGGTTTTAATAGTTGAGGAAGTTTAGGGATAAGAAGTTAGTGGAAACTGAAGTAGACCAAGGGGAACCTTCAAGTTGTGAACAGATGCCAAGGGTAAAAAAATCAAGAAACTTATTTTCCTTAAGGTAAGACCTGGATTGCTAGTAATATCACTTTTTTAAAAAAATTCAGTTCTGTCACTGTGTAATTTAGAAAGTCACTTATGTTCCACATCTCAATTTCAGTCCCCATATGGGGATGATAGTAAAATCTTATATTTATATAGTGTTAATACTGCTGAAGAGGACTATATACTTTCCCATATGGATGGTAGTTCCTTTTTCCTTGCCTGAAAAGTAAGTTTGAGAAACGTGAACTAAGAGAAAGTGACTTGTTGATACCAATCATTGATAGTTAGATTCAAACTGAAATCCCTCAATACCATGTGTAGTGACTGATATTTCACTAGGTTTGGGACTGTCATTTAAGAATTGCCATATTTGGGATTTGCAAGGCAGCCAGACACTGATAAAACCATTGTTGAAACTGTCGACCCATCCAAAAAGCTAAGGATTAAGTCCTGGGTAGTCCCTTGGATACCTACTAACTTGTTAGGAACTATGAATCAGAATGTATGGTATAGTAGTATTAGGATCAAATCTGAGTTCAAGACCTGCCTCTGATACTATCTAGCAATGTGACCCTAGATGTGTCACTTAACTTCTCTAAGCCTCAGTTTCCTCATCTAGAAAACTGGCAAAAGAATACTTCTGTTACCACCTGGGCAGCTTTGTAAGAAAAACCTTTAAGTGCTATATCAATTTGAGGAGCAGTAATACTAATTATTATCATCATTACTACTGTCATCTTCTCATCTTTTTATATGAGTTTCATATGAAACAACTTGTGGGAAAATCTGTTGTCCTATTGTTATTCTTTTATACTTAATATTCCACAGACTGTTACACAAATGGATAAAATAACTTGTGGTTTATTAAAAATGTTAAGCTGTAAGCTTATCCTCTGAAAGCTCACCAAAATCATCCTTGGACTTCAGGGGCATCCAGAACAATAAGGATATCCTGCACCTTGTTCTCATTCCATATGATTTTGAATCTTTTTCTAGTTTTCAATATTTTGAAAACTTGTCATTTCCTGTGTCTTAGGTGGAATGAATATTTGGTATAGCAATGTGTCTCAAGATTTTGTGGATTAGTATTTTTCTGACTAGGTATGAGTATTCCTTCATGCTTTGGTTTTGACCCTCAATGGTCCCCATCCTGACTTATACTGCCCTTCCTCTCTTGGAAGAGATCTTTTTCACAGTTGACAATTTGTAAGAGTGGCATGTTCTCCTTGTCCCTCTTACTTGGAGGTATTTTTTTTAAGTTCTAGAAAAGTTATATTCTTGGATTTGTAGGAAGTTTGGACTAATTGACCTTTAAAAATCCATCCAAGGTTTTGTGACTTCATAATAATTTTATTTAACCCCCAAGGCTAGTCACAGTTTAGAATTTACTTGCTTTTTCTGCTACTTTAATTTATTCATCAGTGTTATCAACAAATATTTATTGAGCACTTCTTATATGGAAAGTGTACTGTGCAATGTGCTGCATTATAATTAATATGTATGTTTGCATTATAATTAATACATAATAAGGAATTTTTCAGTGTCTTCCTGGTGGGTATCTGAGGTATGGCAGCTCTCTTCAACTGAAGATAATAAGGTCATTTTCTAGTGCTATTTTTTTCCTAGCCTGATAACACTTTTCTTCCCCTCCCCCCATATCTTATTTCATTAAATACATGTAAAAAATTAAGATTTGTTTTTAAATTTTTTAATTTCCAAATTCTCTCCTTCCACCTTCCCAACTTCTTGAGAAAACAAGCAATTTGGTATCAATTCTAAGAATACTTTTCAACATGAGACACTTCTTTAAAGAAGGAAATTCGGCTAATTCATTGTCTTAAAAAAAGTAGAATTAGTGTGTTGGTGTTAGGGGGAGGGATGATGTTAATCCTTCCTTCACCCAGTCTCTGAGCCTGTTGTGTCTCTCAGCCTGAAATTTTAGTTAGTTATTCTAGATTTGAATCAGCTCCAACTTTACAGCCTCAAATATGAAACATCTTGTGGATAAAGTTACACATTTCCACCTTTCCTTCCTATTAGAAATCTATAAAGGCAATCAGTCATGGCATGACTACTTAGTCTGTACCATTTCTCCTAGAAGTCCTAGTTTCATCTTGTTATAAAATGAGGCAGTTGGAGTGGATAATTTCCTAGTCCACTTCAGTTCTCCTATGTTTCCCTTCTCTGAAACTGGTCACTGTGCTTACTAGTGTGTGGTCCAAGCTAATCTCCAAGTATCCAAGCATGGGGGGTAGTGATAGGGCACTGGATTGGAGTTAGGAAGACTTGGGACCCAAATCCTGGCCCTGCTGATGACTATGAGTGACCTCAAGTAATCCACTCTGTCTCTCTGGGCTTCAATTTCCTTATGAGGAGTTTGGATTTAACAACAGCCTCTCAGTCCATTCCCAGCTCTAAATACTGTGATCTTTTAATTATTTTTTTTTTTGCTTGAAGATCTTTAGTGAGAGAAAACTCCATTCCTCCAATGACAAACTCTTCTTTTTAGGGTGGGTCTCCTCTTTAAAATCATTCTTAAGGTTAGTTGAGCTCTGCTTCCCTATGATTTTTACTCACTGACTCTAGTTCTACCCTCAAAGACCAAGAAAAATGGGCTCAATGATGTGTGTATTCTCTTCAGTAATATGGATCATGGCCCATCTGTGCCTGCCCATTTTCTTGTTCACATCCTCTTATAAGTTCACCTCAGGGTATCTACTTAATGTGCTTCTATCAGTTATCCTTCTCAGGACACAACCAGCCTGACTTCTCTTCTGTACATACATTTCTATGATGACATACTTTACTTGGTGTTGCCCTCAAATTCATGTGATACACATTGCATCTTGTTTGCAGTATCTTCCTCTCCATAGCTTTGAGTATGATCTTCAATCTCATTTCTTCAGAATCTGCAATGTTCTCCGGTTTGTAGCCATAAAATGCCAGGAAAACATTGAAATTTAAAAGATGGTTCATTGTTGAGGGAGAAGGGTTTGGGCTGATAAAAGAACTTTTAAATTTCCCAAAGACAATCCAGCTCACTCTTTCTCTCCCAGTCAGACCTGGGCCCAACTCACTATTCATTTGTAATGTCCATCTGAGATACAAATATGCTAGGCGGTGGTTAAGTTTTATCAATTATACATCTATAGTATCTCTCATCCCTGACTTTTCCTCCCAGCTCAGTTGTTAAACACAGAAGTTCAGGTTCTCGTCACTTCTTGTCAGAATCATCACAGTAACTTCTTAATTGGTCTTCCTGAATCAAATCTTTCCCCTCAGTCTTTCTTCAAGCAGAGATCTGACCACGTCACTTCTCTTTTCAACTAACTCCAGTGGCTCTCCATTGCTTCTATAATCAAATACAAACTTCTCTGACATTTAAAGCCCTTTTGCAACTTGGCTCACAACTACCTTTCCAAGCTAATGTGTAATGTATAAGTAATGTATAACTCAGTTTTACACATGTCTTCATTCCTCTCCAGACTGCACTCCTGACCTTCCATCTGGACTTTCTCTATAATTTCCAGGAAGTCTCTCTACCCTGGAAGCTCTCCCCAGCCTTTGATTTTACACATTAGAAATGCCCTCTATTTGGCTGGTTCTTCCTAAAACCCCCATTTCAAGGATGATGTCCAGGCCCCTCTCTCCAGGCTGTGCTGACTTTCCTGTAGAATGCTTCCTATGCCAGGTTCCTTCATCTACCCACTAAGCCCTTCCAGATTCCCATTATAGATTGCCTTCCCCCATTGCCTTAAAGATAGGGACAGTGTTGTTGTTGGTTTTTTTTTTCATTTGTATATATGTATTCAGTATATCAGCTTAACAGGAGTGCCTGCCACATAGTAAGTGCTTTAATAATTCTTGTTGACTTGTCTTCATATGATATTCTATCTAGCCACACTGGTCTTCTGGATATACCATTTCCTGTCAACATGCCTTTGTACAGCGTGCCCTCTATGGCTAGAATTCACTCCTTCTTCATGCTTCTCAGAATCCCTAGTTTGCTTAAAAAATAAATTTAAATACCCCCCTCCTACTAATTTTAGGCTTTAACTAATTTCCCCTTCTCCCCATCCCATTACTAGTACCTCTCTCACATCTTTTTTTTAAATAAGTTTTTGTTTTTATGTGTCTATGTTTCCTCCCCCCAGTCCCCATAAAATACACTCCCATGAAGTGCAAACTCCTTGAGGGCAGGAACTGTTTGTTTTTTTTTTCTTTTTTTGAAGGAGAGAGTGGTATCTTTCTGTCTTTAGTGCTTTGCATAATACTTTGCAAATAGGAGGCACTTAAATGCTTGTTGATTTATTGTTCTGTGCACTGATGGCTCTATATTTTTCCATCCAAATGTATATCATAGTATAGATATTAGACACTTCATTTATTTGTTTTTTCCTATGTAGATAGGATTGTGAATGATTGTGGACCTCATTTAAGCAGCTGTATTTTGGATTTGATGAAAGCCACATGATATTTCAGAGTGACTTCACCATCCACAAGTGATCTCTCCATCAGCTTGGACTCAACAACAGTGGTGACTGGGTCAGCACATCTCTCCCTGTTTCATGCTTCAGTTGATATTGATAATCAGAGGATCCTTGAATGAGCCAAATTTTCAAAGAATCTTGTGATTTTGACCTTTGTATGAGAGAGTCCTTGTTGAAGGAGAGACTTTGAGGCTCTGCTTAAAAGGAGAACCTTCTTATCAAGCCCAGCTTCTCCAATCACCATTGGTTCTATCCCCTCCTGTCTTCTCCTAGACATTGCTTCCTCAGCCCTTCCCTCACTCTTTCTAATCTTTAGTCTGTTCCATTCTTAATCTTACTGTCCCCATCTATCATCCCAAGCTACTATTCCATTTCTCCTTCCTTTCTCAGCCAAAGAAAAGGTATCTGTCCTCATTGCTTTTGTATCCTCTTCTCATTTACTTCTCCACTCTTTGGAATCTGGCTTCTGACCTACTCTTCTAATTGAAACTACACTCTTCGAAGTTAGCAATTATTTCCTAGTTGCTAAATCTGACAACTTTTTCTTAGTGCTCCCATTTCCTGACCTTTCTGAAGCATTTAACACTATTGATCATGCTTTCTACTAAATACCTTCTCCTCTCTGGACTTTTATCTTAATTCTCCTATTTGTCTGATCATACCTTCTTCGCTAATTCATCATCTATATTAGTTATATCCTTTACCTACAGGTTTGCCCCAAGGCTTTCTCCTGGGCCCTCTTTTCTTCTTTCTCTACTTTCTCCCCTTCTCTTAGTGATCTCATTAGCTCCCATGAATTTAGTTATTATGGAGATTCCTTTCAGATCTTTATATACTCTTTCTCTTTCTCTTAAATACCAGTTCTTCTGTATTACCAAATGCTCTCTGGAAATTTTGAGGTAGGAGTCTTAACAAGCATCTCAAACTAAACATTTCCAAAACACAATTCATTATCTTTGTCCTAAAACTCAGCCTGCTTCCTTTTCTCTTTCTTTTGAGGGAACCACCATTCTCCTAGATTCAAAACCTTGGTGTTATTCTCAAATCTTCATTCACCCTCACCTCATATATCTAATCAGCTGCTAAACCTTATGGTTTTTCCATGTAACTCTTTCTTTCCATCACAAAGCTACTATTCAGTCATTCATGTCCAATTCTTTATGACGTTGTGGGCCATACTGTCTGGAGTTTTCTCGGCAAAGGTCCTAGAAAGGTTTGCTGTTTCCTTCTCTAGTGGATTAAGGCAAACAGAAGTTAAGTGGCTAGCCAAGCTGTCCTTCCTACTTCCTCATCCTACAACCCTGCCTTAGTGTTTTTGCAGAGGAAGGAATCTCCAGATCTAGAATTCATTCTTGCAACTTCATTTCCTTCCAGGTTCAGCTCAGATAGCACCATCACTGTGACATTTGTTCTTATCCACCAACTGCAATTGCTTTCTCCACAAAATTGTGTATCCATGTTGTATATACCTTTATGTGTACTTGTTATTTCCAGAGCTCTTCATAAAATGCCATACCCAGAACTAAACACAGCATTCCAGATGTTGTCTAGTAAGAGCAAAGAACAGGACACTAACGCCTCCTTTGTTCTGGATACTGTTCTTCTATTAATGTAGCCTAAGATCAAATTAGTGATTTAGGCTTCCATGTCACATTTGAATTCATACTGAGCTTCCAGTCACTAAATCTCTAAGGTTTTCATGAATTGCTTTCTTGCCACACTTATCTCAGCCTATACTTATTCAACAGTAGCATCCCAGAGAAGAAGCTGGCTCCCTTTCTGTTTATAGGTTTAACTGTGCTAGACTTTCTCAGTAGGATAGTATTAGGGATTGTAAGAAGCTGTAAGAATTGTAAGAATTGCCTATTGTTATTAGCTGGTATTGGTCTGGAGAAATTGACCACTAAAATATGTCTGTAAATGCTTGACATTTATCATACAAAAGTAAAATATTCCCCAAGTTCAGCCCTTCATAGAAAATGAGAGCTGATTTCATATTTTTGTCCACAACGTTTTTACTACCACCATCTACAACTTGAAAGTGAAAGAAATCTCTTTGAGCTCACAGAATTTCAGATTTGGAAAGGTCTTTAGTCTTTCTATAACCTGAACAAGAGTACTTTCAATAACTTACTAACAGAAATCCATTCTTTGCTTGAAGACCTCCAAAGAGGGAAACTCACTTCTAAGGTAGGCCATTCCACTTTTGGATAGATCTAATAACTAGTAAGTGTTTTTTTTTCTTTTTCTTTAAAAAAATAATCTTTACCTCCCATCTTAGAATCAGTACTGTATATCTACTGATTACCCATTACAAATATATATAGTAAATCAAAACAAATTTCCACATTAACTATATCTAAATACATTTTTTTCTTATTCTGTATTTAGAGTTCTTCACCTCTCTTTCAGAAGGTGGTAACATGTTTCATCATTAGTCCGTTGGAATCCTGATTGGTCATTACTTTGATAAAAGTTCAGAGCAGTAGTATTCTATCACATTTATGTACCATAATTTATTCAACCTTTCCCCAATTTATGGGCATTCTCTCAAGATTCCCATCTTTTGTCACTTTAAAAAAAGACCAATATTTTTGAATACCTTAGTTTGTTTTGCTTAGAACTAATCCCTCCCTTATTTTACCTTCCCTCGAATTTCTCCTTCTCTCTTCTCTTTCCCCCCATTTCTCTGCTGAGTGAAATGTATTTCTCCTCACCACTATGGGTATGTTTTTTTCTCCTTTGACCCATGCAGATGAGAGTTGAGGTTCAAGTGTCATCTACTTCCCTTTATCTCCTCCTACTTGCTTTAAAAGGCTACTTCTATAATCTGATTATGTGAGATAATTTCCTCTAACCTTCCTTTCCCTTTTCCCCTACTATATTCCTCTTCCTTTTTCTTTCTATTTTTTCCCCTTAGATCATCAAGGCATAACAGAACTACTCCCAAGCATTTTCTAATTAGACTTTCCTTTCTGAGTCTGATGATATTAGGGTTCAGAAGAGCATGTGTATTATCTCCCTATATTTGAATAAAAGCAATTTATCCATGCTTAAGGCTTTATCATTCATTGTTCATTTATGTTCATCCTTTTATATATTTCTCTTCACTCCTGTGTTTGAACTAAGTTCCAGTAGCTTAGGTCTTTTCATCCAAAATGTTTGGAAGTCCTCTATTTTTCTACTGTGGGATTTATATTCCATTCTTGGCTGTAATCTCATATTCTTAACTTTATCAAGTATCATTTTCCATATTCTCTGTTGCTTTCTAGTGATGACTACTAATCATTTGCCATCCTGACTATGGCTCTTCAGTACTTGAATTCTTTCTTTCTGATTGATTGTAATATTTTTTCTTTGACCTAGAAACTCTGGATTGGGCTCTCAAGTTCCTGGGAATTTTGATTTTGTGGTTTCCTTCTGGATATAGCCAGTGGATTCTTTCTACTTCCACTTTGGCCTCTGGTTCCAAGAAATGTGGGCAGTTTTCTTTCATGATTTCTTGAACTATGATATCTAGGTTCTTTGTTTAGACATAGAGTTCCGGTAATCTAATAATTTCTTAATGTTTTCTTTTCAATGTTGTGCAAATCATTTGTTTTTGCTATGAAATACTATAAAATCTCTTATTTTTCAGCTTTTTGAATTTGTTTTCATATTTCTTGTTCCTTCATAAAGTAAAATGGTCTTATATTTGGTCCATTCAGATTTTCATGAAGTTGTTGCTTGGGTGAGATTTTGTACTTTAATATAAAGTTAATACCTTTTCCAATTTTTTTCTAGCACTCTAATTTTTTTAAATAAAAGCTTTTAAAACTCTTGCTTTGTTTTGTCTAAGAATTCTAGTTGAATTTGTACTTAAGAAGTGTTTTACTTTAAAGCTTTGCCCAAAAATATTTTAGCATCATTCTCTTCTTCAGTGTTTGTCTTGAACATCCCTGTCACCATAATATCTCATTATGGTGAGGCTCTTTTTTTTGTTTGCCCATTCTTCCAATCTACTTCCTTACTTTGGACTTGATGTCAGGACTGGGCTCTGATCAATTTTGGAAAGAAGCTCTGGGCTGGTACTATTGCTAATTTCTTGGGTTACTGAATGTCGTGTTATTCTAGGCTAAGTTGGGGACTTGTAAACTTTCAGTGCTTCCAAAGGGATCTGATTAGGGGAAAGTTTGGTTGCTGCCCCGTTGGTCTGACCTGTGTAATTTCCTGGCATCTTTTGGGGTCTATGCAAGTTATAGAATTCTTCTAGATCTGCCCCTGTCAGACAACTAGAAAGCTCTGATAGTTCCAAGTGGCAAAATTGTTGGCTCCCCTTTGGTCCAGATTTCCTACTTTGGTTATTTCTCTATAGGCTGGGTGAGATGCTGGAAGTTAAACTTTGCTCTGAGTTTGGGGTCTAAGCCCCACCACTGCTGCTACTGGCTTCTGAACTTCCTCCTTTCTCTGTACACAGCCAGGGCCTCCCTACTTGGGAAAGCCAGTGCAGTCACAATGCTGTGCTATGGGCAAGTCTCTCTCTTACTGTACTCTGATGGGAGAGGGAAAGGGGAAGGGAGAGGGAGAGGGAGAGAGAGAGAGAGCTTTCTTCAGCCTTGCAGCTTGTGGACCATTCTCATCTTTTGTTGTTCCGCATGTCCTCCCATAAATCCTCCATGGAGAATCCATTCGATTATGTTTGTGGGCTGTGCTCTTAAATGTCTTGATGATACAACTCTGAGGTATCACCTCACACCTAGCAGATTGGCTAAAATGATAGAAGGGGAGAGTAATGAATGTTGGAGGGGATGTGGCAAAATTGGGACATTAATGCACTGCTAGTGGAATTGTGAACTGATCCAACCATTCTGGCTGGCAATTTGGATCTATGCTCAAAGGGCTATAAAAGAATGCCTGCCCTTTGACCCAGCTATACCATTGTTGGGTTTGTACCCCAAAGAGATCATAGATAAACAGACTTGTACGAAAATATTTATAGCTGTGCTTCTTGTGGTAGCAAAAAACTGGAAAAGGAGGGTATGTCCTTCAGTTGGGGAATGGCTGAACAAATTGTGGTATATGCTGGTGATGGAATACTATTGTGCTAAAAGGAATAATAAACTGGAGGAATTCCATGTGAACTGGAAAGACCTCCAGGAATTGATGCAGAGTGAAAGGAGCAGAGCCAGAAGAACATTGTACACAGAGACCAATACACTGTGGTAAAATAGAATGTAATGGACTTCTGTACTATCAGCAATGCAATGATCCAGGACAATTCTGAGAGATTTATGGAAAAGAATGCTACCCACATTCAGAGGAAGAACTGCAGGAGTGGAAACACAGAAGAAAAGCAACTGCTTGGACACATAGGTTGATACGGACATGATTGGGGATGTAGACTCGAAACTATCACACCAATGCAACTACCAATAATATGGAAATAGGTCTTGATCAATGACACATGTTAAAACCAGTGGAAATGTGTATCGGCTATGGGTGCGGGGGGGGGGGGTGAAGGGGAAAGTAAGAACATGAATCATGTAACCATGGAGCAGGAAAAATAAAATTGAACTGAGATTTGGAAAAAAAAAAAAAGATTTCTTGATGTTACTTGAATATCTGTGGAATATGGACTATTCATTAGTTATTCTCCAATGTCACTTTTTACTATCAGCCCTTCTCTTTTTCTAGTCATACAATTCTCTGATAATATTTTTTCAGATACTTTTTTCTGAACACTTTATGTTTGGTAATAAGTTACTGGCCATCCATATCCACTATCAAACAACTGGGCATTTATTAAGTGGCTACTCTATACCTAAGCACTAGCTTCTTAGGGCCAGGATCATCTTACTTATCTTTAATAAGCAATCATGCACACACATGTGCATATACATTTATGTGTGCATATATTTATATGTATTTTCTTGCATTTATATAGTGTTCTATAGTTTGTAAAGTGTTTACCTTACAATAGCTTTGTGAGTTAGGCAGTCCAAGGATTATCCCAATATTACAATTGAACAAAAAGAGGCCATGAGTGACTTGCCCACACATTCGCACTATGTATCTGAACTAAGATTCACCTGACTTTGCCTCTTGCTTTTTCTACTGTGCTGTGAATCCTTTAAAGTGCTTTACCTTAGTAAGCACTCAGTAAATATTTGTTCAGTGAATGAGTTCTAAACCCAGGTAATCATATTATCTTATATAAATCACTTTTCTTTTCTGGGCCTCAATTTTCCATCACTAAAATGAGAGATTTGGATTAGGTGATCTTCTAAGGTCCTTTCCAACTCAGACAGTCTGTGATTCTTTGATTCTTGTGCAGCTTAATTTATCATTTATTATTAGTGAGTCTTAGAATTATTAAATGTTAGAGACAGAAGTGTTGTGTCCTCAGCAATCATCCAGTCCATTCAACTCCTTCATTTCAAAATCAAGAAAACTGAGATCCAGAGAAATTAAGTGGCATGACTGTGGCCACAACGCAGCTGAGCTTAGAGTTGACCCAAGATCCATAGATTCTAAATCTAAATACCACAGCTCCCTTTCTAACACTCAGTTGTGCATGGAGATAAAACTGGAAGGAAAATTATCAGTCTCTATCTCATACTTCAAAGGGATTATAAAAAGTAACAGGTTATACTTATAATAACAAACAGTCTAGGACAGTAATGGGCAAACTTTTTAAAGAGGGGGCCAAAGGAAAGGAAATGCTCATCTGTCAGTCTGTTTCTAAGGCAGCTCTTTCAAAGTCTCATTGTATTGTATCCTACTCTTTGTATTCGTCAGATTAGGGATAATGCCAGGCAGCCAGATTGGACATTTAAGGGGGCCTCATCTGGCCCGTGGGCTATAGTTTGCCCATCACTGGAGTAGGAAGATCAGCCTATCCTGGCATAGGAGATAGAAAGGAAAGAAATAATGGAACATATGAAGAGAATGTCCAAAGTACTTGATAATTTAGAGATGACTCTAAGGTTTATGCCTGGATGATTATGGAAAGTATGGTGCCACGGATAGAAAAGGGAATGCTTAGGAAAAATTGATTTGAAGGAAAAGATGATTTTGAAGTAATGGTAATTTATCTTAGTGGGTCTAATAGTTCAGGCCTAGAATGTGAACAAAAATAGTCAATTGAAGCATCTGTCTTACACCTGAGAAAAAAGAATTTTATTTAAGTGTTGTAACTATAGCATGGAAAAGATGCTCAAAAAGGATACAACACTGATTCAGATAGATTTACTTTCCTTCAGCTCAGTACAGAAACATATTTAGTCAGAAGGGTGGGTGGATTCATAATAGCACTGAAAAATCTATTAAGTCTGGGCACTGTCTCCATATGAGCTCACCTTTTGGTGCACTGGAGAACCGAGAAGCCAAGTCAACAGCTTAGTCCCTAGCCCCCCCCCCCCCCAGTGATTGGCAAACTTTTTAAAGAGGGGGCCAAAGGAAAGGAAATGCTCATCTGTCAGTCTGCTTCTAAGGCAACTCTTTCAAAGATTCATTGTATTATATCCTACTCCTTGTATTTGTCAGATAAGGAATAATGTCGCATAGCTGGATAAAACATTTCAGGCCCCCCTACCCCCAATCTGGCCTGAGGGCCGTAGTTTGCCCATCACTGCCCTAGACCAATCAAGAACTTCCCTGCTATTTAGGGGAAAGACTTGCCCAGTCTAAATAGCAAGGCCCTTTGTACCTATTCCTTCATACTCCTGCATTAATATATAAAAATGCCTAACTACAACACCAATAATCAGGAGCAATATCAGCTCCAAAGACTTGAATCGCTGAAAGTAAATGAAACCTCTGAGGGAGAAAGAAGAGCAGTGTACAAAGGTCTGTTTGATCCTTGGGATATGCTTATGTTTATGGAATTGAAAAAAATGCAGGAGACTTAGGATAAAAAACAAGCTCATGTAGTGTAATGGAAAGAGTAAGAAAAAAGAATTTTATGGAGAGTTGATAACATCTTAAATGCTCCCAATAAGTGGAGAATGGGGATTGAGAAAAATGTTGGTGGTCTTCCATACAAAGTTTCACAGGGATGCTGACCATACTGCAGGAAATTAAGGAGTAAATATATGGTAAGGAAATTGGAGTCAGATAACATAGGTTCAAGCCTGTCTTTATCATGTAATTTCATGTGACCATGAACCTTTTTGAGAATGAATTTCCTAATGTATAAAATGGGTATAATACTTGTATCATACCTACCTAACAGAATTATTGTGAGATATCTGTGAAAATGTTTTTTTCTCCATCAGTTGCTCCTCAGATTTAACTTGTGAGAAGAAGACTTGTTCTCCTTGGCCTCCAGAACTTAATAGAAGTTAGAGTAGATAGAGAGCAAATAGAGTAGTAGTAGATAGAAGTTACAAAAAAGCAGATTCTGGCTCAGTATGGAGAGAAATAGACTAGTAATTAGAAGTGTATCAAAAAGAAATATACCTTGGTAGAAAATGAATTCCCAGTCACTAGAGATCTTCAAGAGAAATCTGAAATGACCTCCTTTCACGGGTTGACTTTTTTAGAGGTGTCTTGGGTCTCAGGTTAGGGTTGGACTAGATCAGAAGTTCTTAACCTGGGATCTTTGAACTTTTAAAAAATGTTTTGAGAATAGTATTTCAACATAATTGGTTTATTTTTAAATTAATTCCATGCATTTCATTTTATGCAGTTAAAAACATTCTGAGAAATGGCCCATATACTTCACCAGGCTGTCACAGCAGTCTGTGACACAAAAAGGATAAGAAAGAACTCCTAAGCTTAAGAGATCTCAAATCCATTCCAGACCTAAGATTCTGTTCTGGTATGTGCCATAGTGAAGTAGAGAGAAGGATGTGATTATAGGTTCTTTTTGAGGTAAAAAGGAAGAAAGATGAGGGAGCTCTTCTAGAATGGCTTCATGACTCAGGAAAAAAAAAATGATGTCATTTGCTGCAGTTAGGAGGGAGCAGGATGAACCGAGGGACTTGAGATGTTGAGAAAAC
The DNA here is from genome assembly GCF_016433145.1 of Gracilinanus agilis. Taxonomy (NCBI): domain Eukaryota; kingdom Metazoa; phylum Chordata; class Mammalia; order Didelphimorphia; family Didelphidae; genus Gracilinanus; species Gracilinanus agilis. The sequence continues at coordinate 61,784,772 of NC_058130.1, forward strand.
TTTATAACATTCACTCTGGGGAATGTGAGAAAGCCTCAGGAAAAGTCCAGATTAAGTTAACCTGAATGTAGGAAACCCAGCACATTTTCATGACTCTCACCGGGAACATTGTAAGCATCTCCTAAGGGAATGTGCAGAGGAATCTCTTGAAAGACTTTGGAAATGTTCATACATTACCCTGTGTTTCCTTGGGACCTTCCTTCCACTACCTACCCTGTTATCTCCTTTTATTCCATTAGTCCTCCAACTTTGTCTCCAGCTTTATTCTACTGGAATTACTGCCTCCTATTTTACAACTAGAAAAGAGCTGTAGAAAATGTTTTTTCTGAGGTCACACAATAGGTGCATTCCAAAGCTTATATGGCAATTTCATTCTCTCTCAAAACATTTTCATAATAGCGAAGTACATCTACCAGGTCTTGATGCCTGGCTACAAGGTCTTTCAGTGGCACCAATCTAAGACTCATAAACCACAGGTTGAATAACCTTAAATTCCTTGCTACTTAATCGATGCCAAATAAGGCTGTTTATCTGACAGTGTCAGGTGTAATAGATTGAGGCACTTATTCAGCTTTTCAACCTACACCCCCTGTCTCATTGAGAGATCCAAGCTTCCTCATCAAACTGGAAATGAAGGTAACTGAATGCATTAAGTTCACTATCAGATTCATTTTCCTCACCTTCTCTAATAAGCCATTATTTTGAACTCCCTGATACCATCTTTACTAGTCTGAATTCCCATAATAGTAGCCTGTCTTTAAATCATCATGTCTTTTATTTCTCCTGTTTTTCCTGGAAGGTGGCATTTGAATGAATGAAGCATTTATTAAGTACTTACTATATGTAAAACACTATAACTACTGTGTGCTAAGCACTAAGGATACAAAGACAAAATGAAATACTCCTGATTTTCAAGGAGCTCAAACTCTTTTTTTTTAAACCCTACCTTCCATCTTGGAATCAATAATATGTATTGGTTTCGAGGCAGAATAGTGGTAAGGGCTAGGCAATGGGAGTTAAATGACTTGCCTAGGGTCACACAGCTAAGAAGTGTCTGAGCCCAGATTTGAACCTAGGACCTCTTGATTCTAGGCCTGGCTCTCAATCCACTGAGCCACTCAGCTGCCCCCAAGGACCTCAAACTCTTGAAGGGAAGATATACATAAATATATGTATATATATTTATATATGTGGATATATTTGTGTGTAGATATATATGTGTGTGTGTGTGTATTAGATATATCCATGTACAAATGGTTAATGTAGAAAGAAGGTGGTGGTTGGTTCCTTTTTGAAAAAAATAAAGTTATTGTGTCCTTTAAGGGTGAAGAAGTACATTCCAGATTTGGGGGATAACTGATATCAAGGCACAGAGAATGAGAGGTGGAGTATGGTACGTGAGGAATAGAATGTCTGATGGTTGGAATGTAAAATGTAAGACAGGGAGTAATGTAACAAGGCTGAAAAAGTAAGTTGGGGCCAGGTGGTACAGGACCTAAATGCCAGATAGGAGTTTGTATTTCATCCTGCTGGCAATAAGGAACCCAAAAAGTGACAAGGTTAGACCTGCACTCAAGGAGCATCACTGACAGCTATGGCACATGCCTAGGAGAGACTCAAGGTAGGGCACCCATCTGAAGTCTTCAGATTGTCCTGGAGAGCAGTGATGAGGGTCTATACTAGGGAGGTGTTCATGTGATTAGAGAGAAGAGGATAGAGGTGACAGGTGTTGTGATCATGGAAATAGGATTTGGTAACTGCTTAGATGTATGGGATGAGGGAGAGAAAGAAACTGAAGACAGCCCTGAAGTTATCAATTTAGAAGACTGGAAAGACCAGAGCTGATGAAGTCAAAGTCAAGAATCTGAGCCACTGAACCTTCTTGTAGGGAAGAATCTCAGAAGTCATCTAATTCAAGATGCATCTCCTCCTTATGGAAACTGGAACCAGTTGTACATACCAGTTTCTCTTGGGAATGTTTCCAATTAGGAAAGAGCCCACTACTTCCTAAGACAGTCTGCTTACTTTCTACTGTTTAGTGTCCTTTTTTACCTCTAGGAACCAATGCTAACTCTCCTTATCATCCAAAGGCCTCACAGTGAACTTCCTCTTCAGTCTTACTCTGCATCGTTCTCCTTCCCATCCTCTGAAGTAAACAAACCTGGACCCTGCTAATTTGCTAAGCTTTACATACAGCATTAGACCTCCCCCTCAGCCCATTTGTATAGGCTGCTGTGTGGAATGTATTGCCTTTGTACCTCTGCATCATAGAATCTCTAGTTTAGAGGTTTAGTTTTGTTGTGTTTGAGCAACTCAACAGCCACCTTCTACCTAAAACTTTTCCTGATTCCTCATAGCTAATACTGCCTCCTCCCTTCTCCCAGGTATTTAATTTATATATGCTTTTATGTGCATATGCTGTCTTCCTCTAAAGATTATGTTACTTGAGCATTTTTGTCTTTGTATCCCCAGTTCCCATCACAGCATCCAGAATATATAAGCACTTAAATGCTTTCTGATTGATAGGTTAATTGATTGATACTTGTTAGAGAAACAGAACTATTAGAAAATTCATTATATTGAGCCAGAATCTATAATTTCCACCTATTGGTTTTAGTTTTGTGCTCTGAAGCAACCTCCTTTTTCTTCATATAAGACTTTTGACTATCTGAAGAGTGCTTGTCCATCTTTCTCATCATCGATATCCTTCACAGTCATTGCTTCTTCATGCCACTTCTTCAGTGGCCCCTCAAATAATATGATTTCCATACCCTTACTGTCCTTGTTACCTTACTCTAGATATGTTCAATTTTTGTCAGTGACTCTTTTAAACTTGGCACACAGATCTGATACAATATTCCAGATGCGATTACACCAGGAGAAGGTATAAATTCATGGCATTTGATTTTTTAGCCTTCTGTTCAGCCCACAGATCCATTGTGTCTCAGGTGAAAGCATTACAGATTGGGAAAAGATATTCCTTTTTCATGAATAGCTGTTATTTCCTGGCAATCACTGAAAGCTTATTCAGAGGGGTACAAATTAAGTGATCCCTAAGGAAGAAAGTAACATGTCATCATGTAGTCCCTTGCTAGCTACTTTTTTTCCCCTTTAGTCTCTGCCACTGAGAGATCCTATAGCCTTGAGCAACTCATTTATACTTCTTGCCTCATTCTAACCATCTGTAAAGTGGAGATACAGCTTACATTATGGTGAATTACATGAGAGGTCTAAACAAACAGTGAGCACTTTTTATTATGTCCTATTTTTCCCTTGGAGTTTATTACGAAGATGTTAATAAGATTTTATTAACTAAAATACAATGATGACAATACAATAATACCTTGGGAAGAGATGCATTTTTTTGAAGTTCTAAACTCATCCTGTATTTCTCACCAGTTTGTATAGCACACCAACACCTTTTTATGGGCATTTATTTTATTTATGTATAAAATGGATTATAAACTTACAAAAATTAATTGGCTTACCTTGTGTTATATACCTTACTTAGCACCTACTATGTACCCAGAAATTTGCTAAGTATAAAAGGATACAAAAGTAGTATTCCATTATCTTTTATATCAAGGAGCATACAATCTTATTAAGAAGTTGATACACACACGTTATGTAGAAGGCAATATATGTGTATATATACACATGACAATGAGAACAGAATGTATTTAAACATATATTCAAGCACTAAATTTTGCATTTTAGGTAGCCATGTGTTATATTTTATGGTTCATTGTTGTCAAATAATTCATCATCTGATGGCTTATCTACTAGAATGAACCTTTCCATTCTCGGACTATTCCTCAGACAAAAGATGTGTCTCTGGTACCATAATGCAAGATTCAGTAAGAGAAAGATGCAGACTGAAGCTTTTGAGAAGTTGTATATCACTTTGAATGATTCCAAGCTGATGACTACAAAAAGGTCTATCTTTTTAACCCCATGTTTCTCCTGGTGAAACTATGCACCCACAAATCATGGAATAGTAGCAGAACAATCATAAATTTAAGGGATCCAAAAAGGTAATGAAAAGTTTCATTGCAGGCATAACTACATTGCAGATGTTAGCAACAATTACACTTACATGAGAAGATTGTAAAAGATGTTGTAAAGTAGGTGTATGGTTAGTTGTATAAAAGAGTAAAAATTAAATGACAAAAATAATAAAATTCATTTGGAGGAATAAAAGATCAAGAATATCAAAGGAATTAATGAAAAAATATAAAGGAAGGAGTTCTAACAGTGCCGGATCTTAAATTGTATAATCTAATATAGGACTTATTAGGGGACAGCTAAATGGCAGATTGAGAGCCCGGCCTAGAGAAAGAAGGTCCTGGGTTCAAATTTGATCTCAGGTAATTCCTAGCTATGTGACCCTGGGCAAGTCACTTAATTCCCATTGCCTAGCTCTTACTATCCTTTTGCCTTGGAACCAGTACATAATATTGATTCTAAGATGGAAGGTAAGGGTTTAAAAATAAAAAAAAATAATAATATAGTAATTTTCAAAACTGTCTGGTAGTATCTAAGAAATAGAAAGGTACCACTGATCAGAACAGACACACACACACACACAAAAAAAAAAAAAAAAACAACAGTAAAAGATTATAGTAGCATTGTTTTTGACAAAAGTATAGATCCAGGTTTGGGGAATAAGAACTCACTATTTGGTAAAAATTGCTGGGACAATTGGGAAGTAGTTTGGCAGAAACTAGGTATAGATCAATATCTTACACCAGTCACTAAGATAATATCAAAATGCATGCGTGACTTAGACATAAGGGGAGATATCATATGCAAATTAGAAGAACAGGGAACATATTATTATGAGATTTATGTATAGGAAATGAATTTATGAATAAACAAGAGATAGAGAGCATTGTGAGGTTGATTACATTAAAAAGGGTATGTAGTCAAAATTAGAAGGAAAGCAGAAAATGGGGTGAACGGGGGAATTGATAGACAGTTTCTTGGTTAGAGACTTCATATCTAAAATGGAGAACTTTGCCAAATTTATAAAAATAAAAGCCATTCCCCAAGTGATAAATGGGCAAGGGACATGAATAGGCAATTTTCAGATAAAGAAATCAAAATTATCATTAAGAACATGAAAAAGTGTTCTAAATCTCTTATAATTAGAGAAATGCAAATCAAAACAACTCTGAGGTACCACCTCACACCTAGCAAATTGGCTAATATGACAACAAAGGAAAATAATAAATGTTGGAGGGGATATGGCAAAATCAGGACATTAATGCATTGCTGGTGGAGCTATGAATTGATCCAACCATTCTGGAAGGCAATTTGGAACTATGCCCAAAGGGCTGGGTTTATAGACCAAAGAAATAATAAGGAAAAATATGTGTACAAAAATATTTATAGCCATGTTTTTTGTGGTGGCAAAAAATTGGAAAATGAGGGGGTGTCCATTGATTGGTGAATAACTGAACAAATTGTGTTATCTGATGGTGATGGAATATTATTGTGCAGAAAGTAATGATGAACTGGAGCAATTCCATGTGAACTGGAAAGACCTCCAGGAATTGATGCAGAGTGAAAGGAGCAGAACCAGGAGAACCTTACACACGGGGACTGATACACTGTGGCACAATCAAGTGTAATGGACTTCTCTACTAGCAGCAATGCAATGATCCAGGACAATTCTGAGGGACTTAAGAGAAAGAAAGCTATTCACATCCAGAGAGATAGTGATATGATTGGGGATGTTGACTTTAAATGATCACTCTATTGCAGATATTAATAATATGGAAATAGGTTTTGAACAATGATACACTTATAACCCAGTGGAACTGCTTGTCGGCTCAGGGAGGGGTGGAGGGAAGAGGGAAAGAACATGAATCAAGTAACCATGGGGAAATATTATAAATAATTAAATTAATTTAAACAAAAAGATTGGCGAGTGATATGAAAAGGAATTTTGAGAAAGATTAATCTGGCAAAAGTGTTCAAGATGGATTCAGTAAGAGACTCTTTGTCTGTAAATACTTGATAGAGGAAACAAGACATAGAAAGACAGATCCGTAGATAGAGATAATAGTCCATAGTAGAAGGCTTAGACAAGGTTGGTAGTACTAGAACTAGACTCATAGTGTGTTAGAGTTAGAAGGGGCCTTAGAGATCATTTTGTCCAACACTTCTCCACCTTCCCTCCTTGGTGTAGATAAAAAACAAACAAACAAACAAAAACAAAAGAAACTTAAGACTCAAAGAAAGAAAAGACTGCCTGACTTTGTAGCAAGTACATGTCAGGGCTGGGACTGAATCCTAGGCCATTCTTTTTTTCCAATACACACACAGTAGTGAGTGCTATCTCACTACTTCTTGCTTGGAGAGATACAAGTGTGCTCTTCTACCAGAATTTGCTTTTAACCAGCACTGCCTTCCTGCACGCTCTGTGTTCTGTCAGAGTCACTGTCACATTTAACAGGTGACCACAGAGCTCTCTCAAAGCACAAAGGGTTGGATTGGTGCTGTATCCCCAGTGGACTATTTTGAGGGAATAAAGCATGTTCAGAAGAAGGGCAAAAAGGGAGGAGTCAGGAAAGAAGAGGAATAAAAACATTGCTTGGAACAGGTGTATGCAGCCTTGCTCCAGCAAGTCCCACAGCTGTTGCCTGCTCCATTTGTCAAGCCTGCTGCTGGCCCTCTCTGTTTGAGCAGGGCTATCATCCACATTCATCTAGGCTGGCAGTGTTTCAGGAGCCATTAATCCTCTTTGTATCTCTAAGTACTATGACCACTGACAAGATTCTCTGCACACAAATGTCATGATATCTGTAGATCACTTTTTTGTGTTGTCTTTTTTCTCTCTCTTTGGATTATTAAAGCATCGACTTGAGTAAATCCCACACTTTCATTCTGGCAAAGCATTTCACCTGCTTTCTGATTAATCTGGCTTTGTTCCTGTGAGTCTTTTCTGTGCTTTCTTAAATGAAGGGCCTTTTAATAGCTGTTCCTCTTCTGAGTGATAGAAATGTAGAAATTTAGAGCCAGCAGAGATTCTCTCCCATTTAAAAGACAAGGAAACTGAGGCCCCAAGAGGGGAAAGACTGAGACAGTTTGACCAAAATAAGTAGAACTAAAATTCAACTGTTCCAACACCCAGGTGGCTATTTCTAACTATCCCATGCCACTTCTCTTAAGAAAAGAAATGGATGGAAACTAATCAGTAATAAAGTAAACAATAATAAAAACAAATAATGAACAATATTTCAGTCATCATACCTTGTACCCAGAAGTCATAACTTTCAATCTGTGACAGTATCAGGAGCACTGTCAGGCAACCATATGTTGGGGAATGCATTTAAATATACAATTGAAGGAAACTTCAGTAGGACAGAGTAGAAAGCCTACGCCCAGTTCCAAACATCTATGTTAACTCTCAGATTGGACATTTTCTAGCAATGTAACTTTTGACAAGTCACTTATCTTCTTTAATCCTCAGTTTCCTTATCTGTAAGATTAGAACTCACCTTGGGCCCTCTTCACAAGGCTCTTCTAAGAAACAAAGGTGAGAATGCATATGAAAATGTTTTTCAATAATAAATGAAAATATAGGACAATTCAAAATTCTGTATAGCCTGATTTTTTATTTTGGTAGGCTTTACTAACATCATAGGGAAAGATAGCTTTAGGGATCTTTGAAATACAGAGTTAGTCAGGGAGAGTCACTATAGTCTATAAGAATAAGAAATGTATGTAGTGTACATATATTAATGACTAACAAAATGAAATTAATATACTAACAATTTAGAACTTAGGATTATTACATTGATAAAATCATTCATTCAACATATAGTTAAGTGTCTTACTGTTTGAAGAACACTGCACTGGAGGGACACGAAATTTAGATATGATGTAATTCTTGCCTTTATAAATATCAGTGTCTAAGAGGTTAGCCTCTCTAGTTTGTTTATAATGTCTTGCTTCCTCTGATGCCTTCAGTGCTAGGCTTTTGTTTGAACACCTGGTTATTTTTTTGTCTGTCTATGGCACACATTTTCTAAGTGAGCTGTTTTGAAACAATCTCCAAGTTTTCTGTAAATTTCATTTATTTTTCCCCTAGCTGGTACCCAAATTTTGTCATTGCTACCTTTCATAAAATTGGGTGTCTTTGTAATAGATTATGTGTTTCCGTGTCCCATCATAATATTACCTTAATCATAATATGATCAGGGTTATCTAATGGTTGAGCCAAATTTCTTAACCACCATTATAAGCTAACTTCAATTTGTTTTCTTGATTCTGAAACTTCTCATTCAAAGAAGCAGTTAATTTTCTTTATTCTTCAAAACCCATTTTTATATCATCTAAAAAATGGAATTCCTTCTAGCAATGTGACTATTTAAAGCTCCCAGTTTATAGTTCAGTATGGAATTTCCTCCCACGGAGTTTTCATAGTATTTTGCTTGTCCAGTGAGACTTTTGTCCTCTTATTCTTTGTTCTCACAAAATCACTGAATTGCAGAGCCAGAACCAGAAAGTAGCAGTCAGTTACAGGATGACTGCCTTCCTCTGGATTAGAGGGCCTTGCACACAAGATCCTTGATCACAGCTTTTAGAGACTTTAGAAATCATCTACCCAGTCCTCTCATTTTATACTGGAGATACTGAGGCCCAAAGAGGTCATGTTACATAGGCCACACAGCTGAAAATGGAACTTGGCTCCTATGACATGTGGTCAGCACTCTTTCCACTGTACCCAAAGACTCCTGAATTAGTAGAAAGTTAATATGTGATTATTGAATTGAATTAAACAAACAAAAAAAAAGGAAACATATATGGAACAATTAAAACTTCTTATTAAAAGGTTTTTCTTTTTCTGGTACAAAGGAATTCCTAAACTGATTCTTGATGTCAGATAGTATGTTGTCTATTTTTTTCCCTCAGATTTCCCCACATACACTACTGTGTCTTCATCCTTCTGTTTCTCCTGGGAGCAAACTCCTTAGTATTGTTCATCTCATCACTCCAATATAGTGGTTCTACTAGCTTTCTTTGATTTCTTTCTCATCAGAATGCATATCAAGAAACTGCATAATTTAGGGAAAAGAGAATTAGATTTGGAATCCAAGGAGACCTGAGTTTGAGACCTGACTTGACTGCTTACTGGATACATGGTTTAGGGTAAATCCCCTTTCCTGGGCCTCAGTTTCTTCATCTGTAAAATGAGAGGCTCAGATTAGTTGACCGTAAAGTTCCTTCCAGCTCAAAATTTTTGATTCTACTACATCATGCTACTTGCCTCCGTAGTACTGCCTCTTTTACTTCATTTGCTTCATAATTTTCAAAGTATTCAAGTGTTCATTTAAACAGACTAAGACTTTTAAAATCTAAAACACTAAATAATTGAACAATGTTCCTTGAAAACAGACACTGTTACTTGCTTGTATTTGTATCTTCAGTGCTTAGCATGAGTAACCTGGAACATAATAAAGACTTCATTAATGCTTTTTCATTAATTCATTATTTAATGTTTATTTTTATTTGGAATTTAACAAACACCAAATAAAATGAGCATTTGCATATGGAACAGAAAAAGGATCATACATTAAACCCCAAATCTCTATTATGTAACTTTCTTTCCCTTTTAAATAAATAATAAGTATGTAATGAATTCAGTATGTAACTTTCTGACTTGTGTGTGTTCCCTTCTGGTCTTCCTTCTGTTCTCGTCTGTGCATTTAAAAAAATGCTTCAATGACCCTTTTTCCTTTCTTCTTTCTTTTTCTCTGTCTCTTTCCTTCTTTCTTTCTTTCTTTCTTTCTTTCTTTCTTTCTTTCTTTGTTTCTTTCTTTGTTTCTTTCTTTGTTTCTCTCTCTTTCTCTCTCTCTTTCTTTCTCTCTTCCTTTCTCCCTTCCTTCTTTCCTTCCTTCCTTCCTTCCTTCCTTCCTTCCTTCCTTTCTCTCTTTCTTCCTCTCTTTCTTCCTCTCTTCCTCTCTTTCTTTCTTCCTCTCTTCCTCTCTTTCTTCCTTTCCTTCTGTTTTGGTAACCCTATCTCCAGCTAACTCCCTCTTCTCCCTTCCACTCCCTCCACAAAATATTTGAGGAAAAAAAATACAAAAAAAAATCCTTGCAACAAATATGCATATTCTGGCAAAACAAAATTTTTACATTGACTATGGCTTCTCTTTCTGGAAATGTGTAGCATGCTTGACCATCGTTATTGATGGTTAATAATTATTTAGGGTTAGTAATTTCGTTGATCAGAGTCCTTGGGTCTTTCAAAGTTGTTTTTCTTTACAATGTTAAATTCAGCTCCCAGTTTTGTGCATTCACTCTGCATTAGTTCATACAAATCTTCCCAAGCTTCTCTGAAACCGACCCTTTCATCATTTTTTGTGGTAAAATACTATTTTCTTACACTCATATACCATTTTGTGTTAATCTATTCCCCAGTTATGGGCATCCTCTTAGTTTCTAATCCATTGCTGCCACAAAATGAGCTATTATAAATGTTTTTGTATGTATTGATTGCTTTCTTCCTTCTTTTATCTCTTTTGGGTAGAGGTCTAGCTCTGATATCACTAGTTAAAAGGATATTCACAATACTAATAGCTTTTGGAGCATTATTCACAATTACTTTATAAAATGGCTATTCATTCATTCATTTATTAATCACAAAGACATAGATATTCCTTCCTTCCCCAAGCTCAGAATCTAGACAGGTTATAATTGCAACATATTGCAGACCTCTAGAAATGTATATGTGTGTGTGTGTATACACACACAATTATTATTAGATTGTTAGTGCCATATATATATATATACATATATATATATATACACCATATTTTTCATATTAGTGTTCCTCAAGGCTTGGCAAAGTGCCTTGCAACTATAAAGTACTTCATAAATACGCAATCTAATGGAGTATGCAAAAACTATCCACTACCTATAAATTTGACTAGAATAGAATAAAGCCTATTATGAAGTAATAAGCTAGTTTCTATAATTCATGTAATAAAGTTACCTTGGTGGTTTTTTTTGCCACTGGCCACTTGCCTTTTTGATATGCAGAAATATAATAACCAGCTTTTCCTAGATCAGAAGGTCTCCCAGGTCCTGATAGACCTAAAGTCATCCTACATGCCTAGTTAATTCATGCTTATTTAAAATCAAACTCAAAGAAAATCACAGGTTATCTTGCTGATATTTTGACCATTTTGCCTCTAGTTGACTCACTTCCTTTCACAACCTCCATTTTAAGGAAGGTACCCAGATCAGCCAGCTTATGTTCTTTTCGTTTCTCTCTGACTTACTCCTTATTTATTCTCTGGACTTCTTTGTCTACCCTGCCATAGCAGCCTTCTCACCCTAGATGGTTTATTACTCTTCTCTTGTGATCCATTTTTCTGATAGGCCAGTTACTCCTAGAACTTCCATTTTAAGGAAAGTGACCAGGCCAGAAGTGTTCATTTCTTCATTCCTCTATTGGCTCTGCCCCTGGTTCTCTAAATTCTTTTCTCTACCCCATCCCTGTGGGTACCTTTTATTCTCTCTCCTCTTTTCAGTTTTTTTTAAATTTTTATGTATTGTCTTCTTCCCTTAGAATGTAAGCTCCTTGAGGGCAAGGATTATTCCATTTTACTTGTATTTTTATTCCCAGTGCCTGCCACAGAGTAAGAGGCTTGATGATTTGACTAGTTGTGATTTAAAATGCCTCTCTTCTATGAAGCTTTCTCTGATTACCTCTACTGAATTCATTCCATCTGGTCCTATGCCAAGGTTAGAAGAACCTGATGTGTCAGGTCAGCATCTTTCTTGAGAACTGTTACCCATACAAACTGCCTTTTCTGAAAGAATCACTCTGCATCTTGGGGTGAGCTAAAGAATTCCCAGGTAGCCTTTTTGGCCTACTTGATGATGTGTTTTTATGGATCAGCTGTGTATACCTTCTGACAGTAAAACAAGACTTAAGGTACCTTTGTGTATGTATCCTTAGAATGTGGTTTCAAAATCCTTTTCAGGCCAAGATATCACCTATGTTGTGTGGAGATGCAAAGCATGGAATCCCTGCAAAGGTACAGGGATAGTCTCAATATGCATCTCCACACAACACCTATAAATATTCTCTGTTTAGCCATGAATGGATATCAGTCTTAGATGCAGGCATAAGAAGGTGCATATACACCTGTATTATAGAATATGCAGTTTAAAGGCTAACATTAAACAGAAGTGCTCATTTCTTTCATGCCTCTGTTCCCTGTCTGGAATGCCACATTCCTCCCTATTTGAGTTCCTACCCATCCTCAACTTGAGCCTTCCCTGATTCCCCCTAGACATTTTCTCTCACCATTCTTATACAATGTTTTGTGTATATCTTATGTATTTATCATGTTCCATTTTATGTTAGTTATTGTTTTATGTGTCACTTCCCCTTACTAAATATGTTTCATGAAAACCCTAATGGCTTATCTAAATTTTCATCCCCACAGTAACTAGCACAGTGCCCTGCATTCAGTAGGTGATTGAGAAATGTAGAATTCATTAATATTCACCATTTAACCCCCCCCAAAAAAGGCTCCTCTGTAGTTTTCTTTTTTTATCATCTTATTAAATTATTCACAAAGACTACAATAGTTCATTTTGTTTACAACCTTAATAGGTGTATTCTTTGTATTGAAGTTTGTATTGAAGATGAGGTACAAGCCCTTAGGTTTATGTTGGACATTGAGTCTGTTTTCAAGCATGAGCTGATATATCCCAGTAGTTAGTAAACTAAGTTGTAGCAGATGAAGGCTTCCATTTTTTCATTCCTTTGTGAGGGAGATGAGGAATGACGGCCATCCACAGGCTAATAATTCCCCTTCCCTTAGACTCTGCCACAGTGTGAAGAGGTCCTTTCTTCACCTGGCAGCAAGGGTATATACTCAGTTTTGGTCCTGAGCCTCCAGATCCCAAAAAGCAATAGCAGCAACAAAAATAAGTAGGCTGAAAGGTAAAGGACTCCACATCTATGCATTTACAAAGGCAAGTAGCCTGGAAGGAGTACATTAAGCAATTAACAGTTAAATCATTAACAATGTATATTACAGGCAGCTAAAAATAAAGCTACTCAACAACTGCTCATAATTTTTACCTCCCCCCTACCCCACTCCACCCCGGAGTGACAGGATCAAACGTAGAGACAGGAAAGGGTCTTCAGTAAAGCAGGTCCAATAAACCAGAGACAGATATCTATCCCACGTTACTAGGCCTGGTTGTGTCCAGCAAAATCTGATGCTCTACCTCCTTGGGCTTATCTAATAAAATTTTCCAATCCCTGATATTTACTATACATACATTCCCTTTGTTTTCTTCTCTTTACAATTAAGCCTATACCCTCTATCCTCCCAGTCACACTGTGGTGTGGCTGTGAGACAACATAGGTGATTGTGATACATCAGGTGTTCTGATGTCCACTGACTGTACAAGAGTACTTTAGGAGAGCTGGCAGAGTTATCTCCTTACCCATTCAAAGCACACCAAGGCCTGGAAAGCTTTCTTTAATGAGATGTTTACATATTTGTATTTATCATTCTTACCTTTGTAGTGGAAGTAGGGGTAACTTTGGGTCTTGGCTGCTAAAGTGGACAGAGGCCTGGGAAAGGGAGTGAGGAAAGGGAGATAAAATGTTAGAGCTGGAAAGGGACCTTCAAGAACACCAGCCTTCATTTTACAAGAGAGGAACTTCAGTCAAAGCCTAGAAAATAAAATTGATGCTGATGGTCCCACGGCAATTATGAGCAGAGCTGGGACTAGAACCTTGATTCCAACTAAGAAAAATTACTCAGAGAGGTTGGTGAAAGGATGGTAAAAAGAAAGATAAAATCAGGAACTTTACAGTTTTGCTGAAGATTAGCCCTGGGCCCCTTTTGATACCTCTCCAAAGTCTTGTCATTCAAAACTCTTTGACAGATTTCTGATCCAATGTTCTTCTTCCATTTTTTTTAAACTAACTACACTGTTAATATCTTATCTTTTTTTGCTCTTCCTACAGATGCAGATTATGCTAATTTTCTCCACTCCTTAAGTAATAAACTTCCTGAGAAATTCTAAATAGTTTTTAAGTTATTATTAGGTGAGCTTCAAAAGTTCCCAAATAAACCAGCCCTTTGCTCAGTTCTTTGGCTATGTTGGCAGTACTGTGTCCCAGAGTCCTGATGTATTCGATCTCATCCTTTGCTTTAAAGTTTGAGAGATTTAAAGTTTATTCTAGACTTAACTCTTTGGCTGTTTTCTTTCTTATACTTATTTGTTATCAATCTTTCTGAAAGTCATACTTTTCAGTGTAACCCTATAAAGCTAAACAATGTCAAAGTAACACTGGCTATTGTCTTGGTCTTGTCTTCCTCAATAGATTTTTAAGTTTCTGGAGGGCAAGGAAATTCTAGGTCTTTCAATTCCTTCTGAAAGCCTTTGGTACTCTGCCAACCCGATGAATCTTATAGTTAATGTAAATTCTATATATCCTTCAGTCTGGATTGAGTTCTGTCCCTTTGAGCTTCCCTGGTCTCCTCCTCTCTGAACTATAAGTACATGTATAATCCAGAACACCTCAATTTGTGTCGCATGTTATCAATTCACTATTTGTTTTTGGGTGGCAGGCCTGTCTCTCCAGTTAGAGTTTAGTTTTCTTACCATGGCATAATACTTCTTTTGTGCCTTCCACAGTACTGAATGCATAGCTGCCCCTTAATCAATTGTATTATTGATTGGAAATGAATGACTCCCTAGACCAAATGACTGCACTCTGGTCTCCTACCCTAGTCTTTAAATAGGACTTCTACCCTGAGCTTGAGTAGCAGATTTGGAATCAAAAGACCTGGGTTTTTTATCATGACTCTACCACTTCTCACTCATGTGACCTTAGACAAGTCACTAAACCTATTATCTGCTGGTGGAGTTGTGAATTGATCCAACCATTCTGGATGGCAATTTGAAACTATTCTCAAAGGGTTTTAAAAGACTATCTGCCTTTTGATCCAGCTATACCACCGCTGGGTTTATACCCCCAAAGAGATAATAAGGGAAAAGACTTGTACAGAAATATTTATAGCCACACTTTTTGTGGTGGCAAAAAATTGGAAAATTAGGGGCTGTCCTTCAATTGGGGAATGGCTGAATAAATTGTGGTATCTGTTGGTGATGGAATACTATTGTGCTGAAAAAAATAACGAACTGGAAGAATTCCATGTGAACTGGAACGACCTCCAGGAAGTGATGCAGAGTGAAAGGAGTAGAAACAAGAGAACCTTGTATATGGAGACTGAAACACTGTGGCACAATCGAATGTAATGGACTTCTCTACTAGCAGCAATACAAGAATCCAGGACAATTCTGAGGGACTTATGAGAAAGAATGCTATTCATATCCAGAGAAGGAAGAAAAACAACTGCTTGATCACATGGGTTGATGGGGACATGATTGGGGATGTAGACTCTAGATGATCACCCTAATGCAAATATTAATAATATGAAATAGGTCTTGATCAATGACATATTGACATATGCAAAATCCAGTGGAATTATTCATTGGCTACCGGGGTTGGGGGGGAGGAGGACATGAATCATGTAACCATGGAAAAATATTCTAAATCAATTAATTAAATAAAATTTTCAAAGAAAAAAATAACCTATTATCTGGACCTCAGTTTCCCCATATACAAAAATGAGGTGGGAGGTGTACCAAAAGATCTCCAAAATCCTTTCCAACTATGAATTTCAGATCCTGAGATCTAGCCAGTTAACCAAAATATCTTTAATTATAAAAACTTCATATTGATTTTAACAACATAAAATAAAAATATTTAAAATTTGAAGAGAGTTTTTCTGAGATATTTCCATAGGTGCTAAGAATGAAATTCCCAGGTTCATACAGCTGAAATTATTAATAACACCAGTATAGAACTTTATATCAGATGATATCAAAAACAAAATTAATCAAAATAAGTATAAAAATGAATGCTTTTTCCTTTAAAAGGAGTATTGATATTTTTAAACCCTTTACCTATATACTATTTATAGCCTTAGAGCTGGAAGGTACCTTGGAGATCATCTAAGCCAACTCTCTGATTTTACAGATGAGGAAACCTATACCCATAGAACTAAAGTGACTTGCCCCTGTGTTCAGGTTGGGAAGTAGCAGGCCCTGTGACTTCAAATACAAACCTCTTTCCTTTGGCACCATGTTTCTTTCTTCCTCAAATGCCATCTTCCTTCTGATGTTGGATGGGGAAGAGGTTAGCCAATAGGACAATTTCCTAGTGGCTGCAGAATGTTAATTTTCTTCTTCCTTCCCTGCCCTCTTATTCTGTCTTCCCTTGCCCTATTGCTTTCTTTTTGATCTTGCAAATCCAGGTCCTTTGAGAAATCAGACAGTATGAAATATGAAAATTGCTTGGGAAGTAATTGAAGAAACACTGTGACTTTTGAAACCTATGGAGATAACACTCACACCTCCTTATTCACGTTATTTAATATTTAATGGCAGATTTAATTAATGGAGATCAGGTCTTCTGGTTTCAAATGTGAGTAAGAAGCAGCTGTGATTCGATAAGAGGAAAGTGTATTTACAGGGCAAAGAAAAAGGGTTTTGTGAAAATCTGTAAACTGGGAAGACTAATCAGAAAGATTAGTCTTAAGTAGGAAATACTGTCCTAAAATATAGTTCACAACTGGATTGCTAAGTAATGTGTGTGAAAATCTAGTCTACTTCCAGAAAGACTGACCTCTGATTTTTAGATTGATATGTAATAGGCCTTACTAATAGATTGTTCTGCAAGTATGTGAATACCAATTACATGCATAGTGTTGTATTCCATGCTGTGAATGGGAGCGTACTATTTGGAGTAACCGGACTAACACTCATGAAACCTCAAAGAAGTTTATGGTTAAATGCCAAAGTAAATTATAAAGGTAGTAAAGGCTATTTAACGTCAGAGAAAAGGGATGTCATGGTAGATTTTGACATATATGAAAACTTTGCCTTGAGTTCGTGTGTCACTTAAATCAGATTTATGCCATATGTACATGTACTCACCTCTTGTGACATCAACCAATGTGTGAAATCATCCATATATGGAGTAAGAAATGGCAGAACTGGCAGCCAGTGTCATACTACCTTCCTCTTGCAAGTCAGATTTGTGGACACTTCCAGGGGGAGAAGTCAAAGGATTTCCTCTCTGAGTATATGCTAAAGACTGAGGCCAGTCACCAATGGGGTATGTAATGCATATGACTGAAAGGAAGTAATCTAAGGCTGAGATCATCATTTCAAATACTAGTGATCCAAAATAAACAGTAGATGGCTCTTTAGGAAGGTTGAAAAGCTTAGATTTCTCACATACCTGAAGATGAGTAATGTATTATCTGAATCAGACCAAAAGTGTCCCAAAGAAGCAGTGAGGAAAGCAGGCTAATGTTTCCATGGTGCCTTCTTGAGTAGACTTGGAATTCCCATAGTTAGTTCCCTCCCCTCCCCTTTCTAGCTCCAGACCTTAGTTTCCTCATATATAAAATAAGGGGGCTTGGACTCAAGGATTTCTCATTCCTTTCCTCAAATTTATATGAATTTATAAACTTCTAAGCTACAAACTGAGAGCAGGACTCTGCCTTTATAATTTTCTGTGCTCCCCATAATAGGGCACCTAGCATAATTCCTTGTCGTAAAATGCTCATTGTATTCAACTGAATTATTCATAGGATCATAGGAGTTAGGAGACCTTGGAAATCTTTTTCAGCATGGTATGTTAAAAAGAGCACTGACTTTTTTCTATAGTGCTGTGTATATATTTATTTTACTAATTTGTTTGCATCCTTACATCTCACAGGCAGTGTAGTACAATGAAAAGTACAGGAGATTACAAGCTAGGAGACCTGGATTTTAATCCTGACTATATGACATGGGAGAAGTCACTTTATCTCTCTGGGTCTCACTGTATATTATTAAATCACTACTCCTGCCTCAGGTCTCTTCCCTACTCTGATCTATCTTCCATTCAGCTATTGAAGTGATTTTCCTAAAACATAGGTCCAAACATGTCAACCTGCCTCCCACTCAGTGGTTCCCTACCACCTTCAGAAACAGTAAAATACTCTGTTTAGCATTCAAAGCCTCTTAGCTGCTGTAGGAACAAGACATTCCATTTTTCAGTTCCAGGCATTTTGTCTGGCTGTAGCCCATACCTGGAACTCCCTCCTTCCTCTGCTCTGACTACTGATCTCCCTGGCTTCTTTTAAGTCCTAACTAAAATCCCACCTTATACAGGAAGCCTTCCCTAACCCCTCTTAATTCTAGTGCTTTCCCCTTATTAAATATTTCTTATTTATCTTGCAAAAATAGCTTGTTTGTATATATTCATTTGCATATTATCTCTCCCATTAAATTGTGAGCACCTTTAAAGTGCTTAATAAATACTGATTGATTGATAAAAGTGAGCAAGTTGGACTAACTGATCTTTAAAGACCATTCCAGCTCCTATTCTAAGTTGTGAACATCTAGACTGTCCTTGAGGGTAGGCTCTCTTTCACAGTTTTTGGGTAACACTCAATACAAGATGTAAAATAGATGCTTAGGAAATGCATTGGGATGATGATGATGGATTATGGAACTCTGTTTCATAGATGGAATACTAAACATATGTGATACTTTTGCTGGTTACAGTTTCACTTAATCTGTCTCTGTGGAATGGAAATATTAATCTTCTCAGTAAGCATGGTGATTTGATGTAGGAAAAAAAGTGCCTAATTATGGCATCTTTGCAAATGGTCCTCATTAACATCTTGAACCCAAAATAGATACTCTTAAGGGATCTCTTTCAGATTTTTCAGAGAAGGAGAGGAGTCATCAGGCCAACCTTTAAATCCCATAAGGCATTAATATCAGTAACCAGTATTAATATTAATAACTGATCTTCCACCATAGAATTTGCTATGTACCTTCAAGGATTTGATTAAAAGCATACCTTAGGTGGGTTGTATTCCCAGAGGAACAACTTGGGGCCACTATTATTCCTAACCCAATAGGAAAGAAGGCCTCATTGCCACTTAGGGCCTTGATGTAAGCCATAATATTTGTTGTTGCTTTCTTTAATTGAGGGCATGTTGCAAATTCCTGCCTTGCTCTGCTAAGGGAGAAATGTGGCAAACTCATTTTAATGAAATTGTTTCCCCATGCTGTCCACCCAAGATTAAAATGGAAATGTGGAACCAACTGTTTTATTTTAAAGAAGCCCCTTCTAGGTTTCCTAGATACCTATTAAATCCAGACCAGAATCCATTGTGACTTTAGAGTCACTTGACCAGGATGGGGACTCTGGGCATGGATAATTCCTCGGCCCCAATTCAGAAGACATACTTTGGTTCCAAATGCAATAATCCCCTCTACACATTATCCTTAATAAGGAATCTATTTTATAGACCTCTGCTTGGCCACTTTAAATGATGACAGTCTTAACTTAATATCTCACAAAGTAATTTGTTCCATTGTTGAACAGCTTAAATTATTGGACAACTTTTTATAATGAGCTAAAATCTGCTTCCTTAAGATATCTACCCATTGGTTCTAGTTTTTCCCTCTGGAACTACATAGAATAAATCTAATTCTTTCACATGTTACAGCCCTTCAGAGATTTGAAGGTGCTCTCAGCTTACTTTTGCCACCTTTTAACTCATATAACATGATATTCAGACCCACTGGATGTGTGTTCCATTTTATCATTCTTTCTCTTAAAATGTGTCACCCAGAACTCAGTAGTCTAGTATTTTAATCTGAGCCCAGAGTTCAATGTTCCATTATAGGAGAATGGCTCCCCATGGGCAGTTTTGGTCACAAGAGCTAGTATGCTATCACAGAATGAACCGAGGACTAGAACTCAGGAGACCTGGATTCTAGTCAGTGGCCATTTGACCTTGGCCCAGTCATCTTCTCTCACTGGGCCTCTGTAAAATGAGGAAATTAGATTCTTTTGCCCTCTGTAAAATGAGGAAATTAGATTAGATTTCCAAAATTCTTTTCAAATATAACATTCCGTAATTCTTTTCTAGCAGTAGTGTGTTCATGGAAGGATCTAGAGCCTTAGCTATAGATAATGCTGAGATTGTCATCACTTTGGAGACAGGGTTAGTTAGGTCTTTATGAAATGCAGTGTTTGTCTTTTAATTCTGTGTGCTTTTAAAATAAATTGTTAGTATTTTTTACATCACTAAGATTTCCTCTAATATCCTTCCTTACCCTTCCCAGAGAACTCTCTTGTAACAAAAAATATTTTTAAGGAAACGGGAAAAAGAAAAAAATCTGCAAAATTAATCAGTACAGAAAAAAGTCTGAAAATTTGTGCAGTGTACCAAGTACATGGACCTTCAACCTCTGCGAAAGTGGGAGGTGAGGGTATCTTCATTTCTTCTTCAGACCCATGTATGTTCTTTGTAATTTTATAACATTCACTTCTGATCATTTTGTGATGGTTGTTTCCATTTACATTGCTATAGTCATTGTGTATTATTGTTGTCTTGACTCTGCTTAATTTGCTTTACTTCCGTTTATGGAAACCTTTCCAGGCTTCTCTGTATTCGTAATACCTATGGATTATAACAGCATAATAGTATTTCATTTTATTCATGTACCACGGTTTATTTGCCCAATCTCTAAAGAGCAGGTATCACCTCTCTCCCAGGGCAGTTGTGAGGATCAAATGAGATAATGTTTGCAAAAAGCACTTAGTGCATTACCTGGCACATAGTAGGCCCCATATCAATAATTATTCCCTTCCTCTTCTCCCACTTTCTTTGGCTGAATTCCTACACAGTGACTAGAAATATTTCTGCTATGTAGGCAACTTGCTTCTTTTCAGCAACATGGGATTTAAATCTATCTTTGAGTCAAAAGTTAGTCACCTTATTTGTATAATTCCAAATTGCTCTCTAGAATGTCTGTACTATGCACAGCTGCACTGACAGGTTGCCATTGTATCTATGTTCACACCCCCTCCAACTCTGACTGTCCCAGGCTTTTGTCAGCCTTGCGATTCATACTTTAGAGTTTTTATTTATGTTTTCTTATTATTAATGATTCGGAACATTCTTTCATATGGTTTTTTTTTTAAACCCTTGTACTTCAGTGTATTGTCTCATAGGTGGAAGATTGGTAAGGGTGGGCAATGGGGGTCAAGTGACTTGCCCAGGGTCACACAGCTGGGAAGTGGCTGAGGCTGGGTTTGAACCTAGGACCTCCTGTCTCTAGGTCTGACTCTCACTCCACTGAGCTACCCAGCTGCCCCCTCATATGGTTTTTTAAAAAATCCCTTTCCTTCTGTCTTAGGATTGATACTAAGTATTGGTTCCAAGGCAGAAGAACAGTAAGGGCGAGTCAGTGGGTAGTAACTTGCCCAGGGTCACACAGCTAGGAAGTCTGAGGACAGATTTGAATCCAGGACCACCTCTATCCAGGCCTGACTCTATCCACTGAGCCAGCCAGCTGCCCCTCTTTGATTGTTAATACTTTGTACTTCTTCTTTTGAGAAACGTTCTTATCCCTTGACTATTTATCTATTGGGGAATGGCTTTTGATTTGACACTTATATACATACATATGTGTGTACACATGTACATATACTGATTTGTATATTTTTAATATATATACATATATACTGAGAAATTTGATATAAAGATGTTTTCTTGTGATTTTTTTTAATTGCAGAATGCTGAAATGTACAAACTGTCATCACAACAATTCCATGAAGCAGCTACTCGGCTGGAAGAAACAATAAAGTAAGGATTTGCCTTTTATTTTTTGCAAAACTTAGCATATATTTTATAAGCCTCTCACCCTCTCCCAAGTGAATATAAAGCTTCCCCTGCTGCTTAATCCCAGCTGTCTAGAAGTACACAGTTGACCATCTGTTATCAGTCTCTGCACTTGGAAGTTAAGATGGAAAGTGGTCAGTCCTAATTGACCCCATTAATTCTTTCTTCTGCCAATTCATTGGTAACTTGAGGCATAGATTAATTAAGTCAAAGCCTTAAGAGTTAGACCAAGAGTCCCAAGCCTTTAGTTAGGAAAAGCTACTTTTCATTTCCCTAAAGCAGTGATGGACAAACTTTTTAAAGAGGGAGCCAAAGGAAAGGAAATGCTCATCTGTCAGTCTGTTTCTAAGGCAACTCTTTTGAAGTTGCATTGTATTGTATCCTACTCATTGAATTTGTCAGATTAGGAATAATGTCTTGTGGCCGAATAGAACATTTCGGGGGGCCGCATCTGGCCCACAGGCTGTAGTTTGCCCATCACTGCCCCAAAGCTTTGACCTCTGTTGGCCAAGACCATGCTGGTAAGTAAGAATGGAGTTGGGAAGGAAGGCGTGCTGGGACCAGCTCCCATCCCATCCATATTGGGAATCCTGGAGAAATGTGAAAGAGGGAAGAGTTTTCAGTAACATGTGATGCTTCAGTAATGAATTATTCATATAACTGATTAGAGGGCCATAATTTTGATCATCCAGAAAATAGACACTTTGTTTTTACATAACCTTCCTCCTTTCACTCTCTGGGGCAATGCGGGGCGGGGGCTCACAGGCAGTTTAAAGTTGTAGCTTGGGCACATGAACTTGAAAACCTTTTCCAAAGCTAGTCTAGATCCTGTAATATACCCTGCTAATCCGTGAAAGGCTATCCCTCCCCATAAATATATTCCCTCAACTTCTCTGAGGGAGAGAAAAAGAAACAGAGACAGACACCTTGGTATAGATTTGGGGAAAGGAAAGGGTCAGCTCACCTGGAGATTTCAGAGCTGTGATAATTTATAATCAAACCAATAGCATTTCAACATTGGTGGAACTGTTAACTTTGGTGTAATTGAAAGATGAAAAAAATTCAGAATGGTTTAGTTAATTAGAAAATAACAGAAATACTGTAGAAATGCTATTGATGAATAGCAGGTGAGAGGCCACTGGGGAGAATTGAGCAGATGTACACAATCTACATGTACCCAGGGGTATTTAGCAAATTGGAGGGAGATGGGGGAAATTGTTCAGTACTTTGATAGAGGGGAAGAAACTTTTAGTCTCCAATCCCCCCAAACTGGAGAAATATCTTTAATTTCGCCCAAGAAAGTAATTTTTAAATGGGGGAAGGAAAAAAAAAGTGTACTCTACAGTCACTCCCTAGTAAGTTGGAGGCCTCCTGAAATAATAGAAGACAAAAAAAAAAAAAAGAGAGAGAGAGAATTTCCAAATAGCTCAGTGGTGACCAGGAAAGATGAATATCCCTGGGGTTTTCTTAGCTTATGTTGATTGGGATAGAGAGAGAGTCAGTGGTACACTGAGAAGCAGATGAAAGGATCTGATCAGACCTTGTTCTCAATGATTTTATAATGACTTTGGATATGAGTGTCCTCAGGTAGACAAAGTCACAGTCAGCAGAGGCTGTCAATAGAGCGAGATTGTGAATGGCGCTCCTTAGAGGACTGCTTCACTTCCCATTCTACCCCACTCCATGCACAAACACATACACAGCTTTGAGGGGTAACTATGTCTCATTTATATTTCTGGCCTTGTTTTATCCAAAAAATTTTTAAGTCAGAGAATCTCCCATCCAGTGATAAGAAGGAAAGCTTGGAAAAATCACATCAAAGAGACCATCAAGTGACAGATGGAATAATGGGATCACTAAGAAAAATAGAGAGAGAAACATAGAGACACCACACACACCCCCTCCCCAACAATGAGAGGTTGCAGTGGCAGCAGATGCTATATTCAACACTGTCGCTCATTACCTGAAAGAGATAGACAGCCTGAAAAAGCAAAGGAAGGGAAAAGGCCCAGAGCAGCTTTTTAAAGAAAAGGAAATATACACACTTACCAACCTATGACGCAGCAGGTACTCATTTGTCCTAGATAATAGTGAATCACACATATTACCACCTGTACCCTCCACCACAAAGAAGTCTTAACCTCTTGAAACTTAAGATATCCTGTCCTTTCTGACATCATTTTTGGTTTGATTTCACTGATGGACTTTCACACATCCTCACACTTTCTGAAGATACCATGTGGCAGACATTTTTTAGATACAAGTGAATAAAAAACTAATTTCTTATTTTGAGAATTTTGTGATATACCTTGACATAAAAGGAAATACTTAAGAATACCTGAAAAGGTGGGCCTGGCAGTCACTGACTTCAAGAGTCACAGGCAGGTTTCCTTCACTTACAGTTAAATAGGTCTACTTGTCATTCTCTGAGTTGGCCATTGGCATTCTTATCTGGATGCCTTTAAAAGCACACATCTTGCCTTTTCCTTAGTAATTGGGTAACCCTGTTTGAAGGACTGCCTTCTCATGGACACCTCACTTTCTGAATTCTTACAGTACCTGACTAGGCCCCTTAGTTGGGATATATAAAATCATGAAACTTAAGAACTAAAAGAAAGGTACTTTGAAGGATCATCATATTGCCTCACTTGTTTTTGCCTGGCCTGGACCACAATTAGATTGAAATTCCCTTGAAGCCAATATAGATCATGCTCATTTGTACCTCTTTGCCTTTTCCTCTAAGTCATATTCTACTGTCTCTTCACATATTTAAAGATAACCATGGATTTGGGATTTGTTCTTTGAATTATTAATATTTTAAAATTTTGATTTCTGCCTTTTGTTTTTATGCCACAATTGCTTGTTATTATTACATCCCCAGTGGCCCCTCATTGGTAACAAAGAAAATCTGACAGCATATAGGGTATTGCACATTGGTATTCTTCCATTGTCTTCTGCTTTCCTAGACCAAAATGACCATGGGTTCTTGAAAGTTATGGCATTAGCCTACAAACTCTTTTTAGGTCTTTCAGGCTGAAAGGCTTCAAGTATAAGCCATGAAATGAATTTATCATGGAGTGATTCATCACTAGAGAGCTGGCCACCAGCTGATGAATTTTTTCTCTCTTTACCCCTCACCTCTTTTTTAAAAGAAAAAAGAGACTTTAAAAGAAATGAAACATAGCTGGAGTTGGAAAATTCTCCATCCCAATCTTTTCCTATCCTCTCTCCAAACTAGATACAACTCAATGGATTTTGCCCAATTTTTTTTTTACTTGTAACCGTTCTCTCCCTAATTCTGTCTTCTTTCTTATTTTAAAACAAGGTTTTATTGATCTTTGTTTTTATATAACCTTCATTTCCAGATAGACACTTCCCCCTTCCCTACCCAGAAAGCTACCCCTTGTAACAAAAAAAATGGAAAGGAAAGAAGAAAAAATGCAAAGAAAAACTGCAAAAAATGAGTAAACCTAAACTATACATACAATCTAACAATACATGTAGTGTTCTTTCCACAAATCCCACCAGTGCTACAAAGAAAGAATGAGGACATTTCCTCATTTCTCCTTTGGGACCAGCCTTGTTATAACATTTAGTTTTATTCTTTTTGTTGCTATTCTTTCCATTTGTATTTTGTAGTGTTGCATGCATATATTATTTTCCTGGTTCTGTTTACTTCACTTTGCATTAGTTTTTATAAATATTTCCATGCTTCTTTGTATTTTGCATATTCATTATTTCTTATAGCACAGTCATAACCCATTATATTCGTATGCTACAATTAGATTAACCATTGCCAAATCAGTGAGTCTCTACTTGGTTTCCAATCCTTTACTAACACAAAAAAAAAATGCTTTATGAATATTTGGTGCATATGGAACCTTTTATTCTGCCTTAGATCTTTTTCACTCTTCCCTACCCTTTACTTCCTCCCCTCACCTGGGGCCACTCAGGCCTCATTGGGGCATTCATGGGAAAGTATAACATGGCTGCTTTCAGGGATTGAATAAACTCAAGAGTCACCAACTCTAATCCTTCTAGCAATCTAGCAATGGAAGATCATAAGGCCTTATTATCTGCCCTGCTACTACTCCCTTCAGATCCTGGGGAATTATTAACTAGCCTACTGAAACACCCTAAGAGTCTAAGACTTGCCAATCACCGCTATGAATGTCTTTCTAGCCACTTTGCAGGGGAATTCTCTTTTCTTTGTTCTTTCCCCTAGTAAGATCGTGAGCTCCTCTCGACAGTAGAGACCGTCTTGTTTTTTCTATTTGTATCCCTAGTGTTAAGCACAGTGCTTGACACATCATATACACACATAATGTGTTCATTTAAAAATTTTAATTTATCCATTCATGCATACATGCCTATATTCCTTGAGTATATATACCTAATGGAATTTTTTGAGGAGCAAAGAAATAGAAAGCAAAGTAGATGATCAGCTAGGTTGTACAGTAGATAGAGCACTGGGCCTGGAGTCAGGAAAACCTGAGTTCAAATTCAGCCTCAGACACTTTCTACTTACAGCTATATAACCTTGGTAAATCACTTAACCTCTGCTTGCCTCAGTTTTCTCATCTATAAAATAGGGATAATAATAATAATACCTCCCTGTCAGAGTTGTGGCGAGGATCAAATGAAATAATTGTAAAAAGTTTAGCATAGTGTCTAGTATGTAATAAGTGCTGCTTATTGTTAGCTATCTATTATAATTATTATCTGGGAAATGGGCTATCACATTTTAATTCTTGAAAGTGATGGGATTTTCCTGGAAAGTAAAAAAATGTATACAATGAATATTGATGGGAATGAAAATCATGGTAAGACTTATGTGAACTGATGTAGATTAAACTAAACAAACCCAGGAGGATAATAGACATAGAGACTATAACATTGTAAGGGAAATGAACAAAAACAAAAAAACACAAATGCCAGTTGAATGCTACAGAATTATAATGGACAAGCTTTGCCCTAAAAAAGAGAGAGAAGGCACTTCCTCCTAAGTCTTTGCAGAGGAGAGGGACCATCTGTATGGAACACTGCATATAATGTTAGACTTTTTCATTATGTTCATTAGTTTGACTAAACTTTTTTGTCTTTTTGAATTAATTTTTTGTTCTCTTTTGGGTTCTTTATTATAAGGGATGGTCATCTTGATGGGAGATACACTGAGAAATGTTATGTAATACAAAAAAATATCAACAATATTTAAAATCTATTATTATAGTAAGCCTAAAATGGATTTACATCCTGGGTATTAAAGGTCACATCATTTAAAAAAAAAGTTAGAAGAGAACTTTTCATAACTGTGGCTAAGAGAAAAGATGACCCCCTTCCATGCAGTCATTGTAATTCTAAATGTGGTGGGAACTGAGCTGAGGGAAGGGTCTTGCTTGAACATGTATACATTTGATGATTTCCAGCTGCTTATTGGATGTCCTGTAGAAATCTGAAACACATTGTGTCCAAAACCAAACTCATTCTTCCCTGGCAAACCTCCTTTCTTCCAACTTCTCTATTATTATTGTGTTTACTGTCCTCCCCGCCTAAGTGTCAATACTCAACTCCTTGTGCTCTCTCACTACCTCACAACCAAATTTGTTACCAAAATCCTCGTATCGTTTTCTACCTTTATAGCATCTGTTACATATGCCCCCTTCTCTTCTCTACCACTGCTACTACCCTGGTGCAGGCCCTCTTTACCTCATGCCTTGACTATTGCAGCAGCTTGCTGGTAGAACTAAAGAAATAGTTTCTTAAAACACTCAGCACAATGTCTGACACATAATAGGTACTATAAAAATGTCTATTCCCTACCCTTCCCTTCCTCAAATTTCTTCCCACTCCAAGTAAGCCATGCCTGAAACAAACTCTAGTGGCTCCTTATTGCCTCCAGGAGCAAGTACAAAATGCTGTTTGGCATTCAGAGCCCTTCCTAACCTAACCTTTCCTTCTGCCTTTCTAGTCTTCTCACATTTTCCTCCCTTTCGTGTATTCTTCAGTCCAGTGACATGGCCTCTGTGTAAATTCTGCTTCTCTAGACTGGGCACTTTCTGGGGCTTTTTTCTCATGCCTGGAATATTCTCACTCCTCATTTCCACCTCCTGGCTTCTAAGGCTTCTTTCAATTCCCAGCTAAAATCCTGCATTCTATAGGAAACTTTTCCCAGTTCCTCTTAATTGATTATCTCCAATTTACCTTTTGTATAGCTTATTTGTAGTTTACATATTATCTTTTCCTATTAGACTGTGAGCAGCAAAACTGTCTTTTGTATCCCTCAGCACTTAGCACAGTGTCCTGACACATAGCAGGCACTTACTTAATAAATGTTTGTTGACTAACTGATAATCTTTTGTTTCATGTGGTACATTTTTTCCCTTTGTCTTTGGAATGGTTTTTAAGAGTTGAGTTTTTCTGAAGCCTTTTTATGTTCTTATTCTTGCTCAAAAGTTCCCTTCATTCTTGTAAGAATAATGCTTTTATCTACTCTTCTAGTCCTTTTAGGCAAGCCCTTCTCATTTCTAGAATCTTCTTGTAATTATTGAACTATTTTCTTCTAGATTTATAGCCTTAGCTTATACTATTTTTTCCATTGCATTAGGTGTTTTTTGGTTTGCTCTGCCTCCATTCTATCCATATTCTACTGAAGGTGTCTCACTCTCCCACTCCAAACCCTTGCTATATTTCTGCTCTGTAATTACTGGAGTTAACTGATTTCTCAGTGAAAAATCTACGGTGGGAGTGAATGGTTTTAGCAGCCTTGTAGAGTGGATATCTTCTGCCCAAAGCAGAGCATTTGCAGGCTCTGATGATGATAGTTTCTTGGCTTTTCCCTTTCAGTGAAGTCCAGTTTCGAATAGATGCTAAGTCCTTCCTACAGTAGGGTTGGCAGTGATCTGAAGCTAAGAAAGAATGGTACTTTATCGTTTGCCTTTTTTTTCTCCCCAAGGATAACTATGGTTCTTTTATTTTTTTTTTAATTAGTGCTTCATTTCACACAATATTTTCTTTTTTGTGATGGCTTTGAAACAGGAGTTCTTAGCCTGAAATCAATGAGTTTTTAAATATATTTTAACTGTTTTTCATATAATTGATTTCCTTTGGTAATCTTACATATTTAATCTTATGAATTTAAAAGCATAAGGGATCCATAGGCATCACCAGACTATGTAAGGGGTCATTAGCTACAAGAAAGGTTAAGAACTTCCATATTAGGGGGAGCAGTTTGACCAGAACCTTTTATATTGTCATCTTTACCAGAAAGGTGATGAATTTCTAAAGTGACAACAACTCTACCTATCTCCTCTTGCTAAGGCACAACTGGAATTGCAACCCTCTGACAAGAAGTAATCCATTCTACTCAAACCACATATCTTTGAAAAAAATCAAGTCAATATCCCCAAACCAGGACTGGCCCTGGACTCCGACAGCGGTGGTCATTAAAATGTTTACTGATGTGGATGATAATGTAAGCCCTAAAGTATTGAATGAATGAACTCATACTGGACCAAAAACACCCTTTGGTGGCCCAACTTTCGGTTCCTCACAGAGCAGCATTGGGATTCTGCAAGTTTTCTCCCCCATACAAACCAAATAAGGAGCAATTCAGAAATCATTTTGCTTAAACATTAAGAAAAACTCCTTGACTGGGAGATTTATAGGACTAACTAATGATTTTAAATTACTTTATAAATACTGCAAAAATGCCAACTAGTGGCATTAGCAGTATTTTTGGATTTTTCTTCCAAACATTTTTTTAAGCTAACCTAGACTAGAGAAGTGGCATTCCCCCCCAACCCCACTGGAGTTATATAGGGTCTAGAATATTATGTCTTTAGTTATACTATGTGGTAAAAGAAATAAGTACTTTATTTTACTATTGTCATTATTATTATAAAACCATACATTTAAATTGTTTTAAAGTATACAAAGAGCTTTTCATATAATTATCTCATTTCATCTTCATCATTCAGTGAGGAGAAGGTAATAAAATAATTCCTATCCTAATTTTACAAGATTAGTAAACTAAGTAAAACTCCAAGAGGATATAGGTGACTTACCCAGAGTTACAAATCTAGAAAATGTCACCAGAACTATGTCACTCTCAAGTGGCCTTCCTGCCCTGTCTTGAGACCATCAGGTTTCTCTGATTCCTTTATTCTTAAGTGAAATCCAGTACACATAACAATCTATTCAGGAAAATTGATGCCTTGTCTTCTGAATCAGTAGAAGAATAATAAATGTAACAGAAAGGGAAATGTGTTGACTGTGAAAGGCAATGTTTTTGGAACCAGCTTCCAGAAGAATTGTGTGTTTGAAGAAATAAGAATCTAGTGTAAATGCACACACACACAAAAGCTACAACTACACAGCAGTAGGAATTGTTTGGATTTTCTGAAGGAAGAGATTAAGACCCCAGGAGACAGCCTGTATTTACTGTGTCACATCTATTTTTTATGACAACCTTCAGTCCTCTTCCCCTGGGATGCATTCAGAGCCTGTCTCTGCCTCTCATTGTCAGAAAACTTGTAGTGTAGGTTACTGGCCACAGAAACAGTCATCTCTCTGAGAGGTTAAAACAATTGAGTTGGAGAAGAAGGTTATTAACCATTTCCTTGATCTTAGTAAACAATGCCCCTGGGCCTTTGATCCAAGGGAAACTCACTAATTTGACTCCATTAATTTAGAACTTGTATTTTTTTGACCTAGGCTGAACCTTTATACTTTTTCTCCCTTAGAAAAAACTAAAGCAAATCAAGGGATTTAGGATTGAGGGAGTGAAGAGAGGCAAGAGGTCAAGAAGAAGAATGTGTGACCTAGTTAAAAGGAACTTAGCTTTTTTGCTAGTATTTTAGCATTATCCATTTTTATGCAATTAATATGTTAATTGTTATAGTAAATATCTGGCCTTACATTAGGAAGAGCTGAGTTCAAGTTCTGTCTCTGAGACCTGCTGTATCTGTATGACCACAGGCAAATGTAGGAATTAAGTTTTAATTGCGTTTATTTACAGAAGAGGTGGAAAGAATGAAAATACAAAAATACAAAAAGGAATAGAGAAGATGTCTAGCCTAGCACCCTAAATATTGCTCTGGTGCTTGACTCAGCCAGGCACAACTTGTTAAACCTCTCAACCAAAGTTAAACTCTCTCCGGAAATGAGGAAAGGAAATTTAGTTATTCTTCCCTCCAAGTGGCAGGTCAAGATGACTCAAGCTGAAGATGACTCCTGAAGCTGACTCTTCCTGAAACTGACTTCCCAGCCCCAGAAATTCAGGGCCTTTTATAGTGACTTCTTGTCCCTTCCCCTCTTTACAAGGGCCAATCACAGCTTCTAAATTGCCCAGCACTGCACAGAGGGGCAGTGTCTTGTGGGATCCACTTCTCACCTTTGAAAGTGTTAATTCTTATTATAGGCCTTTGAAGGTATAAACTTTTCTTATCATGGGATTCACACATTTCTGACTGATTGAGTTAAAAGGGTGGAGCTCTCTTTACTTAGTGGTTAGTTAGGTACTAAGTAGGGGTACTAAAAGAAAGAGTGTTGACTAAGTGTTAAAGTAGACAAAGAAAATAAAAAATTCCCTTTCACAAGTGTTAACTCAACATAGATAAAGAGAATAAAGACTTCTTTTCACACAAACGAGAATGTCCCAGTACTCTGAGCAGCCTGTTTAGGTGACAAATTCTAGTAGAACTGCTAATCTCAACATGGATAGAGATAGAGATCACAGTTGATTGGTTACTCTCTGTAGAGATAATTTCTTGAGCCCTTATTGTGTGCAAGACACTGTAATACACTTTAGACTGCAGTGGTGGCAAACCTTTTAGAGGGGTGGGTGATGTGAAAAATGTCTTTAGGCATATGTGAAGAGAGGGATGGGAGCAGCCCAGCCCCTGTGTCCCTCTGGCTTCCTAGTAAACAAACTGGTGAAGTCTGCACTGGGGCGACAGCATGTGTGCCCACAGAGAGGGCTCTGAGTGTCCATTCTGGCACACTTGCCAGCTTGCCATAGGTTTGCCACCACGGGGCTAGAGGATACAAATAGGAGCTACTAAAGCAGTCTCTCCCCTCAAGGTGCTTATTACATACTAATGAAGAAGGGGAGGAAAGAAGAGATAAGTAGTAAGCTGGAGCCACCCAAGAAGTGATATGGAGGGCACTTGGCAAAGGGACACCTCTCTAAGCCAAGGGATCCCAGGGCAGGGTCTAGGTTATTGGTAGGGAGGAGATGGTAGCGAAGAAGACTTAACTAGAGGCCACTGGGTGTCATTTAACCAGGAAGACAGGACTTCCCCACCAGTAATCACAAGGTTCCCTTGGGGGGAAATGCTAATGACATTCATCAAAGCCAAGATCTATACACTAATAAGTATATTTGAACCAATACTGCACCTACTTCCAGCCAAATAAGATGTAGACCTCTGGACATTCACCAAACAGTTTCTGTGCTTTTATTCTTTCCTGTGCTCCCATCATTCTCTATTCTCATACTCCTCTTCCCTCAATCCATCTTGGACAATTTAAGTCCAGTCTTTTTTTTTTTTAAATTGTATTTAATTGATTAATTAAGAGAACTTTTCCATGGTTACATAATTTATGTTCTTTCCTTCCCCTCCTCCCACTCCCCACCCCCCTCGTAGTCAACAATTTATTCCATATTATTGATATTTGCATAGGGTGATTTTTTTAGAGTCTATATCCCCAATCATATCCCCATTGACCCATGAGATCAAGCAGTTGTTTTTCTTCTATGTTTCTACTCCCATACTTCTTTCTCTGGATGTGGATAGCATTCTTTCTCATAAATCCCTCAGAATTGTCCTGGATCATTTCATTGCTGCTAGTAGAGAAGTCCATTACATTCATTTGTGCCACAGTTGTCCATCTCTGTGTATAATGTTCTCCTGGTTCTGCTCCTTTCACTCTGCATCAATTTCTGGAGTTCACATGGAATTCCTCCAGTTCATTATTCCTTTTAGCACAATAGTGTTTTATCACCAACAGATACCAAAATTTGTTTAGCCATTCCCCAATTGAAGGGCATTCCTTCATTTTCCAACTTTTTGCCACCACAAAGAACTTGACTATAAATATTTTAAGTCCAGTCTTTCTTAAAGGCATAGCTCTCCCTGAATGAAATCTTCTCTGACAAATTAAGAATAAGAATCTCAGCTCGCAGTCATTTTTTTCAGTCATGCTCAACTATGTCCCATTTAGAGTTTTCTTGGCAGATAGTATTTGCTGTTTTCTTCTGCGGCACATTTTACAGATAAGAAAACTGAAGCAAAACAGGGTGAAGTGATTTTCCCAGGGTCTCACAGCTAATGTCTCAGGCCAGATTTGAACCCAGGTCCTACTGAATCCAGGCCTGGCACTCTATCTACCTAGAAGTCTCAAGAATAAAGAATAGCTCACATTTGTATAGTGATTACCATGTGCTAGACACTGTGCTAAGCACTGTATATTATTATCTCATTGATCGTCATAACAGCCTTGGGAGGCAAGTGCTTTTACTATCCCCATTTTATAGATGAAGAAACTGAGGCAGACAGAAGTTATATGGCTTGCTTGGGATTGAGGGTTACACAGTTAGTGTCTTGAGCAGGGGTCGGCAACGTATGGCTCTCGAGCCATATCTGGCTCTTTTGAGGGCCAGATATGGCTCTTTCTGCAGGAGCCATAAAGTCAATTTTTTTTCAGGCGCTGTTACAGGAGCCGCACTGTGAGCACTGTACGGCTCTCATGAAATTACATTTTTAAAAATGGGGCGTTTATGGCTCTCATGGCCAAAAAGGTTGCCGACCCCTGGTCTTGAGGATCAATTTGAACTCAAGTTCTCCTACTCTGGGGACCAGCTCTTTGTGCACTGTGGCATCCCCATCTAGCCAGCCAAAAAAGATTAAGGGGAAGGAGCTCCCTTGAACTCTTATAGTATCTTGTACCATTCCATTTTTATTCTCTTCTTTCTGTTATAGTTCATTGTGCATGTCTCATCCCTTCTACCTGACGACAGGCCAGGATGCTGTGTTGTTCATCTTTGTAGTAACACTCAATTCTGAGCATAGGGTCTTGAACAGAAGAGATATCCAATAAATGTTCACTAAAGTGAATTGAAAACAGCATTTTTAAATGTGTAATTCAGACAACTCCTCTAGTTAGTATGAATTAGCAGGGCTTTGCTGTACCTCCCTTCTCTACCTCTTTTGGTCTTTCCAGAGGGAGATTTCCTCCTTGGAAGTTTGCCAAAAAGTGATTCAGACTGATTTACATGGCTCTTTAAGAGGCGGACAAATCAGGATGTCATGTTTAAGCTAATTTCGCCACAACTGGAACTGATCTGGAACATTTTGGAGAAGGGGAGAGGATCAGGGGCAGTAGTAGTAATGAAGGAGGAATTAAGGGAAGAAGGCCTCTGAAACAACACTCTCTCTACTTTGAAGGGATGTATTGGAAGTGCAAGAGGAACACCTGAGGTGTGGCAACTGTCCTTTGGTTTGAGCATTTAGGAATGCCATTTTGGGAGAGGAGGAGCTGGGCTTGCATAGCCTGGACAGAGGAACTCCCTGAGATAACATCATCCCTGGTTCAAGGGCCCTTCAAGGCAGGTTGATCCAGGGAAACCCACTCTCACTCCTGGATGGCAGTCTTCCTTACACTGTGATCCTCAGTCCTCTACTTTCTGAGTCCCTGGAGTAGAATTACTTTGACTACTGCCATATTCCTAGGCTTCCTGCTCAAATGGCATTCTCCTTTCCTATGCCAACTTCTCCAGATGTAATCTAAACTAGGATGTCTCTGCCTCTTCAAAGGGCAGGCAAATTATTATTATAGCTTTGCCCTTTAGAAACTGAACCCCATTTCTCTCATGGAAATGTCTTCAGAACTAGCAAGCAGGCTTTTTGTTGACTGACTGACTTCCTGGGGATTGCTGTGTCTTTCTCTGGTGTATTTCCTTCTCATACTGTGTGTGCCACAGCATGCTCTTTATGACCTGGGCAGCTGGCATTCATTCTCATAATGGCAAGGTCAGTACTACCAGGTGGAATTCTGCTGTTTTAAAGAAATGCAGAAACAGAGGTACCTGTAAAGTCAGTCAATAAATAATTGTATGCCCAAAGAGAGCATATAGATAGGTATCCGGAGTGGTCAAAATAAAAGAAAGAAGAGGGGAAATATAGTTGAAAACACTTCTAGAAAACCATGAAGCTTAGTAATAGCCACATCCTGCTACGATCTTGGACAAGTCACTTCCTCCATCAAATGAGGCTTAAAAGATCTCCCTTGCCTTTCCCCTCCTTTCCTTCACACAACTGCCAGAATAGTTTTCCTAAAGTATGGGTCTGACCGTGTCTCTCCTCTGTTTAACAAACTCCAGAGGCAATTTCTTTTCTCTAGGATAAAATCTACATCAAACTGACACTAGCTTGCTTTTTAAGCCTCATTTTGTGTGCTTATTCACCTGCCTACATTGAGTAGTTCTGCCCATTTGGACTACTTATTGTTCCTTTTTTAAAAAAACCCTTACCTTCAGTCTTAGAATCAATATGGGGTATTGGTTCTAAGGCAGAAGAGTAATAAGGACTAGGCAATGGGGGTTAAGTGACTTGCTCAGGGTCACACAGCTAGGAAGTGTCTGAGGTCAGTTTTGAACCCAGGATCTCCCATCTCTGGGTCTGACTCTCAATCCACTGAGCTGCTGCCCCCCTACTTATTGTTTCTTGTAGGTAACATTCCACCTCCTATCAATCCATCAGTAAACATTAACTATCTGCTATGTGCCAGACATTCTGCTAAGCACTGGGGATACAAAAAGAGGCCAAAGACAGACCCTGTGCTGCAAACACAGAGCTTGTGCTGGGGAGCAAGACATAAGAAGACTTTTGAAAAGGGAAGAGGCTGGGTCAGGAAGAGCTTTTAATGCCAGACAGAGCATTTCTTACTTGCAGCTGGAGGTAATAGGAAGCCACTGGAACCTATTCAGGAGTAGGTGTGACATATTTGGACCTGCATTTTAGAAAAATAGCAATTGAATGGAGGATGGATTGAGATAGGGATACACTTGAGGCAGGAGATCCACCAGCAGCTATTGCAGCAATCAAGGTGTGAGGTGATGACCTGCACCAGAGTGGTGGCAGTGTCAGGAGAGGGGAGGCATTTTGGAGAGATGTTGCAGAAGTGAAAACAAGCCTTGGCAATAATAAGGGCTTGAGAAAAAGAGATGAAGAGGAATTGAGGATGACTAATAGATTTTGAGCCTGAGGGACTGGGAGGTTGGTATTGTCCTCTACAGTAATAGGAAGGTGGGGAGTGGGAAGTAAAGGGGGAAGATTATTAGTTCTATTTTGAATATAATGAATTTAAGATATGTGGAATGTAGAACAAATGAAGGAAAATGATGTAAAATGAGGAGCCTGTAAGAGACCCAGTTGTGGAGGTCTTGTATATTATATTCAAGGCAGTGGGGACCAACTCAATATTTTTTTTATTTTTTATTTTTTTAAACCTTTAACTTCTGTGTATTGGCTCCTAGGTGGAAGAGTGGTAAGGGTGGGCAAAATTGGGGTCAAGTGACTTGCCCAGGGTCACACAGCTGGGAAGTATCTGAGGCCGGATTTGAACCTAGGACCTCCCATCTCTAGGCCTGGCTCTCAATCCACTGAGCAACCCAGCTGCCTCCACCAACTCAATATTTTTAAGCAAGAGAGTTGTACACCTGTGCCTTAAAAAAAGCTATTTTGGCAGCTTTATATGTATTAAGGAAGATCTGGATCACTTAGGAGCCTAATGTAGAAGTGATGAAACTGAACTAGGATAGTATTGAAAACAGAAAAGAGAGATGAAATTTTGTGGGAAAGAATCAACAGGACTTGGCTACTGATTAGATATAGAGGAGGAGGGACAGAGAAAAGTAAAAGATGATTCCAAGGTTTTAAGATAAGTGACAGAGGATGGATAGTGTTGCTGATATTAGAAATAGGAAAGTTTGAATCAAAGGTTTTGGGAGGGGGAGATGAATCAAGTTTGGAATGCATTGAGTATGAGATGTTGGTAGAACTACAGATTTGGGGGCAGCAGGGACCTTACAGATATTTAGTTTGATACCTTCATTTGATAGTTAAAGATACTCTGACCCAGAAATGTAAAGTGTCTTATCAAGGTCAGATTGATTTCAAGAAGCAGAGCCAGGATTAGAACTAGTTCCTCCAACTTCAAACCCAAGGCTTTTCCTACCAAGGTAGGCTGCTTTTATAAGAAATGATGAGCTTGAGAATTTCAGAAAAACCTGGAAAGACATGCATGAACTATTGCAAAGTGAAGTGAGCAGAACCAAGAGAACATTATACACAGGAACAGCAATATTGTACAGTGATCAATTGTGAATGAATTAGCTATTCTCAGCAATACAGTGACCTGCAGTGACCCAAGACAATTCTGTCTCATGATGAAAAATGCTTGTGCACTTCCAGAGAGAGATCTGATAGAGTCTGAATGCAGATCGAAGCATACTATTTCTGAAATTATTTTCTTTGTGAGTTTTCTTTTGTTAGATATTTTCTTCCACAACAGGACCAACATGGAAATATGTTTTGCACGATATCACATATATAACCTATATCAAATTGCTTACTGTTTCAGAGGAGGGGGAGGAAGAGAATTGGAACTCAAAATGTTAGAAAACTAAAGTTTAAAATTGTCTTTACAGATAATTGGGGGGGAAAAAGTCCAGCATAGATCATAGGGGATCTATGAGCAGTGGAGATCTGTGGGGTCTCTATGGCCTCAGAATTAGGGGAAAACTGGAAAATTCTCTATAGTCTTTCTCTGATTTTGCTATGTCTCCAGGTTAGGGCCACTTTTTGGAATTAATTCTCCTAGTTGGGCACTAAGAGTAGGGATATTATCCTCTAGAGAATCTTTCAGGTACATACCCTTAGTAATGGGGGACAAAACTGGGGGTACCATTAGGTCACTGGGCCATACCTTGAATATAATATACAAGATCTCCACAATTGGGAGAAAAACATAAAAGGGAGAAACTGAGGTCTAAATTGGGGTAGTGACTTGTCTAGAGTCACACAACTAGTAATTAATAGGGCTGCCATTCAAATCCAGGATCCTTCAAACTGTGCATGCCCTTGGTAATGTTGGGCTAGCTGCATGATTCTCAAGATCCTTTCCAAATCCAGGATTCTTTAGTGTTCTCACTTGGATGACAGCTAACAGATAAGGAAGTGGACTTAAATTTCCCCCAAAGAATGTCATATAGCTATTTAGAACTTATTAACTATAGAGGTTGCAAGACACTAGAATGTGCTTCCCAGGGAAATTGCAGAGTCTCTTTTCCTTTTGGAAATTTTTCAGAAAAAGATGTACACAGTCCACTTCTGTCAGCTTTACAAGGTCACAAACAATAGAAGTACTACTACGCCTCACCATGTTTGCTTCTGCCTTCCCTGGCTGGCTGCCAGACCTCTGTGTCTTTCCCAAAAAACATATCCTTTCAATATAAACATGAAGAATCCAGTTCAGAAT
The DNA here is from genome assembly GCF_016433145.1 of Gracilinanus agilis. Classification (NCBI taxonomy): domain Eukaryota; kingdom Metazoa; phylum Chordata; class Mammalia; order Didelphimorphia; family Didelphidae; genus Gracilinanus; species Gracilinanus agilis. The sequence continues at coordinate 61,823,129 of NC_058130.1, forward strand.
ATGGGAACGTGGTCCCTAACCCTTTCTGACTTGTCCTTATTCCTATGCATCCCCAGTGCCTTGACTCTAATTGCCACATTTCTCATTTCCCATCTTGCCCAGTTAAAAAGAGAGTTCGAGGTGTGGTCGCCTGGACCTGCCCCTCCCCACTCCTTCTCTCCCAGGTTAGTCAGCTCAGCATCTCTACTAACCTGTCCCAGAGGCAGCAGCAGATATATTGGGGGGAGGGGGCAACCTCCCCATCTACAAGTCCCACTCCAGCCTGTTCGTGGTGCTCAGAGATCCATGACCCAAACTGGGTTTAGAGAAGACAACTTGTTAATCCCCTCCACACGACAGAGAATAAAATGGCATTTCATTCCAAGCTCTGTTAATGCTCTCGCTCCAGGGATAAAGCAGGAGTCCCAAAAGGCAGCGGCCAGGGCTCTTTCCCTTTTGTGCCGTCTTTGTCTTCTTTTGAGTGTTACATTTAGATTAGCTTCTGCGGATTAAATGTTATTACAGTGGAAGAATCTATTTTTTCCATCAGTAAAGAGGTTACAGCTTAGTGCTGATGTCTTCAGATTTATCTTTGAAAGTGTTGTCATCTTTCATATATCCCTCCTTTTTAAAATAATAATTTTGTTATTTGCATTTAAAATATGATCATGAGAAAGCCTAGATTGGCTTGAGCAAATCTTCAAAGTGGGCTGGGTAAATGTACCTGATGGAGAATTTGTACCAATGACCCAGCCTATTTGGTTTCTGGTGACAATGCCTAGGTATGTGCTGTTGACTTCATATCTTGGGATCATGCTTGAATGTGTACGTGTGGTTCCATTTTAAAAGAGGAATGCTGCAAGGAGGATTAGGAAGTTGTTAAAAGATAAAATTGCTCTGGAGCTGAAGAATTTTTCTCTGCTCTCATTAAGGTCTGCTGAGCACACTTTCCCTCTCAAGCTGCTCAGGCAGGGCACTTTTAGCTTGGCTCACCCCCCTGAGAGGCTGCAAGGCAGCACCTGCCACTGTGGAGGATGGAGATCCACATCCTTGATGGTAATCGCTCATTCCTCTATCCAGGGCAACTTTCCAGAAAAGACTCTTCCAGGGAGATTTATTCCATATGGAAAATTCCATTGAAGAGCATTCAGTTTAATGATCCTGAGATCTTTAAATTTAATGGAGACAAATATCTAAAGCGGTTATGTTTAGAGAATCTGACAAATGATAAGTATTCCCCTAGCCTTTATACTGTAAGAAGAATGACATGTTCTCAAAATCAACTCGGCACATGAGATATAAAACTTGGACACCCATTAACATCAGCACCAAAAAGCACCAAACCTAAGATAGGTATGTAGGCAGGCCACAAGATATACCGTTGATTTATACTCCATTGTCCTACCCCAAGGCAGCACATCTAGACTCGAATAAGTCTAGGATTCCCAATCTGCTTTGTAGCTTGGGTTTTTTAAATTTTGAAAGAAGTGTCTGCTTCTGAGTTAAGGTGGTCCAGGAGGACCAGAGGAATTCATAGGTTTTGGGGTCGAAGGGAAATGAAAGTGTTCGGTTTAAGGGTTTTAAGATCTCCCTGGTAGTAATCATATAGTTCTAGGCTAAATCAGTTCTCTACAACCTCTGCCCAGAACCTCAACACGTCCTAAATCGCCCTGGCCCAGAGGTATCTTATTAAGGGGAACCACTGCAAAGACCTTCTAGTTTAGTAACTCTAGACTTTCAGGAGACTTTCTCTGGCATATCATCTCCCTGGGTCTTTTCACTTTTCCACAAAACATCACTAATGACCCACAGCTCCTTGCTTGGTTTGCTTGGGAGCCCACTTTAGGAAAATGAAAAATTTCAGCACTAAGGAGGGGCTCAGAAGATATCTAGTTCTTTATATATTAAAAAAGCAGGAATCTGCTCTCAATATCCCTAACAAATCATTTGCTACTGTTTCTCCTCCCTCCATGTCTCAACTTTTTCCAGGCCTCTTCCCCCATCTCCATAGGCTCACATAAACAGTCAGTTGTCAACATAAAAAATAAAAATCAGTACTGTAATTAAACCCCCCATGCAGGCGTGGCCCAACCAACACTTTTCATAGGGGTAACAAGGTTCATGATATCTAACAGTAACATGGAACTTGAAGACTTGGGAGGGTTCATTCCAGTTGCATTGCTATGTTATCTTAGGTAAGTTGATTCACCAGTGCTCCTGCATAGAGCCTGGGCATGAAGATTACCCCTGACCTGCTTTTTGTGACTTATGGCCAACAGAATGATAGCATTGTTAGTTAGATCATGTCGTGTTTCTGACTCATAGGGAGTCAGACCTCTGGAACCAGGCTGAAATGCCTTCTGTGTCTCAGTTTCCTCCTCTGTAAAATGAGAAGGTTGGATTAAATATCTTTAAGCTTCCTTTCAGGTCAAAATTTTTTTTCAGGTCTAAATTTTAAAATCTTAATTATATTATACCTTAACTGTTGCTTTTTATAGGCTAATCTTCATGGCAAAACCCAGACAAAATTGAGAAATAGGTAAAGTTTATCTTCAGGCATTTCCATTTCTTTTTACACTCATGCTGCCCTCCAAGCAGAGGACCCATCTTTTATTCCACCCCAGTCTGCTGAAAGTACCCACACAAAGACCTGCCCATAGTACTCCACGGCCCAAATTATCTTTTCATCTCCTCTTCTATTAAAACTTTCTTATCTCAAAGTGTTATAAGAAAAACTGATTGTGAACTTTTTAAAGCACATTTGTTATATTCCCACCGTACCCTAATTGTTCTAATGACAATGAACTTAGTTGGGGCAGCTAGGTAGCATAGTAAATAGAGCGCCAGGCCTGGAGACAGGAGGTCCTGGGTTCAAATTTGGTCCCAGACCCTTCCCAGCTGTTTGACCCCAGGCAAATCACTTAAGCCCAGTTGCTTAGCCCTTACTACTCTTCTGCCTTGGAACTCATACTTGGTATAGATTCTAAGACAGAAGGAAAGGGTTTAAAAAAAAAGATAAAGAAAATGGACCTGGTTTAAAATATAATTCACACTGGGGGCAGCTGGGTAGCTCAGTGGATTGAGACTCAGGCTTAGAGACGGGAGATCCTAGGTTCAAATCCGGCCTCAGACACTTCCCAGCTGTGTGACCCTGGGCAAGTCACTTGACCCCCATTGCCCACCCTTATTACCACTCTTCCACCTAGGAGCCAGTACACAGAAGTTAAGGGCTTAAAAACAAACAAATAAATAAAAATATAATTCACACTAAGGCATAAGTGACTAATAAACCTTCTAGGGTTAGCTGCTTTTAAAAAAAGAGGTGCCCAGAGGGTATTCCAGAAGATTGAATCTCTAGAGTTGAACAGCATGTTAAGTTTGATGATGAATTTAGGGGTGAAGAGAAACTTGTCAGTTCCCCTTGAATCATGTGTCACATCGTTGACTATTGTAAACAGTGCAATTTTTTTTAATCCCAGAACCTCGAGTCAGAGAGACCTAAGATATAGTACCATTTGTGTGCCTCAAGCTGTCTATGTGGCCTTGAGCAAGTCCCTCCTCATTGGGCCTCTAGTTTCCCCCCTCTGTAAAATGAAAGGATTGAACTAAATGATCTCTAAAGGCCCCTTCTAGCACTAATATTCTATTTTAAGTACTTTACAAATTTGTCCATGTGTAATCTTTGTGGACCTGATCCAACCAGTAAATAAACTACTGCCTGAGAAGAAGCAGTTCGCCTTGGGGAAAGAGGCACTTAGCCCAGTTGGTCACTGGGGAAGGTAATACAGTAGACGATTTCTAGAGCACTAAATGGCTCCCTAGTGGCAGGAAGAAGTCAATGCCTTTTCCCAAGGTGAGCAGTTCATTTCCACCCCATCAGTAGGGTCAAGTCCATCAATAACTAGACTGCTGCTGAGCCTCGAGTGAACAGCATTGATTAACATGCTACATAATAAGTATAACTTAGCCCCTCTCCTTCCTTCCTTCCTTCCTTCCTTCCTTTCTTTTCTTCTTTCCTGAGGGGAAAGTACTCTGCAGACATTAACTCATTCCTGCATTGTGGCATCTACTCTGCACCTTGGCACTGTAATCTGGGGGATGCCCACACTGAGTCACTACCCTGGGGCCTCTTGAAGTTCATCATCAATAGAGGAATGCCAGAGTTCAGGTCTGCAGTCATCAGGAAGCTTTCCCCCTCCTGCAAAACAGGCACATTTGGAAAGTCAGCAGCAAAAATGCCTGGAAAGCCACTTGCTACCAGTTGAATTTAATGACCCATTTGCTAATTAGCTGCCCAAAGCAAAGCTGAGGTAACACACCTAACAATCTGGTCATTAATTCAGCAACAACTGTTTTCAAGGGCAGCATTTCTGTTTTGAACTGTAATTGTATTCCAGCATTCAGAGTGAGCTCTGTGTTCTCTATGCATGAGCTACCTTTTATCCTTTTCTGAAAGGAGAACTGTTCAACTTGAAATGGGTCAGGGAGATTATAGTGAAAGTGGGGAAGATTTGAGAGTAGGAGGAAGCCTGGTGGCGTGGAAATAACACCAAACTAGAAGTCAAGAGAACTGGACTCTAACCCCAGCTCTGCCACCAACTAGCTTTGGGTCTCTCTAGCCTTGATTTCCCTATCTGGAGGAGGAGAGGTTTGAACTAGAAAATCAGGGAAACCACCTGGTGCAGGTAGAGCAGAGGGTTTGAAGTCCAAGGATCTCCATTCAGAATTCTTATTCTGCCACTTCAGGTTGACCTTGGACAAGTCAACCTCAGTTTTCTATCTCTTAACTTAGAGGAAGTCAACTCTCAAATCTCTTCCAACTCTTGAGATTTAGTACTCATTTGAGTAGAGTTTCATTTCTACACCCTGTGGGTTGAGAAAGCCATTAATCCTAGACTCATGGTTTCTACCTATCCTGATAAAGAGCACCTATTGTGTGCCCTTGGACAAATTCCTTGATGGCTCTGAGCCTATCTCTTCATTTCTAAAATGGGGGTGACAATATTTTTAACATCTATTTGTTGTTAAGAGAATAAAAGAAGAATATATTTTTCTAACTCCCAAGTGTACAAATGTGAACTATCATTATTATTATTATCATCCTTCCTTATTTACTCTCCCTACCCCTTTCTTAACTATACCTACCATGACCCCTATGGTAAAGGCTTCATGAAGCCTCAGAAGACTTTTCAGTTTCTCTTGGTAATCAATGTTCACAGTGGTGTGGCTTGACATCTTCAAGGTCACATAATATCCAATAGTTTGGAGGGAGGAAAAAGTAGGTCTCAGTCTAAGTTTTCTATGTACCAGCTTAACCAAGTAAAATCAGCATTAACAAAAAGCCTGAAAGAAATTGGATGGAGCCAAGCGAAATCAGACTATTGACAAGGAAAGGGAGTGGTGGCATGTGCTTTTTTGCCCATTTGAGGGACAGTCAGTATCTAAAAGAGGACCTTGATAGCTAAGACTTATCAGCCACGTTTTTAAAATGTTTTATCAATCTCTGCCTTTTGTTTTTATATCATAATCATTCCCTCCTCTACATTGGAACTCAAACCCCAACTTCAAGACAAAAAAAAAAAGCAAAATTGATCTACTCTGTCACTAATAGAATATCCAATATTCCATAACTTACTTCTCTTCCAAAAGGTCGGAGACATATTCTTTAGAATAATGGGTCAGATTTAATAAGTATGTGAAGAACATCCAGCACTTAGAAGTCAAAAATTGGCTGGTTGGGGAAAAAATTACCAAGTGAGTGATCGTAAAGGAAGGAATCAGTGAGCAAGTGGTGGTATATGAATATTATAAAATAATACAACTATGAAGGTTTCAGAGGAACTCTGGTAGACTCTTGCCAAAGCAAACCTTGGACTGTTTCATCCATGTGCCTCCTTTTATTGGATTCATGTGTTACTAAATGGAGCTTGGAACACAAAGGAGTACTGATGGTACACACTCTCTGATCTCAGCTGGGCCCTCCCTGCAGCTAGGGAAAAACCGTGTTCCTACCTGATCCATTATCCCATTCTCTGCATTGCCTTCTTGTCTCTCTTCAAACCTCCTAAGGGGCCACCTCCTCCCCATCTGAGGACTTCTACTCATACTTCATTGAAAAAATGGAGGCCATTCATCAAGAGTACTCCCTTCTCCCTCCTCCTCATCTCCCATTACCCACTTATTGTAAGTTAAGTTTTGCAAGGATTTGCAAGAAGCCATGCCTGTGGGCAGGGTTTGCAGTTAGACACTTGGAATCTTGGGAGATTCCTGATGCCATCCTAGGGCATAAGACCAGTCATCAGTTGGGCTGTGCCCTATATAAGAGAGGCAGAGACTGGACCCTGAGACTCATTTTGGAGTCAACATCTACCCATGCTTTTCTTCCTTCCCTCCCACCTTAAGGATTCCTATCCCCCTTGAGTCCCTTCCCTCTCCCATTTTCTCTAGCAGATTGTCCTTACTTTCATCCAGTCTCAGTCTTCAGTCTATCCCTATCAATTGGCTCCTCTCTATGACTTTCAGACATGTCCCATGTCTCCCCAACTAGAATAAATTCACACACTACCAAATCATCTCCAATAGCAATCTTTCTATATCTTTCATCCCTTTATAGCTAAGCTCCTAGGAAAAACTTCTGACTTCATCATTCAAACGAAGCTACTCTCTTCAAATTTAGCAATGATCTCTTAATTACCAAAACTAATGGCAGTAATCACACTTCTTGACTTTTGTATCATTCGAAACTGTTGATAACCTGCTCCTTGTGAGTACTCTTTCCTTCTTGGGTTTTTGCAACACTGCTAGCTCCTAGTTCTTCTCTGGGGATCCTGACCAACCACTCTTCTATCTCCTTTGCTTGTTCATCATCTATGTTAAACTTAATCCCTAATACCTAATTTTTCATACCATACCCTTGGTGATTTCATCTGCTCTATGCAGTATTTCCAAAATCTGTGTATCTAGCCTAATCTCTCTCCTGAGCTAGTCTAAACAGTTTCTGAAGCCGTCCACCGACTCCACGAAGATTCCTAGTGGGTTGGACACTCAGAAAGGGGAACCAAGGACTGAGTGAAAATGGGTTACGGGTTAAGAATTAATGGAAAGAGAATATAAGGCGAGAATAAAGACACGCAGACACAGAAAGTTTTTGCATAAGGTAGACAGACAGACAGCTAGTAAGCTCTGATGATCAAGAGCTTCATGGTTAGGAGCTCTGATGGTCAAGAGCTCTCTCGACAACTGATGTCTTGTCACTTTTATTGGGGTTACATACAACAGTATGGGGGGAAGGGGAGAGGCTGGTGGCCTGATACATTAACATTATGAGGTAATCATCATAAAATGCAAACTACCAAAACCTGAAACAATAGGTAGGGTTAAGATCAGTATCCAGGGTGGATAGGGCCTAAGGCATCTACTGATGTTTGATACCTATGTTAATTGATCATTGAAGGAAAAGTAAGGAGACTGAGATAACTGACTCTCTTCTGGGGTGTGGCCTTAGGGAAGGGCTAGGGATTTGGCAAGGTCAACATTCAATTTGACTCAGGATTGCAGAGATCAATCATTAGCAGTATAAGAGTTAAGTTTTTGAATACTTCTTAAAATAATATCACAATTAATATATACCTGGATTGCTACAGTTTCCTATCAGCATCAAACTCAGTGTATCCACAATATAACTCATTTTCTTTTCCCTCAAACTATCATCCCCTTCTCCAAATTTCCTTGTTACTTCCCAGGGCTCCATCACCATCTCATTCACCCAGAACTGAAACTTCTGTGTCATTTTTTACTCCTCATTCGTATTAGCCATACATAGCCAATCTCTTGCCAAACCTTAGCATTTCTGTTTCACCACATTTTTCCTGTATGTCTCATCTCCACTCACATAGCTATATCACCCTAGTTCAGGCACTTTCTTATCACTGCTGGCCTGCCTATTGCAATAGCCTTCTAATTGGTTTTTCTACCTTGGGTCTCTCTACACTTGAATCCATCCTGTACTCAACTACCAAAATAATTTAAAACACAAAACAAAACAAAAAAACCTCTTAGAATTGAAACTAAGAATTGGATTCAAGGCAGAAGAGTGGCAAGAGCTAAGCAATGGGGTTTAAGTGACTTGCCCAGGGTTACACAGCTAAGAAGTGTCTGCAATCAGATTTGAACCCAGGACTTCTATTTTCTATTCTCCAGATCTGACTCTCTATCCACTGAACCACCTAGCTATCCCTCCAATTAGTTTTTTTTAAGCTTATAACTGACCATATCACCCCTGTGCTCATTGAGTTCCAGTGACTTCCTATTTCTTCCAGGATCAAATATAAACCCTTGTGTTTGACTTTTAACACTGTTCATAACCTGGCACTACTCCTACCATTCTAGTCTTTTTATACTTTAATCTCCTCTGCATACACTATATGATCCAATTACACTGACTCCTTGCTATTATCCACACAGAGGATTCCACTTCTTCACTGGCTGGTTCCCACACCCAGAATGTTCTGTCAACTTCTCCTTTGCCTTTTACTTTCTCTGGCTTCCTTTCAGAAGCTTCTAGGTGGAACTGACCCAGGAGTCAAGATGAGTTCAAATCTCATCTTAGGCATTAGCTATGTGACTCTGGGCAAGTCATTTAGAATTTTTGCCTCAGTTTCCTCAACTGTATAATGGGGATAATAACAGTACCTCCCTCCCAGATTTGTGTGAAGATCAAATGAGATCATACTTGTAAATAGCAGAATGCCTGACACGTGGCATTTAATAAATGCTTATTTCCTTGCTTTCAAATCCCTTTTTTTTTTCAGGAAGCCTTCTTTAATCCCCCAGCTTTTAGTGCCTTCTGCACTAAGATCACCTTCCATTGACTCTGCATATATCTTGTAGACCTAGTTATGTTTTGTTATTTCTCCTAGTAGAATGTGAGCTCCTTGAGGACAGGGACTGCTTTTACCTTTCTTTTTATCCTGGGAGTTTAACACAATGCTGGGCACTTACTTAGTGCCTTGTAAATGCTTTCTGACAACTGACTAGCTGACATGTTTTACGCATTGATACAGATGGAAATAAACAGAATCAGTAGAGCAATTTACATAAATAATGATCAAGAAAATGTAAAAGAAAACAGCATTAAGAGATATCAGAACTCAAATCAATGCCATGAGCAGTCAGAAGACTGATATTTAAGTGTATCTCCCTTAGCAGAGATTGGTGGAGAATGAGACATACATTGCTAAGCATTGAACAGTTTATTGCTTTGGTTTGCTGAATTAGACTTTTTCTAAGAAGGTTCTTTTGGGATTGGAGAGCAGGGATGTTATTAGGAATTGTAGCAATATTTTTTAAAGTACCAATTAAGTGTTTCTTCAGAACATGAATATGTTTAAATATATTCCCAGCATAATGAAGTTCTGGAGCATATAGGTACAATTGGCAAAAATCTGAGTTTCTGAAATGGGTCTAAGTGCCTATTTATTGAAAAATTGGCTTTTTTAAGAAAAAAATTTCTTACTCCCTTCCTCTATTAGACAATTTCCTATATTTTTTGTGTCCAACTGTTCCTTATCTCTCTTCTTTGCTCATCCATGTCACTACCATTAACTGTGGGTGTACCTCGAAGCTCTCTCCTCTCTTTTCTCTGTATCCCTCATCAGGGTTTACCCCATCCCATAGGTTCAGTCAATAGTAAGAGAAGATTGCTAACATTTATGGCATGCTATAAGGTTTGCAAAGCATTTTACATGCATTCTTTCATGTGATCCTCACAACTTCCATCTCTAGGATGACTCCCATATCTATACCCTTAGCCTTTCTCCTGATTTCCAATCCTGCATAATGATTTGTCTGCTGAACATTTCAAATTGGCTCTCCTGTAGGCATTGTAATAATTTGAATGTATATTGCAAAGCTTTTTATGAACCTCAATACAACCCTGAGGAAGGTGCTATACTTTTCCTGTTACAAAAGAGGAAACGGAGGCACAGAAATAAGTGATTTATTCGAGGTTACAGAGGTAGTAAATGTTCAGACAGGATCTGAACAAGATTTTTCCTGACTCCCAAGTCCAATACTCTCTCCACTCTACCACCTAGCTAATTGTATTCAACTCTTCAGCTCAGATGTTCAGAACTGAATTCATTATGTTTCTCTAAAACCTTCCCTTCTTCTTAACTTCCATATTTTTTCCCATATCCAGGTGGAAAAGACCAGTTAGACCACTGTTGATGCAGTACTGAAGTTCAGGAAAGAGATTAGCTAGACACATACATACATATAGGCAAGCACATATGTATTATATATATATATATAGAATATACATGCATATATGTGTGTGGATAAGAGTGAGTTATCTTCAAAAGGGTGATTGTTAAGAGCCTCTTGGAGCTGTTGAGATTATCAAGAAAGAATGTGTAGAGTGGAGAGGACAGAACCTAGGGGATACCCCTTAATAGTAAGGGGGTTTTTATAGGGAATTGATGAGTCAGTAAAGGTGTCTGACAAGGAATGGAAAAATAGGAGAAAGAATCAAAAGTAAGTAATATGAAAACCTCAAGAAAAGAGAGTATTTAGGAGAAGATAATAGATAACAGCTTCAAATGCCACTAATTAATTGAGAAGATTAGGACTAAGAAAAGACCATCAGATTTGGCAATTAAGAGATCATTGGCAGTTATGGCAAGAGCATTTTCAGTTGAGTTATGAGGTCAGAAACCAGATTGCAAAGTGTTAATGAATAAGTAAGAATGGGAAGTAAGTAGGTAGAGGCAATGAGTATAAACAGCTTTTTCAAGAAGTTTGGCTGAGAAAGGGAGAAATAGAGGCCTATACCTTGAAGGGGATAATAATGTCTATCGAAGGTTGTTGGGGGTGAGGGGGGGTTTGTTGTTTTTTAAGATGAGACACACTTGGGCAGTTTAACAATATAGTAAGGAAAGAACCACTGCATTAAAACAAATGAAAGATTAGAAAGAGGAGGGATGATTGAAGAAGCGGTCTTCTGAAGAAGATGGAAGGGGAATAGGATCAAGTATACATGGAATGGCCTTTACTAGAAGAAGGGCCACCTCTTTGTCAGAGACTGTGAGAAAGTTGGGGACGGTGTTAAGGTGTTTTGAGATGAAAAGAAGGAGAGAGAAGGAAATTTGTTTCTTCAATAGGCTCAATTTTCTCAGGAAAGTAAGAGACAGGGTCTTCTGCTAGGGGTAGGGGGTGGTAGGAGAGACAGCACAGAGGTGTGAGAGACTTACAAAGGAAGGAAAAAGCATAGAAGAAATTCTATGAGGAGTGATAGAGAATCAATTTAGAGAAAAATAAAAGGTCTGCCTTGCTTCTATGAGGGCCTAGTTGAGGTTGGATAACATAAACTTGTAATGTTCCCAGTCTGCAGTTATGAGATTTCCTCCAGCTTCATTCAGCAACTTGTAAGTTGAGGAGGAGGTGGATGGTAGGAATAATCCAAGGCTGAGGTTTTTATACAAAATGAATGAATGAAGCATTTATTAAACACTAAGAAAGCAAATAGAAATTTTAAAACACTCCTTGTTCCTAAGGAGTTCGCATTCTAAGAAGAAATACAATGATAGGATGAGAGGACAAGGGATTTGTTAGCAGAGGACTGGGTAGTTTTGAAATGGCCAACTTTGCATTGAGGTTGGAGAAGGAAAGTAAAGTCAGATCTGGGGTAAATAATGTCCTAAAAAGTACTTAGGGGAAGAGGAATTAAAAGGAGGATAATATAGGTTTATAGCAGGAGCAAGGCTCAGAGAGAGAGAGGGATTTTTATGTTATATTTTTAGCTGTATTATTTCATAATTAATATATAGAACCTATAGCTTCTGAAATATAAATTTTATTTCATATTCCTAAAATTTTATTTTTATTTTATTTATTATTTGGTTATTTATATATTTTATTTCATATAATATGTTTTTATATATTTTATTTCATATAATAATATGTACTGCATAATATGCAGTATAACTCATAAACTGCATAATATGAAAAATAAATGTTTATATGTTTTATTTCATATAATAAATATTTGTTGTTATTTTTATTTATTATATGAAATTAAATGTAAAATTTTATTTCGTATTTCTAAAATGAAATCTTTTGGAGGCCTGCTTGTTTTTCAAAAAAAGTTTACTTATACACTGTACTTCCTTTTTTACATGTTGTACCCCCTTGAAAACACCTTGAAAAGGGGTAAGGACTATTTTCCTTTTTTCAATTTTGTATTCCCAGCACCTAGTCCAATGCTTACTTAGCACAGCATTTTGCACATAGTGATCATGATCACTTAATGAATATTTATCAAGTTATTGAATTGAATGAGTGGAAATTGAAGGAAAGCATCAGATATAGGTTTCCTGTGAGTAAAAACTCCTTTAACAATTTGAGCTTTCCTAAAGTGAATGGATTGCCTTGGAGAGTAGGAACTCCTTTTCACGTATGGACTAGATCAGTGATGGCGAGCCTTTTAGAGACTGAGTGCCCAAACTGCAACCCTCACACTGCAAGTGAGTCCCTTGCCTTACTCCAGACAGGGAAGGGAAGAAATGCTCCCATTGGGCTGCTGGGCAGAGGGGGCAGGTCATGTGAGAAATGTCCTCAGAAGCATGTGGGGAGGGGAAAGGGAGCCACCCCTTCCAGCATCCTCTGGCACACGTGCTGCCATAAGTTTGCCAACATGGAACTAGATGGTTTCCAATGGCCCTGACAACCCTAAACTTCTCTAATTCTTTGGTGTTGAAATCTAAAATTCCTTCTATATTAAAGATAACTAACTGAGGAGAACTAATAGCCTAGATACAAGAAATAACTTTTAATGCATTAATTAAACAGAGCTCGATTTACTCTTGTGAACTATATGACTCAAGTTTTCTTAGTTTATTACAGTAATTTGTCAGAAGTTTGAATTTCATATGTTTATGGCATTTATTGAAGATTGTGTAATAACAACAGTTGTCAAGAATACAGAGGGCTTTATGTAAACTAACAAATGATCGCTATCACATTAGATCTACAAACAGGAACCTAATTAATGAATTATCTAATTGCTTTTCCCACTGTGGTTTTTAGTTGTAACACATAATACAAACACTGTGTCTGGACCATAAATCTCAAAATATTCTATTGATTTCAAGCTGATAATATGAGAAAAAATATTGAATATTTGTATGGTCTGGTCAGTTTTTTAAATGTATTTTAATTTCCTTCTAGATAAATATGAATTTATTCCTACGTTGATGTTTGTAATGGGTTTTGGAGTGCCAGAAACAATGGCCATTCCAGAGTTTTGAGCTTCTCTAGTAGGGGAGAAGGGAGAAAGGGGCAGGGTATGTATGGTATCAGAGTAATTCTTTCAAGAAAGACATATTCCTAAAGTCAAGTCTTAATTATTTCCATTAGGAAATGACTGCTCTGTTCTGTTTAAGAGGTTATTTTGGATTTTTGTTATGTTTTCACTTCAAGAAAAGCTCCTGTTTCTCATTGTGGTCATATAACACTTTATTCATATAACTTCAATCTTCTGGTTCACTTCTGAGTTTCCTTTTGGTTATAAGTCTTTTTTAGTCAAAGCTTCATATTCTAATATCCTTTTCTTTCCATAAATAGTTTTTTATGAGGAAAGTAGATATCCTCTGTTACCTAAATAATACTGGGATAGAGGAACAAGAATATTAGTTGATTTAAAATGCTTCAGTCTCTCTGGAAGCCTTTCCTCACCCCTTTTTCTCCAGACAGATTCTCAGTTTGGAGTCTAGTCCATCCCTGACAGGTAGTCATCCAGAATTGTATACTAGCTCCATCTGTGTACATCCTCACCAGTGAAGCTAATTGTGTATCTTTGGATGTCTCCAAATGTATTGTGTATCCTGGGACCCAGACATTATCCTAAATTTTACTAACTCTGTGAATTGGACTTGCTTCCAGTGAAATACTTCACCTCAGCCCAAGGCATTAATTACTCTGATCTCTAAAGGGAATGCTGACTTCAGATTCTCTTGTTCATTTCTCAGTCTCTTTGATACAAAGCATTTCCTAACCTCCTTTCCAGACACTCGTTTCTTTTATTATTAAATCTTAAGTTATGAAATTGAAGACATACTCTAAAGATAACAAACCTTAGTTAGGCAGACTCTAGAAAGAGCTCTAGTTACAAGGACCTGTTTTTAAGAATTTGCCTTTTAGAAAAAGACTTGTACAAAAATATGTATAGCCGCGCTCTTTGTGGTGGCAAAAAAATTGGAAAATGAGGGGATGCTCTTCGATTAGGGAATGACTGAACAAATTGTGGTATCTGTTAGTGATGGAATACTATTGTACTGAAAGGAATAATGAACTGGAGGAATTCCATGTGAACTGGAATGACCTCCAGGAATTGATGCAGAGTGAAAGAAACAGTACCAAGAGAACATTGTACTCAGAGGCTGATCATGTGGTAAAATCGAATGTAATGGACTTCTCTACTAGCAGCAATGCAATAATCCAGGATAATTCTGAGGAACTTATGAGAAAGAACACTATCCACATGCAGAAAAAGAACTGTGGGAGTAGAAACACAGAAGAAAAACAACTGCTTGATCACATGGGTCGATGGGGATATGACTGGGAATGTAGACTAAATGATCACTCTAGTGAAAATATTAATAATATGGAACTAGGTCTTGATCAATGACACATGTAAAACTCAGTGGAATTGCTCATTGGCTACAGGAGAGGAGTGGGAGAAGGGGAGGGAAAAAACATGAGTCATGTAATCATGGAAAAACATTAATTAAATAAGTTTTTCAAATTAAAAAAAAAAGAATTTGCCTTTTACCTTATTTCAGAAGTTAGAATTCTTCTCCAAGGGAGGAAATGTCTGCCATGATTCCTTTTAGTATGAAGTGGTAGTGGCATGACTGTGTGTCAGACCCCCCG
>NC_058130.1:61849402-61858269 GCF_016433145.1 Gracilinanus agilis
TGGGGTCATACAAAAACTTTATCTCCAAAATATAAGCATATAACATGAGAACAAAAGTGGAATGCTGGGAAAGAGAGTCCTGGGGTTCAAATCCTAATTACATAATCCCCCCTGTGATTCCAATGGGAAATGAGCATGTAGAAATCTCCCAGATTTTCATGCCTAGTTTCCCCAATGAATCAGTACACATAACCAATTTATATCTCTAAAGATCTCTAACTAGAAGTATATACAATATTGCAGTTTCTAAGAAGAAATTACAATAATTTGGGGTAAGAGAAATAAAAGAGAAAGAGAACAAAACTAATTTTTGCTAGGCGCATTGGCCAAAAACCAATCAGGGAGCAGTCCGCTTTGGCATAAGAGTATATATTCAAAATAAATGCATTCAATACCCCCACAGTTCAATTTCACTACATTTCAAAGTTCATTTTGGATCTTTTGGTGCAGTGTGTGGTTTCTGCAGGCTTCTCCAAACAGTTCACTTTCTTAATTTGGGGAAGGTAGCAAGTTTCTTATCCTAAAATTACTCTCAAACAAGGGAAAAAATTTATAAGTATAGAATTTTATGAGATTAATACATGGCAGAACAAAATCCATACACTCAGATTAATTTTGTCCCCCTCCAAGAAATCTCCTTGGTAGATGATCTTTTTTCCAATGAGGCTGCCATTATCAAAGCATTCATAGGTCATAGGTCTTTCATGGGTCACAGAGTTCAGCACTCCCACTTCGTTGTACATAGGAAAACAATGACCCCCCAAGAGTATGTGCCAACTCATAAGCAGCAAAGCCAAGGTTGATCCATCCTTGGCTACAAATCTGGGGTTCTTTTTATTACTCTGTACCTTTGGTACTTAAATATTTCTCAGACTCTTCTTGGAGAACTCACTACCTTTAAAACCTGAGGCACATTATTATGTTTATTTTTCTTGGTAGGAACGAATCCCTGGCACCAAGTAAGTACTTAGCAAAGGTTTATTGACTGATTCTTTGATGTAGTTTTAATTTTTGGAAATAGACTCAAGTCCTCCAGCACTGATAATAGTAAAGTGGAAGGTACTGTTCAAGATGAAAAGGGAACCAGGTCTTTAATGTGACTGGTCAGACTGTTTTGTGTTGTCCATAAACTGACCTTTCAGTTATATGTACACTGAATGGAAGTGTCGTGTTCTTGGTCACACATGGATGGTACTAGTCACCTTGTTTGCAGTGCTGGTGTTCTCTATTCTGTGAGATTGAATCATTAAACATCCAGACTATGCCTTTGAAGCCCTTATTTTGTGGTTTCAACCTTTCAGTTTATATTCAGCGTAACTTTAAAAGTTAGAACAAAATAGGACTATTTTTGGAGTAAGTATGGGAATTTTTAGAATAGTGAAAAATTTAGAACAGTTGTGTGAAAAAACCTGTCCTGATTCCAATTGTCCAGTCCAATTCCATTAATTGTACTTTACAGAGAGTGTTCTCACATGTTTTATCACATCAGTGCAGAATCAGCTTGACATCACTCTAAAAGTACCATCCATTCCCGCCCCCTGCCCCAATCACCAAATGAGACCTAATTCTGCTTAGTCATTGGTCATGTTTCCCTACATCCATCCAGTCTTTTCTGCTTTCCAGGAAGTTTCCTGGTGTCACTAAGTGAGAGATGTGTCAGATTTGGAATTATAGAGCACTAAATTCAAATCCCACTTCTGACATTTAATGTCTGCATTTATTGACTACAGGGTAAAAAACGTGGCAGGGAGCACCTAAGGTTTAAAACCATAAACAGAAAGGGAAGAAGCCTAAAGCTTAGAGGAGTAGACAGCTCTGGTACTTGGTAGAATATACAAAGGCAGGTGGCCAGGCCTTTTTCCTTTGCTTCTTCTCCTTGTTAACTCCTAAATTGATGTGAGATCGGGGTCAGCAAAAGTACAATGGGGTTCTCAGCCTCTTTTAGAACCTGCTTTCCACGTCTTAGATGGGCCTTAATAGTTGTTATCTGGGATTTCAGGCTATCTAGTATTAACCTAACAGCCACCTATTTCAAAAGTCCACTGGCAATGAAGTATGTCAAATATAGAACAAGGGAACTTCAACTTCAAGGTATGGGATAGCTATTTTTCCCACTATCAATGGGAATTCTCTGTTATTTATCTTTCTCTAAAGTTATCCCAGTGTGTCACAATGAGTTGCTGACTTGACTTAACATTGTCCAAGTTGCTCATCCTAAAACCTCCCCTGTAGCTCCTCCTTTGCACACAGGAATTTCCTCACAGGAATGTGAGGGCTCCACAAACCTGGGGTCTATGAAGTTTTAAAAATATTTTATAACTGTATATAATTGGTTTCCTTGTGAACATTTGTGTCTTATTTTATGCATTTAAAATGTTTTTTTTTCTGAGTAGGAGCCAAGAGGCTTCATCAGCATACCAGAGGGGTCCATGCTAAGCAAAGGGCAAGGACAGATTCTAACATCAAAGGTAGAAAATTGAAGAAAGTTGCCCCACCCTATTCTGCTTTTCCCTTATCCTGGCTTCAGAGTTGGAAAGGCATCACAGGAGTCTAGTGGCCAGTAGATTACCCCTGCAAGTGTACCATACAAGCTCTTGTAGCCTGTGGGCCTAGCATTTGAGGGCTCTCCCTCTTCCTACTCTTCATTCCTACAGTACCCATTTACCAACCTTTTTCCTCTTCCTCTCCACTTGGGGGGCCTCCTCCAACTCATTCCATCAGCCAGCAAGCACTTATTAAACACCTACCATATGCCAAACACTGCATTGTATAACCTCACTGATTTACAATCTAAACATTTGCATTAAGAACAGTACAACACTTGGTGTACTAGAGAGGAGTAAGTGTTGGGCATTGCACACTACTTTGAATAAAGTGATATTAGCTTAAAAGATATTCACTGTTCTAGGCAGTGACTTTCAGAACTCTCCATCTAGTAACTTTCTTTTGACCCCTCTCTTTCTTTCTTATGAAACTATTCTCCTATGAAGATCTTATCCCAGAAGCCTTAGCCTAGGTCCCATTCTGTGAGACTTTTATACTTTATACAGAGTTGGAACTGAAGTACTCACACATAAATAAGCATGGAGATGGCACATGATTGAGATTTATCAGAAGCTTTCATGCTCAAATGAAGTATGTCCTGGTTTTAGACATCTCAGAAACACTGTTGTCAAATATAATGGAGAAACACATTGAAGTTTCACCCAACTAATACAATTTCTGAATTCAGACCAACTCTGCCTAACAGTTTGGATTCACATTTCATCACTCTTCTTGCTGTGAGGACAGTGAGGTCCTTACTGGTCTTAGCAACTCTGCTTTGTATAGGGAAGTACTGGTATGGTTTTCATCCTCTAGAACAGAGATGGGCAAACTTTTTAAAGAGGAGGCCAAAGGAAAGGAAATGCTCATCTGTCAGTTTGTTTCTAAGGCAACTCTTTCGAAGTTTCATTGTATTGTATTTGTCAGATTAAGAAAAATGTCGAACTAGATAGAACATTTCATGAGGCTGCATCTGGCCCGTGGGCCATAATTTTCCCATCACTGCTGTAGAGTAATCCTACTTGTTTAAATCATGGACCAGATAAGTTCATCACAAGAAAAATGTTTCTTCCCACTCCAGTCAAGAGTCTGAATTGCCATTGGTCATAAGAGCAAGAAAGAGAGCAAATGCAGCTCTTTAAATAGCTTAGCTACTTAAAAAAAGCAACTTAAAGTTTGTATCACGTAGCTAGTAGCTTGTAATGTTATCTTTAGGGGACTGTCTAGCAGCAGAACCAAGCATACTTAGACATTAGAACTGCTGGATATCATTTCCCCATATTAACTTAATTTCCTTTTCTTATAAGGTTACTACCAAACAAATCGGGGAATGCTATAGATAGATATTCAACAATGTTACATTTTTGTAAAAAAGATGAGAAAGATATGAACTAGGTGATCATATCAAGGAGTAGAGTCAGAGCTAGTCAAAAGACGGGATTTAACAAGGAGACATTAATGTTTCCATGACAACTTGAAAGGTCTCTAGGAGAGTGCCTCAAGGTTCTGTTTTTATCGGTGGCCTTGATAAAGGCCGAAAAGAAGCTTATCAAATGTGCAGGTGGTATAAAGCCAAAAGTTATAGCTGACTCATTAGATGACAAAATCAGAATCCAAAAATCCCAACAGGCCAAAAAGATGAGCCAAATCTTATAAAACAAAATGTAATAGGAATAAATAGCCTTAACCTTGGATTTTAAAAGCCAGCTTTTACAGGCAGAAGATGAGCAAGATGTAGCTAAGTAGTTTATCCAAAAAAATAAATAAATGGAAAAGATTCCCCTGAAAAGGGATGGGGGGAAGGTAATTGAAGCTCAAGATGAATCAGCTTTGGGCCATGGTAGCCAGAAAGCTTAGGCAGCCCATAGCTGTGTTAGGAGGAACAGGAGGAAAGAAAGAGCACTTCAGCTTTACAAAATGACTTTTCTCACAACAACTCTGAGATAGACACCTCGGATTTTATTATCCTCATTTGGCAGATGGGGAAACTGAGTCCATGAAAGGTGACCAGTTCACTGAAGATCAGTCAGTCCCTCAGTGACTTTGGGGCAGAACCTTCCCCTTCAGCCTTGCTCCTCTGAATCCTATTCCCAGTACCTCCCTTAAACTTCAGCTGAGCCTCGTAGGAGCAGAGAGGAGGGAACTGCAGACAAATGAGGGAAAGCTGGCTCCTTTTTTCAGGGAGAAGGGATAAAAGGGGGAAACAAAAGCAGGATTTATCTGTCTCCCCCTCTCATTCCACTCTTTCTCTTGTTCTCTGTCCTCTTTACTTCCACCCCCAATATCTTTATCTATATATATCTTTATATATATCTCCATATCTTACATTGTAGTCCCAGAGGAGAATCCTGTCATGAAGCAGCCCCTGCATTGTTGAATAAGCTGTAGCCAGGGGCCAATTTGTGTCTCATTTCCTCATGGGACTAAGAGCTCTTCCTGAGCCCTCAGTAGAAATGCCATCTCCACAGGTCCTTTTCTCTCTGAATAGCTGACTTTTCAGCCGAAAGGGAATTGGGGCAGCTGGAGGCCATTATTGATGAGCTGATAGTGATCCAGCCTGGCATGTTGATCGATGGTGGAATCTTTTGCTTCCACTTACCCCTGCCTGAATGGCACATTGTCAATAGGAACAAGTTAGAGAAGACCAAGGCAACCTGGTCCCTTAGTAAGCAGCTGTTACCTTCAGCTGTTTGCCCGCCAGCAGTGGGTTAAAGAGAAAACCTCTCCTGAACCGCTAGATTGGCCCTGACTAAGATGAATGTCTAATTCACTTGCAGCGTTCTTACTGCTGCCAGTAATAAAAAGCTTGCTTCACAAATTCACCCCACTGCTGATGTTTCTCTTAAATTAAATATCAGGAGGACATATAATAGCACGATTCCACACCAAGCCAATATTATCAGATTGATGTCAGCAGTGATAATAGAAGAAGGATAAGTTGATGAGATTTCATTTATTAAATAAAGTAAGGGGAAGAGAGAGAGAGAGAGAGAGAGAGAGAGAGAGAGAGAGAGAGAGAGAGAGAGAAGGGGAGAGAAGGGGAGGGGAGGGGAGAGTAGGGGAGAGAAGAGGAGAGGAGAGGATTTGGTAACTCAGTGTCGAAATGCAATGAACTCTTTCCAGGTAGGTAGGCACCTCAGGGGAGATAGCAGCAAGAAAGATGCCTCTTCTATTTTGCTTAAGACCACCTTTCCCTTTTAAAAATAGCCATAATTTTAAAGGCCAAATTTAGCATCTTTGGTACAAATGAGAATCAGAAATCCCAGAAGTCTTGGGTAAGCTTCCCTCCTTTTGGCCAAGTCAAGACAGAGCAAAGATTCTTCTTGCTGAGCCTGGCATTACCAATAAGATAGTTTATTTCCTTCTTTGGTTGGAGGCAGTTCATTTCCCCTGGCCCTCCTGCCTGGACCATCAGTTTTGTCTCTTATTCTTGGTTCTGCAGGTGCTGCAGCCATTACTTTGTTTTCCCCTTTGCCTTCCCACTGTTCTACTCCCCTGTGTTGCCATGTTCCATCACCCCTGTACTTCCCCCTTGTACCTTTCTGCCCCTTTTTTCTCCCTCTTGATAGGTACACCATCCTTCCTTTTGACATCAGTCTACTTTCCAGTCTGTTCACTCTCAACAGATGTTGGGGAAGAAACACACCACTGACTAAGCTGGGTGGCTAGGGGAAAGAGGTATTTCACCCCTAAATCCATTTTTACATCTCCAAAATGGGGATAATAATACTCTTTAACCTGTAGTTATAAATGTCATTAGGAAAGCACTTCATAAATTATAAGATGCCTCTTTTAATTCTCCCTGGTCATTTCTCCTGACCACAATATCCCAGACAGTTGTCCTTGCTTCTGTTAAAAATTCACCTTTCTATAGCACTTTAAGATTTACAAAGCACTTTCCTCACAAATAATGTGAGAGGTGTCCTCATTTTACAGATGAGGAAACCAAGGCACACAGAATTTAAATGATTTACACAGAGTTACACAACTTGTGTCAGAGCTGAGATTTTATTTTGGGCCATCTTCCCATTTTCCAGCATAAAACAGCCCCACTGTTCAACCTAGGAGACTCTTTACCTCTTCCTATCACCCAGTCCTATTTTCTGGTAAAGCTTTAGTACAGGATTTGTCAGGTAGAAGTGGAAGGATGAGACTTTTTTAAAAGTACAACCTTAGTTGTAAAGTTCATCCTTAGTTGTTTCCTCTTCTGTTTTGTTTGTTTGTTTTGAGTTTGGGAATCTTTCAGTAGAGACTTGCTCAGGCACAAGTAACAACAAGAATCAGTCTTCAGCCTGTACCATTAATAACCATGATAGTACTATTTCATGAAGAAAAAAAAATTACTGTGCCTTCTATACCCTTAATCACCACTTTCCTAAATCTCTTACATTAGAGGAAACCTACTAGAAAGAGGCTTTAGTTCCTGTGTGGGACAAAAGTGACTAATTGAAATTCAGTCACTGTATTGGCTCACATATTACCAACTTGAATTAGTGAATTAGTGGCAAATACAGGCAATGTTTTTGTCTGCCTACCTAGTCTGCTATTTCATACTGATTTATCTTTGAACTCTCAAAAGAGAAAAGAAATAAGTTAGCTTCTGAGTTGGAGCCTTTCCCTTTTAGGGAGTCCATTGTTTTTGCCCACTTGGGCCTTCCAGGATAGGTCTGGAGAGAATGCAAACTGCCCTCTCTCCTACCCAAGAGAACGCAGCTGTTGCCTATCTCAGGTGAGTTATTCCAGCAAGGCAGCTGCTGTTCTCTCTGTGTTTTCAGTAGCTTGCCAGCAAACTGCAAAGATGAAAGAACTAGCTAGTCACTGGCTGATTTGTCCTTTGTCCTGGAAAAGAAAAAAGCTAAACCAAATACCTGGAGTTTATCTTCATCTATATCTTTCTGTTTGAAACCTGCTAAGGTTCACTTCACAGAATCCCTCTCCTCAGGAACACTAACTACTCCTATTTCAAAAATATCAAATACTCTAATCCAGGTTTTTCCCAAAGTGCAATCCAGGACTAGTTAAGATCTATTGTGATGAGTTTCTAAGAGTTAGGTGATAGCTTTATCATAATCTAGCATTCTCTGCGTAGATCTAGTCTGGGGTATAACAGGGATCCATGAAACTAGATTGGGAACCATTTGACTTTGTACCAACTACACTGAGTTAAAGATAGGATATCCATGTCTCCCTCTGAATCCCAGGTTCATCCTAGGGCTTACAGAGCTACACTTGGGATATGGTTATAGACTGTTTGATCTAGGTAATTCATTTCAATCCTGAACTGCTATAGGGCAAATCTCATGGGATTTAGAAGTGGAAGGAACGTAGTGTATTGAAAAGAACACTGGTTTGAAAGAGACCTGGCTTTACATTTTGGCTATGCTATTTATTACTTGTGTGACTTTGGGCAAGTTACTTTCCCCTCTGGGCTCTGCCTCTTTTGCAAAATAAAATTTGACTTGGTTATCTCTGAGGCTTCTTCCTTCTCTAAATCCTATGATCCTACTTTCCTGACCAGATATTCCTTAATAGCAAGAATTTTGTAGTGCTTATCCATTCTGCTCTTTTAAAGCTCAGCATTTTCATTTATAGCCAGTGCAATATGAGTAACTAGAGGACCAAGTTTAGGGACTTGGCAAAACACTTGCCATATACATACGCTCCTTACTCCTCTTCAACCCTTTAAGTAGCAGATAGGTGGATTCTATCGTGTTGCTGTCTAGAGTTTCAGTCCTTTCAAGAACACCAAAATCAATGCCATCCTTTATGTAATAGTAGAGTGAACATGAAAGCAATTCTAGTTTGGGACCACTCTGGGACTTGGTGGCTAGACTTTAACTCTCTCTGACTCCTGGACCTGGATCACACATGATGATCCTATCCACCTTTTTCTGGCCTATTCCTCAAAGAGTTCTTTGATTTGACATAAAGGCAAGAGGGTACCTGTTAGCCTCCCCAAACTAAAAGGCGGATCATTTCTGCATCACTTAGAAGGCATAGAATGATAATACTTTCCAAAGATAATGGAGCAGGCAGAATCCTTAACAAGAACTCAAATATCAATTGGAGTGTTAAAGATGTTTTGAACAAGACATCAAGGATTTATGAAGAACCTACTATGTGCCAGGCACAGTGCTAGGCATTAGGAGTACCAAGAAAGGTAAATCCCTGCCCTCAAGGAGCTCCCAGTCCAATGGGGGAGACACACGCAAACTGCGCTAAATAAGTAGATAGATAGATAGATAGATAGATAGATAGATAGATAGATAGATAGATAAATTTATATATGTGTATGTATATATATATGTATATATATATAGAGA
>NC_058130.1:61858368-61881443 GCF_016433145.1 Gracilinanus agilis
ATATATATATATAGAGAGAGAGAGAGAGAGAGAGACAGAGACAGAGAGACAGAGACAGAGACAGAGACAGAGAGAGAGAGAGAGAGTTTAATTTGGAATAATCGCAGAGGGAGAACACTAAGCAAGATTGAGAAAGCCTTCTTGTATAAAGTGAGACTTTAGCTGAGTCTTAAAAGGGAGTCGGGGAGGACAGAAAATGGAAAGGAGGAGGGAGAGAGTTCTCAGGTTAGAGTACAGCCGGTGAAACATGCCAAGAGTCTGAAGATGGACAGCATGGAAATCAGTGACCCTGGATCTCCAAGTTGGTGAGGAAGAGCAAGGTATCAAAGACTGGAAAGGTAGGAAGGAGCAGGTGTGAAGAATTTTAAAAGCCAAATCAGAGTTGTATATGTGATCTAGAAGGCAATAAGGAGCCACTGGGATTTACTAAATGGAGTGGCATGATCAGACTTGGGTTTTAGGAAGTTTTACAGACTTAGTGTCCATTTTCTCACCTAGTGCTTCTTGAGGGAGGTGAAAATACATTTAGTTATAAACAAAGGAACATTGACAGGTGGCTATACCATAGAATCAGGGCTTATAGGAAAGGGAAGAAGGAATTTTGGAAATGACAAAGCAAGCAACTGGAAATTTCAGACAGGGCAATGGAATTGAAACAAGTTTCTCTCTTGTGCTCAACTGCCAACCACTCTCTGTTTTCACGATTGGGATATGAAAGCATTTACCTGCTTGTGTGAGTAATGAGCCAATAAGTCAGATCAGGTTAGGACATGGTATTAATGAACTTATGTTTATTCCAGAGAAAACTTCTGTCCTGTGGCCACATAACACCCCTAAACCCTAGCCAGGGGTGTCACAAATACAGCCTTCTAATCACAAGACAAGGGAGTGGGTGACCAAGTACAAAAATAACTCCTCAAGTACTCCTTACTCAGCCTTCTGATGTTTCTTCTATATAAAGTGGTGTTCTCCAACCCAAACAGCAGTACCAAGGTCTGTATTCTCTAATGCAGATTGATCTACCTTTTTCATCTTTAGTTTGGTATCTCAGGAAGCAGAAACCCAGAATCAAGACAGGAAACAGGCTCCTTTTTTAAAGTTATGGATTTTAAAGTTCTGAAGAATTATGCCTCTACAAACCCTTGTTGGGAAAAACTATTATAAGCTATGTTTCCATTTTGAACAGTGCAATATCAGAAACTTTGGGACCAATGTGGGTATTGAACTAAACATTGTTGCCATACACATACCCTTTGCTTCCCTTTAGTGAAAGATGCTAGCAACAATGTCAGGATTCTGCCTGAAATACTCCTACTTTTCCTTCTACCTTTATTTCTTACTTTTGCAGGAGAGTTGATCTTTGACCTCTCAGACCAGAAATCCCAAAATGTAATCACAAGGTGTTAATAGAGTGGCAAACTAACTATAATCCTTTTATCATGTGTGAACATTTTTCCTTGATGGAATTAAAGAGAGCAATCTCATTGGACAAGTAAAAATTAGACATGTCTTTGCAGGCCTTTAAATGGGTTCAAGGAAGGATAAGATTTGGATCATTTTATGGAGGGAGAACCCCTAAGGGAAAAGAGGAAGGGATTTCTGTCCTCTCTCTGTACCATCATCCATGTAGTATTGACTTGCCCAGAAGGAGACCCTCCACCTAGCAATTCAAGAGTTTATCTATTCAAGGGAGCTTATAGTCCAGTTGAGGAAGCAAAGGCACACATCCCAAAGAGACATGGATAGAAAGGCAGTCCCTTGAGGGAGGCAGCTTCAGAAATGTAACACCCTTGGCAACATTAAAGAGAGCCAGAAAGAAGAACAGACCCTGAGAACCAACCAAACACCCCACCTCCCTAACAGAGACGATGCACCCAAAGGGAACCATACATGAAGAAGAAAGAAAGAACAGATGGAAAGATGGAAGGACTAACTTCTAGGCTCTGCATTACCAGAAGTTATGAATTGCTTTTGCTACAGGTATTCCTCATTATCATTGTACTCTTAAGTTTGAGCCTACTTTTCCTATATTCCTGAGTATATTTGTGGGAGAGTGTGCCCAGATATAGAGAAGGGATATGCTATAGCTACTGTTTTTTACAATAACATCTTATTAATGCCTTTGCTAGGAATTAAACATGTCTATTGGCTGATTGTTAATGGACAGCACTACCATTGGAGGACAGATCCACAAGATTATTCCTAGTACTCAAAACAATAGTAACCACTCTCTGAGGGAGAAATCCTAGAGTACCTATTGGGGGAGTGGCTCATGAGGTACTACTACATTTTGTTTCATTTGTTATTAATGCAAAATATTATATTAGGCTTTGGAGATAACAAGGTCGAAAAGGTCTTAAAGGCCTTTGCCTTTAAGGAGTTTACAGTATACTCATGGGTAATTTGTACAGGAGGGCACCTAGATGATACAGTGGATAGGGCTCCAGGGCTAGAGTCAGAAAGACCTGAGTTCAAATCCACCCGAAGACACTGTCTGACTGGGCAAGTCATTTAACCCTGATTGCCTCAGTTTCCTCTTGTGTAAAATGAGCTAGAAAAGGGAATGGCAGGCCACTCCATTATCTTTGCCAAGAAAACCTCAAAAGGGGTCACTAAGAATCAGACATGATGGAAAAATGACTGACTGCATACACAAGTAAGAGATTAGGGAGAACACGTAATAAGAGCAAGCCGAGGGAACAAAGATATAAAGAAATAAAAGGGAGATCACTCTCAGATGAGCAGAGGGAGGAAGGCTTCCTGGAGGCTTCTTCCATGGAAACTCCTTCATGAGGCTAGATTCTTATCAAAATTTCACTTGACCCCATTAAGTTTTTTGTTGTATGTTTTTAAATTGAGTTTGTTGCTAATTCAAAACTATAGCTTCATTTATTTTAAGAACTTAGAAAACCTCATTGAGTTGATTAGGAGGCTATTAAGCCTTCACTGATACCTTTTTCAGAATTAGGAGTTATTGATGTTCCTTGAAAAATAATTTGAGCCATTAATAGTTCTTAAGTTTAAAACATGCAAACACATGTGCACTCCTTTTTACATAGTACTCAATCTACACATTGTCCAAATAATCGGATTCTTTTGCTTCAGTTATCTGTAATTTCAGGCATAAATTTAAACTATTATTTTATTGTTCAGTATAATTCCAGCAGCTAATTCATTTTTTCCTGGTGCACAAGACTAGAAAACTTGGGTTTTCATCTGAGCCTTAAAGAATGGGTGGAAATTAATTTGGTGCAAAGGAAAGAATGGCATTACAGTCCCACTCCTTAAAATTGGTTCAACAAATCACAATCAGACTTTTTTCCCTTTCTTAATATCCTCTACTTCTCAGCTCTAACCCTCATCACAGGTAGCACCTTTTTAGCCCTCAGTCACAGACCATGTGGACCCCAGCCCCACCTTGGTCATATGATTTGACCCTTATTGGTGTTTATACCTCCTAAAGCCACTTAAGTTCCTTCATATCTTAATGCACGACTGGTAGAGAGACTTTTCATCAAACCTACTATTTGTGAAACTTGCCTTAGGAAGGGATCCAGGACTTATTTCAGCCTTTGGAGAGATTGCAACAGTGTGGATGGATTTGTTTGTATTCTTGAAAAGAAGCTGTTAGTAAGACTTGAATGTCTCTAAAAGCTTTGATTTGGCCAGTGTGTTTTATAAAGCTGGACTGCAGAGCTTCAGGGCTGGGGGTGGGCTATGTTTGGACAGAACTCGCCTACTTTAATGAATGGTTTGATTCCTGGTGCAGTGCCGCCTTGCTATAAAGCTCTTCATTATGAAATCTGTGCTCTCAGCTTCTCTGCTTCATTCCAAGGCTTTTTTACAGGCAAAGCAGCTACAAGGGGCTGGGAAAGAGGAGGAGGTTTAGACCAAATGACATTTACTTGGCATTTTATCTCCTTCCCTTAGTACTGATAAAGGCCAGAGGAAAAGCCTGCTCCACCTCTAGACCAGTAGGGGATAGATTTGAATACCCTCTAGTTTCTCCTGGAACATCGTCCTGTAAGTAAAGCACAATGGGTCATTGCCAGCTTTGCCACAGAAAGAAATAGGGAGCTAATCCTAGAATTGCTTTTCACTGCAGAAAAGAGAAGCCAACATAGCAAGGAGTGCACACTGTCAAACTTTAGAGACCAATAAGCCAAGAGCACTTCTACTAGTTTTACCACAGATGGAAGCCCAAGAAGAGTCCCAGATCTGTTCTGCAAGAATTGGGATTCTAGTACCTGGATCACCTCCTCCCCTCATCTTCTTCATCTTTTTTTAAACGCTTATCTTCCATCTTAGAATCAATATTGTGTATTGGTTCCCAGGAAGAAGAGCGGTAAGGTCTAGGCAATGAAGGTTAAGTGACTTGCCCAGGGTCACACAGCTAGGAATCCCATCTCTAGGCCTGGCTCTCAGTCCACTGAACTACCCAGCTGCTCCGCATCTTCATTCTCACCTTTGATCTTCTACTTTTAAGGCAATGCCACCTCCAGTGAGCCTTCCTTCCCCAGTACCCCTCTTCTTCCACACAGTGGGCTTTCTCTCCATCATTTTAAAAAATGTTTTATTTGTTATCTTTTGCTTTTACATTATAATGATTTTCAGATATTATGCCACTGCTTCCAGTCAACCCTTCTGTAATAAAAGTTACACAAAATCAGATTGACTACATAGTGTATGCAACATTCCATAACCCCTAAGCCCCTATCTCTGTGCTGAAAGATCTCCTTTGTCTAGAATTCCCCATTATACTCCATCTTTTATTATATTTACCCATGTCTAAGTTATTTACCCTCCTTCTAGAATATATGCTCCTTCAAGGCAAAAAGTGTAACCCCCATTGCCTAGCTCAGTATTCTGCACATAAAGTTTACTTAATATACTTTATGTATATAATAAGTCTTTGCTAAAGTGAATTTACTAAGCCCATTTTATACACACACATGCATACATGTACTTAATGTCAGTTAGAAGATATGCTTTTTTTCCTCACAATCTAGTTTTGGGGACAATGCTTACTTATAAGTGACGTCTTATTAGAGATGAGACTTATAAGCATCTTGAAAATGGAAAGTACATGAAGATAATCCCTCAAGTAACCACAATTGATTTCTGAAGAACCATACACTAAAATCCATCTACTTCAACTCACAAGAGAATATTTTAGGCCCATACTCAGCATGGTTACTCTTACTTTACTCTTGATTCTAATAAGCTTACTTTGCTCATCTAATAAAGCCCTCTGGACTACTGAGCTATGAAGGTCTACATTGAATAGCTCTAGACTGCTACATTGTTTTAGCTATTTCATCATATCCTCAAAATGAGGAGGAAAGAAGAGGGTAGATAGTCCAGCACACTGAATCAGAAAGAAAGGAAAGGGAAAAAAGAGAATACTGTTTTCTAAGGCATGATTTGATTTAGCAAAATTAAGCACTTCCTGTATAGGTCACTGCAAAAGTGTGTTGTTGACATTGACTCAAAAATCTACCAGACTAGGGCTTTTCTAAATGAGCAGAGTACTATAACTGATTCAGTTCAACAAATATTGTTAAACATCTACAATGTTCAGTGCGCTAGGAATATACTAGATATAGAACCAAGGGATGACCTCAGAAGCCATCCAATCCAACTCATATCTCATTAAGACTCCCTGTACAGTAGACCTGAGTGTTAGCCAATGGTGTGGCATAACCAAGAAAAAGTTACTGAAAGCTTAAGTTGCATAATAGAAGTATTCTTTGAAGGCAAGCATTAGGGTCTTCACATCAGCTGCTGTCTGGCAGGTTTTACCAAGCTGGAAAGTTTCTGTGTGTGTGCTAAAAAAGTCAGTGGTCTCTTGTCCTAGAGCAAACTTAATGAAGTTCAGAGAGGTCACATCCTGTATTTTCTTACTTTCTTCTTAATATTAGGCTTCCAAATAGTCATTTCTTGTACTCAAACTATTTTCTAGCATAGTTTTCACTATGAGAATAGAAGTAATGAGCTTGATGTTAAGGTAAAGTAGGAAATAAGACTTTCTTTGGAGTCAGAGAATATGAATTAAACCCTGCCTCTTTCATTCTTTACTGTATGAGAGGACTTTGGGCAAGTCACTTTACTTCCCTAACCTCAGTTTCCTCATCCATAAAATAAGAAGGTTGGATTAAATGACCTCCAAGGTTTTTTCCAGCTCTAGATCTATGTTCCCTATTAACCTGGAGGGAGAGTTAGAATACTTATTGATCACCACTGTCATTTCCAGAGTCTCTTGTTATCTCTGTAATTCAATGATCTCTTCTCCTTTGAAGTTCATGCTGTCAAAATTTCTACACAATCAAGATTATGGTGGCTATTGGCATTTCTCAAAGAAGTTTAGTACTGGTTTCCTCTCCTTCCTAGCTACTACCTTTATACTAGGAGACTTCAGTGTCAATGATGATGCTCCATCAAAATTTCTAACCTTCCAATTCCTTTGTCTTTGACTCCATTTCAGCCACATAGAAGGATGGTAACATACTGGATCTCACCATTACCCACAAGTGTTTTACCCTCTTAATTAAAAATTTCTGCCCATTTCTCTTAAACTGTCATCTTCTCCCATTACAGCATTCTTTAGGCTTCAGCCCTCCTGAATTCATTATTTTCCCCCATCAAGGCTTACAATCCTTCTTCCTCTCATTCTTTCCTAGGCTGTTAACCCCTACTCAAACATCAGATCTTTCCCTCTTCCATCAGACAATTCAATTGTACACTGTCCTCCTTTCTCAGATATTTTGCCTCCTTACCACTGCTTATACTTTATCAAACCTCAGCCTTGGATTGCTCCTGTCAGCTGTTGAAACAGAGAGCTGTCACACTACTATGCGCACTGGAAGCCTTAAAAATTCAAGTTATTCAACTTCAATTAGGCTCTCACCTGCAGCAATTTTTTTTATTCCTCCCTAATTGATTCCCTATTTCACACCCAACCAAAAGTATTCCAAACTTCTCTCCTCAAATGGCCATCCTCATTACTGTCTCTCAACTTTTACTTACTAAGAAAATTGAGGCTATCTCATGTGAGCTCTCTCTTGTTCCATCATCTTCATCTGAAAATCCCATCATCCCCCACTCTTTTCTCTTCTTCCTAGTTCTTTGACAGTAAGCTAGCCCTTCTTGGCAAACCTAATCTCTCTAAATGTGTTCTTCATCCTATCTTCTCCTGTCTTCACCAACAGCAGGTATCCCCAATCATCTCCTTTCTCTAAACTTCAGCCTTGGGGCCAGCCGGGTGGTTCAGTGGATTGAGAGCCAGGCCTAGAGAAGGGAGGTCCTAGGTTCAAATCTGGTCTCAGACACATCCTAGTTGTGTGACCCTGGGCAAGTTACTTGACCACCCCCATTGCCTAGCCCTTACCACTCTTCTGCCTTGGAACCAACAGTATATTGATTTTAAGGTAGAAGGCAGGAGCTTAAAACAAATAAATAATGAATGAATGAATGAATGAATGAATGAATGAATGAACAAACTTCAACCTCTTCCTATTCACAGGCCCTTCCCTACTTTCTTCAAAAAATACACAAATCTTCCTCATTCTTAAAAAAAAAAAAAGCAACCTTTCATTAAACCCTACCATCTCCTCAAGCTATTATTCTATATCTAGTTCCCTTTTCATTGTCAAACTCCTAGGAAAAAACTATAATTGGCATCACTTTTTCCCTCATTTGTAATCTGACTTCTGGCCTCATCATTCAACTGAAATTAATCTCTCCAAAGTTACTAATGACCTTGATTTTCTTATCATCCTTTTCAGTCTTCATCCTTCTCAACCTATCCATTGCATTAGACACTGTTGATGATCCTGTCTTTTTAGATACTTTCTCCCCTCAGACTTTCATGATACCATTCTCTCCTAGGTCTCCTACCACTTATCTAACTGTTCCTTATACTTTTTTTGTTGGTTTGTTACCCTCTTTGCCAGTATCTCTTTGCCAGTGACTTCTAGATCTATCTTGCCTATTTATATTTATGTGCATGCATATATGTGTGTTTATATTTTTGTGTATGTATTATATTTTTATCTATCCCTTTTCCTTGAGCTTTTAGTCCTGAATCACCAATTGGTTATTGGACATTTAAAAGTGGATATTCTAGAGACATCTTAAAGTCAACATATCTAAAACTGAACACATTAACTTATCCTCAGTTCTAGATCTGTGTGATTTTTATCCTCAAGCCTCCTTTTTTCCAGAGTTTCCTACTTCTGTGAAAGGCACTATCATCTTTACAGTATCTAGGTTCATAGCCTAATTGTTATCAACAATTCTTCACTCTTCCTCACCCCATATATCCTTTCAGTTGCCAAATCTTGCCATGTCTGTATCCACAACATTTCCTTCATCTGTTCCCTTCTCACTTCTCATACAACTACCACCTTAATTGAGGTCCTTGTCACCTCTTACTTTAGGTTATTGAGACATTCTCTGTCCACTGCCCAGATGTTGCCTCTTTTAGTCTTATACCAAGCTGGAGTGTATGGGGTATCTCTAGTATAAGAGCTCACCAGGCCCATTTAAAGGGCTGCCCATCCACCTTTGGTGTCCACCTTTCACTCTACTCTACATGTGGCTCCAAGAAGCTGTAACATGTCCAATAACCACACTCCAGGAAAATTGTCTCAGCAAACAGGCTAAATAAGGTTGAGGGTAACCAATAGACCAAAAAATCATTGGTGATTTAGGTGGTGTGGCTTCCCCCAAGCATGTGAAGACTTCATCTGGCAGAATGGGCAAATAAAAATCATGTTCTTACAGCCACAAAGGTGGCTGAAGCAGGCACTGTGGAGCACTTAAAGCTTGGTTTAGACATGAAAGATGTCATGGTTATCCACTGCATCCCAGGCCATTGCCAGTTCTGACTTTTGTCTTGCCACTAGATTTAAATGACTCTGGAAGGGAAAGAGAAACTGATGACTTCGTGGACCTGCCTCCCTCAAATCCAATTCATATGCAAGCCAAGATATCAGCTCATGACATCTTTGGTCCTCTTCAAAACAAAGGACAAACAATATCTAACTTAAATCTGCGCCTCTACAACTTCAATCAGTTGCTTGTAATTCTGTCCTCTGGCCAAGCAGAACATTTGCAACCATATTCCTCATGATAGTCATTTAGATGCCTGACTTGAAGACAGCTTTGATAGCCTACTCCTTCCAGATCTCTTCTCTAGGTGAAATTTTCAGTTCCATTATTTCCATCTTTCACAGCATGATCTTTCATCCTTATTGCCCAACTCTTCACCTGGCCCAATTTGGAAATTCTCACTCAACAATTATTAAGCATATGATAGTATGTGCCAGACACTAAGCTAGGACCTTGATGATCCAAAAGCAAAAACTAAATAGTCACTACCCACCAGAAGTTTGTGTTCTACTGGGGAGAATGTAACAACAACAATAAACCACCTATTGTATTCCAGGAACTATGCTGAGCACTTTACAAATATTAACTCATTTGATCCCCACAATATCCCTGTGAGAGGTATTATGATCACTATCATCTCTGTTTTGCAGATAAAGAAACTGAGGCAAAGAGGGTTAAGGGACTGGCCCAGGGACATAAAACTAGTAAATGTCTGCGGCCCAATCTGAACTCTGCTCTTCCTGATTCCAGACTTGGCACTTTGTACCACCTACCTGGTCACCAGTTGTATACAAAGGATTATCAATATAGGGGATACATTTAGAAAGGCATTCTTCTTCATAAAATACAGTGCCAAAAAATCTACCACAGGGGGCAGCTGGGTGGCTCAGTAGATTGAGAGTCAGGCCTAGAGACGGGAGGTCCTGGGTTCAAATCCGGCCTCAGACACTTCCCAGCTGTGTGAACCTGAGCAGGTCACTTAACCCCCATTGCCTACCCTTAACCACTCTTCTGCCTTGGAACCAATTCACAGTATTGACTCCAAGATGGAAGGTAAGGGTTTAAAAAAAAAAAAAAATCTACCACACAGTACTTCAGATTCGATCTAACTAGGACAAAGTACAGTAGAACTCTCACCTTCCCACCCTTCATTATCATTCCCTTTCTTAAACAACTCAGTAGTTTTCAATGTATCCCAAAATCACCTCAGCTTTTTGGCAGCCAGGTTACACTTTTGACCCATATTGAATTTGCGATATACCAAAACATCCAGTTTCTTCACATGAACTACTACATCTCTTCTTTTCTATATTTAAGTGTTGTAATTTTCCCCCTATATTTGCTTGTTTTTTCAGTATCCTACAATATAGTGCATCTTTGCTAATCGTGATCCTTCCCCTGTATGTTTTCTAGACATCTCAAACTCACTATGTCCAAAATAAAACTCATTATCTCCCTCCTTAAACACATTCAAACACATTCCTCCTCCAGACTTTCTTATTTCCATTGAGAGAGCCACTTAGGTTCATAACCTTGGATTCATCCTACTTTCCTTTCCCTCACCGTATTATGTCTAATTAGTTGGCAAGTGTTGTCAATTCTACCCCCACAATATCTCTAGCATAAACCCCCCTTCTTTTTTTCTTTCCTTTTTAAAAAATCTTACCTTCTGTCTTAGAATTGATAGAATATAAGTTCCAAGGCAGAAGAGCAGTAAGGGCCAGGCAGTTGGAGTGAAGTGACTTGACCAGGTTCACACAGCCCCTTTCTTTTCAATCATGCAGGTCCCACCCTATTTCAGGTCCTTTAAACCTCCATTTGGACAATTTCAGTAGACTCAATTGCTCTTCCTTTCCTACTCTGTCTTCTCTCCAATCACTCTTCCACAGTCCTTCCATTGCAGAAGAATCTTCAGTGATTCCCTATTACTTCTCTATTAAAATACAGATGCCTCAGACTAGGATTTAAAGCCATGTACCATCAGGCTCCAAGCCTGCCTTTATATATTCATTTTTATCTTATTCCCCTTCAAATAGTCTATGACCTCCCTGCTCTTCCCCCAGTCTGGTCTTCCATCTCCTGCCTCCTTGCCTTGGCAAAGGCTGTCCACACCCCTTCCTCACTCATTCTCCCTGTCTTGATTCTTCTAGTGCTCTCTCCTTCCTCAAGTAATTTTGTATTTATTTTCTTATTTGCATTTTACATCCTAAATTGAATGGAAGCTCTTTGAAGGCCTTTTCCCGTTTTTTTTTCTCTTTGTCTAGCACCTAGAAGGATTCCTTAAACATGGGAAGTGCTTAATTAGTAACTCATTGGATTGAATTGAAATGAACTGAATTGAATCAAGGGCAGCTATTATTGTTACTTTCTCTCTGTATTTAAAAAAAAAAAAACAAGCAAACCTTACTTTCTGCCTTAGTATCAATTCTAAGAAAGGCAAGGGCTGGGCTATTGGGGTTAAGTGACTTACCCAGGGTCAAACAACTAGGAAGTATCTGAGACCAGATTTTAATCTAGATATTCCTGGCACCAGGCCCAGCACTCTATCCACAGTGCCATCTACTTCTCCACTATCTCTCATCTAGTAACTGTTTTTTTTCTGCCTTTTCTAATCCTAACCATTCTCGTTGCCAAAGAAAACAAGGGCCAAGCATTTACTCCATCATCAGTATTGTTGTTCCATCCACCTCAAGCAGCAACAGTAACCCTTCTATTATTATTCTCTTTTCTCCCATTTTGACTAAATAAGCCCTTTGGATCACGCTTCTTTCCCTTCACCAGCTCCTTCTGAGCTCTAGCACTCCCGGCACTATTCTTACAGGGCCATGGCGCATATTTGTAATTATCCTCCTTCTACTCCCTGCTTCTGGCTTCTCCACATTGATTTTTAAATTTAACTGGTTGATGAGTTTCCTGTGCATTCACATCCCTATTTTTGAACAGTTCCTCCTTTTGGGTGAATATCGGAACCAGAAGAAATGTTCCTTCATTGATTCTTTCACCTTTTGAATGATAAAAATTATCCAGCAAGGCTGGAAATTATCAAGAGGCCTCCTGTTGAGAGGCTAGAGAGCAGCCTCCAAGTCCTGAAGCCCTCAGCTCCATCTCTACCACCTCCTGACCTCAGGGCCCCAGACCACGCTGGAAGACTTTAAACTTGAGATGTTGGTCTGTTTTAAAAGTTCCTTACTGCCCAGAGCTCCCTACATGGTTGAAACATAGGGTCATTTTAAAAAGAAGGAGGAGGAGAAAAAAGAGAAAGAAATGTTTAGCTCAATGATGGGCAAACTTTTTAAAGAGGGGGCCAAAGGAAAGGAAATGCTCATCTGTCAGTCTGTTTCTAAGGCAGCTCTTTTGAAGTTTCATTGTACTGTATCCTATGCATTGTATTCTTCAGATTAGGAATAATGTCCTGAGGCCAGACAGAACATTTCAGGGGGCTGAATCTGGCCCGTGGGCCATAGTTTGCCCATCACTGGTAGCTGCTTCACCTGGGCAGAAAGAGACTTCTAGTTGGTGTCTGAAATACAGAAGTTTTCACCATCTATACTGTATCATCCAAGGCAGCAGTGCTTATAGCACTGGGCCTGGAGTCAGGAAAACCTGAGTGTGAATCCTGCCTCCAACCCATCCTAGGTATGTGATCTTGAACAAGAAACTTAGCCTCTGTTTTCTTATCTATAAAATGGAAGTAAATGTCACCTACTTCTCAGGGTTGTTGTGAACACTAAATGAGATGATATTTTTCCAGTGTTTATAGTACCTAGCACATAGGAGGCACTGTATAATGCCAGCTATTATTATTGTCGACTTATTTTCCAAACTCCTCATCTCGTTCTTATTTCTGTCCAGGTACTGTATAGTATGTTAAAGTGACAAATAGAACATAGTTCCTACTTCTTTTGAGTTTCACTGAAGTGTTCTTCCCAGTATGCTTTTCACTCTGTTTATCAGTCAGCCATTCAACAAATATAAGACTATCTTGAAAGCACTCTGCTAATCAGTACAAAGACCAAAAAAAAAAGAGAGAGAGAGAGAGAGAAGAAGAAGAAGAAGAAGAAGCATTCCATGGCCTCAAGGGGCTTACATTCAATTTTATATACTGAAAAACTAGGTGACCCAGTGAACAGAGTGCTATACTGGAGTCAGGAATTCGTCCTGAGTTCAAATTCAGCCTCAGACCTTTACTAGCTCTGTGACACTGGGCAAGTCACTAAACCTCTGCCTACCTCAATTTCCTCAACTGCAAAGTTGAGCTGATAGTAGCACCTACCTCCCAAGGCTGTTAGGAGAATAAAATTAAATAATGTTGTACTTTACAACTTTAAAAGTCTTTGAAAATGGTAGTTATGATCATTAGGCAATGTATTCAAGATAAGTGTAAGGTAATTTGGTAGGGGGAGGCAATAGCAGCTAAAGAGGATCTGGAAAGGCTCTTTAAAAAAGATGGTGCTTGAGCTGAGTCTTGACAAAGCAAACAAATAGTGGAGGTGATGGGGGGAGTGTATTGTGTTCCAGGCTTGGAGGATAATCTGGGCAAACCTAAAAAGGTTTCCTGAAACTCCTTGAGAGTATATAGTCTGAATTTATAATGTTCTTCTACCCGCCCTCCCATTACCTGCCACATTCCTTTTGAATAAGATATATCTTTCTGTGAGCCTACAGTCTATGGGAGGGACAAAAGACTACAGAAGTACCTGAAGATACAAGACAGAATTTAAATTCAGCAAATGTTTAAATACTTTGAAGCTTCTTAAAATCCATCCCTGTGATTTCAGAAGGAGTTCTTGGTGCAGAAACTCCCTCTCCCAATACAGTCATCTGTTGTGAAACTTAGTGTCATTGAGAGTTGCCGGGGGGCACTGAGAGGTCCAGGGTTTGCCAGACTCAGACAGCCAGCAGGTGTCTGAGGTAGGACTCCACGGCCGCCCTCCTCTGCTCTCCGCCTTGAACGCAGGAGGCGCTTAGAGTAAATGCTCGTTGAAGTGAATTCCCTGCTGGGTGGATGTCACTTCACTGGCAGTGTAGTCTCTGCTCTCCAGAAACCTAAGAAAGGAAGGGAAGAAGGGTGCAGCCTATGCATGCGTGTGGGATAGAGTACAATGTGATACATGGGTGTCAGAAAGCTTCCTAGAACAGTGAATAATATCCAGTGTGAGCCTTAAGTAAAGGGGGGAGGGCAAGCTCAGCGGGTCAAGATGGCAGGGGAGAGGAGGAGGCCATGCCAGGCAGGACAAGAGGGCATCATTGAGTAAAAGCAGAGAAGAGGGGATGAGTTTGGCATGTAGAATACATGAAGGGGAGAATAATGGGTAAGGCTGGAGAGGCTCAAAATAGATTGTAGATTAAATGACATCATGAGGCATTTTTAATATATTCTTCAAGCAATGGGGAGCCACAGAAAGCTTTTGAGTAGAAGAGAGATGCCATCAAAGCTGTGCATTATGAAGCTGCTTGGGCAGTGGTATAAAAAGGATTGAGAGGAGAGAGGCACGACTGGTATTCATAATAAATGATTATGGCTGTCATTTATATCATACTTCATCTACTTTAGCTCACTGGATTCTCACAATAGCCCTGGGAGATAAAGAATGGAAGTTTGATTGTTCCTGTTTTATTGAGAATGAAGCTAAGGCTTCATAGAGATGGTCATCTGCTAGAGGAGAAAATGAGAGAACCTGAACAAGCTTCAAGGTTCGATGCCCCCAGGGACCTGCATTCATTAAGAAAAAATTATGTAGGACAGAGTGTCATCTACACTGTCTGCCGAGGTCTTTGTATCAGATGTGTTTGCTTTTTTGTCTGTCTTTGCCACCAGAGGTAAAGGGGGAGAGGGGAAGACTGAGCTACAAAGACAAAAGACATCAATAAAAAATGTTTTGAAAGAAAGAAAGAAAAATGTTCAGGTACCTTTCATAACAACTGGGAATTCTCCATAGTAGGGAATATCTGTTTAAAGGCCTCACCAAAGAATTCTCTCAAAAGAGAATAGAGTAACCCTTTGTTCATAGGGGTAGGTAGGGGCTAGTCCTAGAACTAGGGAACTTTAGATGAGGAAATTCCACCAATTCAGGTACGTGCCATCTCTGGAATTTGTGGCTTTTGAGAGTTGCCTAGAGTAGAGGCACCAAACACACAACTTTACAGAGTGCAGCCCCCAACCAAATTCAAATGTCATTAAGAAATTCTTAATAAAATAAATTAAAATATAGTAAAACATCAATAATGTTAATAATGATTTTCTAAGTCAAGCTATGACACACACACCCCCAAAGAATCCTTATATCTGGTTTAATGGCCCCATTTCTGTTGGAGTTCGACACCTCTGGCCTTGAGTCCTCAGCAGCTAAGTGACTT
This sequence comes from Gracilinanus agilis, assembly GCF_016433145.1. Lineage (NCBI taxonomy): Eukaryota > Metazoa > Chordata > Mammalia > Didelphimorphia > Didelphidae > Gracilinanus > Gracilinanus agilis. The sequence continues at coordinate 61,873,618 of NC_058130.1, forward strand.
GCAGAGGGTCACATAGACAGTATGTGTCTGAGGCTAGACTTAAATTCAGGGGTTTTCCAGGCTCCAGGGCCAGCTCTTTATCCACTATGCCAAATTGCCTTTCATTTTCTACTGTAGCATTATTAAATTGGTGGATTTGAAGTCTTGGATTGCCTCTGTAAAACTGACTCTAATGCTACAAATTAAAAAACCCTTCTGTTAAAAAAAGAAAGATGAAATGTTCAGTCCTTATTTAAGAAGGCAGAGAAATGTACAATTCATTTTAGAAAGGTCTCCATCAAAAACATGTTTGGGTTTTTTTTGTTGTTTTTTTTTTTAAGTTTTGGCATTACAAACATAAGCTTCAGTTATCAAAGAAATTGTTGACTAGCTCATGCCTGATGATACTCAATAAATGAGATGTGACCATCTACAAAACAAGATCCTTAGAGGCTGATGCTAATCAAGCCCAAGGTTATGTGGGACGATGCCCACTAAGAATTGCTGCTGATGCTGGTACCGTGACTCAGCAATTCTGGCTGATCCAGGGCCAACCTGAAGCAAAATGTGCATGATTTCTTCCTTGTTCAGGCCCTCCCTGCTTTGCTTTGCCTCCTGGGTCTCTAGGAGAGGCCGGTGCTTGGGGCCTTGCACTTAGCAAGAGGTTACTTAGCTATTCGTTAATTTAGGCCTGGTTGAAAGACCTTTTAAAAAATATTTTGATAATTGTGTTGTTTTCCTTTGTTAATCCTCTGTTTTATGCTTTATGAATTTAAAACTTTATTCTGAGAAGGAACCTCCTCAGACTGCTCCCCAAAGCACCCAGGACACAAAGAAAACCAAGAACCCTTCTAGAGAAGTATTTTTTCTCCAAGGAATATCTGTATCTGAGATTGACTTTGGCCAAGTCCCTCTGCTGGCGAGCTTTCATAGAAGTGGAGCAGAGACTTGTCCATCACCCCGTCATCATGCCAGTCTTGTTAGAAGGCCAGGCCCTGGGACTAAAAAGGAATCATAACAATAATGAAGTAACCATTGTTTCCAATTAACTTTATATTGCTGTGGGAAAGACGAGCATTGATCAGAGTGTTAATGAGATTGAAAGTTTGGGAACTTCTTGGTTTCCCTCCTATCTTCATAGCTTGTCCTCTCTCTCCTTTTCCTGACCTCGTGGGGATACCAGCAGACTTAGCTTCATTCCAGAGGGAAGGCAGAGGACAGATGGAAGGAGTCAGTCAGACAATGGGGAGAGGGTGGGGAGAGCCCTGCATGGGCGCCCCAGGCAGCACCAGAGCCACTAGAGATGGTTGTTTCCTGTTTCTTCTGTAGACCTCGAAGGGTGGATCCGGTGTGCTCAGGCCTTCAGTCGCAGATTCTTCGCTGCTACCGAGATAACCTTCAGGAGGTGCTCAAGTGCTCAGACCTGGTCAAAGCCTACCAACACTGCGTGAGCACAGCCCAGAAGGTAGGCCCAGCGCCACTGCATGGGGTCACATGGTTCCTTTGACCACTGCCTTCTTCCTGGGGGACAGCCCTGTGTCCTTCTGCCCAGACCCCAGCATGAGCATCCCCAGCCTTTTGGGAGTGAAGAACATTGCACATTAAGCCGCAAGATAGAGAAGGGAGTTGGAGATACCATAAGAACATTGAGTTTAAAGGCAGAATGCTTGGCCCATCTTTGTTACTTGACTGACCTTTTACTTTTATTTTATATGACCTTGGTTGAGTAAGTCACTTCCCCTCTTTGGGCCTCATTTTTCCTCTTCTGTAAAATGGGGAGATTGAACAAAATGTTTTGTGTGATTTCTTCAGACTAAATCCTGTGATTAAGATAATATCTGTGACCACAGCCATGTGATAGGCAGTTGGGAAGGGAAGCTGCCACTAAAGAATTATGTTATAAGGAGAAAGATAATTAGTGGAATGCTGATAGGGAAATTATGGAGGCTAGTTCCAGCATTTTGGGCTTAACACCTTCTGCCCATTATGGACCTTACAGAAAATGCGAAATGAGTTTCCAACCACTCTCTCTCCCTTCCTCCAATATGTGGGTTCTTCCCTTGGCCCAAAGGGCTGTAAGGCCTCAAAACCATAAAATGATAGTGGTCAGCAGCCTTTATCCTACTCCTCCCACCAGTCTTACAGCCAATGGGTTATTCAAGCTAGTTTTCAAATAGCCTTGGGTCCTAGGGACCATCGGTATTTTGGACCTGGGAAGTGGGATGTTGTCAGAGGCCCCTGAGAGCCTACTACTATGTTAGCTCGATCACAATCAGGAACCTCTGCCAAAACTCTTGGCAGAGGTTACCCTTCCCATACAGTGAAAGCTTCACCTTGATGGGTGCTAAAGGGAGGCGCAAGGTCAGAGAATTGCCCGGGATTCCATCCCATTCCTCTCCTCAAGTGTTTTGCCTCTGTGTTAGAATCTGTTCCTCTGCTGCATCTAGGCCAGCAGGAGAGTAATTCTGCAAAGCCCAGACTCAGCAAGGGAAACCAAACTTCTTCCTACATCAGGGTACCAGGCTGGAAATTAATTCTAGTGCTAGCAGGGAAGCAACTCTGGGCATCCTCTTAGAGCAAGAAGAGGTACTCTACAGGGTCCTCAACAGAGAAGGAAAATGAGACTTAAGACCAAGATTTTTATTTCTATAAGGATTTCAAGTCCAGTGAAGGCATTATTTTAACCTGTATGGCCTGATTTCAACTCATTTCCTTCCCAGATAACCAGAATACTCTCATAGTCTGAGCAGCAAACAACTTATGAAGGATTGAAATTTCTCTAGTTTAGGCAGTCCCTTGTCATCTTTTGTGATATTTGCCCCTACTTAATATATCCCTTTTTATTCAGATTTTTCTCCTGCAAGATCCCTTCCTTTAAAAAAAACCAAAAAACTCTTATCTTCCATCTTAAAATCAATGAGTAATTAGGGATAGACAAAATGAGAATTGAGTGCCTTGACCAAGGTCACACAGCTAGGAAGTATCTAAGGCCAGACTGGAACTCAGAACCTCTCATCTCTAAGCCTGGCTCTCAATCCACTGATTCACCTAGCTGCCCCCCACCCTTCTTCCAATCTATCAAACAAATATATTTCTCCCTTCTGTCTTTCTCTTCTGCTTGAGGGCCTGCCACTCCTCTCTGCATCATCCCTTCCTGGCTCAGCAAAGATCTTTGGCCTCCACTTAGTATCTTAGATGAAAAGATAGTTTAAAAAGAGAAGATTTTCAAGCTTGCATCAGTGCAGGGACAAAGGGTGAGGGCTCCCTTGTCCTCCCCACAGAGAAGCCCATTTTCCCAGGCTGGAGAGCCAGCTGCTTTGTGTTATTCCGTGTGGTGAACAAGGTCAGAGCAGTTTTTGACTGAAGCAAGTCATTCCGTGTCAAGGTTCCTATGTGGAGCCAGCTCTCTCTAGCAGCCAAAAGGTTTCCCTTGAACTGAGTTTTCAGTGAACATTGAGACACCTAAAAGCCCCTGGAATCTCGTCCCCCCTCTTACAGTTCAAAGGCCACAGAAACCAAATGCAGATGGGTTTGGAGGGAGCTGGTGTCTGTCAGGGCCCTCTCCTGGTGGAAAGCGGTCCTCCTGGACTGCCATGGACCATCCTGGCCAGGGCATGCACTTCACCTCTGTGGAAGGAGGAAGGGGCTCTCTCAGGGACACAGACACAGGGAACTTCTGAGGTTCCCAGGAGGTGGGGAGAGGAGCACTCAGCCTCCAGAGGTAAAGAAGCTAAGGAGGGGAGAGAACGTTTTCTCTCCTACTAAGGGTGGAATCTGTTTGCTTAATTTTAAGTCTAACATGAAACAAGCTGCCAACCATCCCTGAAGAATCTTCAACAGACGGAGATGGGGAAAATTGTCAGGCTGCATTAGACCAAATGGTGTAAGTCCTGGTGGAATTTTTTTTTTATCCTTCCTATTTACCAAGAAGGTCTTTGTATGTCTGCAAATCAGCAAGCTTAAAACTTTAATTAAAAGCCCTTTTCCTCCTACCTCCCATTCCCCCCCAACCCCCACCCCAATCCCCAGACCTGCAGGATATTTCAAGTCCCTAACTAATTCTTGGCATATCTGATTTCTTATTTGGGGAAATGCTATACTAAGGGATCCTGTTGTCCAGCTGTCTCAAGTCCTAGCCCCCAGCTCTGGATGTTTTCTTCTCTCTCTCTCTCTCTCTTCTACAAATCAGGCTTTTAGCTTTGGGGGATTGGGGTAGCATTTGGGGAGGGGGAGGGTGTTGACTTTTTTCCCCTAGCAAAGTATATCTTTAGCAAACACATTTACCAATACATCTTTATTGCACCAAGTACAGGCAAAATGTGATTATGAAGGAAGACAGATTGCATTAAACTTCAGCCTGCTTTCTGCAGCCAGCCTGCCCAAGAGAGGTGCTGGGAAGCTGCCAGGCCTAACTCCCCCCACCCCTTCCCACCCCCGATGTTATTAAAGAGTAAATTGGAGGCTGAACAACTGGCAACAGCAGAGGCCAATGAAGAATCCAACTGAGTTTGAGTGTGTAGTGTGTGGGGAATGCATGTTAGACCCTAATACCTTCACTATCTAAGGAGCCAATGATTCTAGCTATATAGTATGTTTGTGTGTGTATGGCTAAAAACATCCTCTCTGCCCCCTACCAATGGGTGTCCCAGAAGACTTGCTGGCTAGGGTGCTCAAGTGTATGTCATGAATTTTCTGCAAGCAGTAGCCAGGTGGCAGGAAATCACCATGGGTCTATATTGGTTAGGGTAAGTGGGGTAGAGGCCCAGCCATTGCTCAGGTAGCTGGAAAACAGAGATAATACTTTCACACTCCAAGGGTTCTTGGGCAATTTCTGAGGCCCCACAAACAGGAGCTCAAACACCCGCACATCAGATGTGCAATCAGAGCCCAGAGGCATGTGCATGTATATGGATGTGGAGAGCTTCCTGGCATGAGTTTGGGCTCTCCATAGATTTTTAACAAGGAAAAACCTGATTTTTATGAAAATCGCATATGAGTGAACATTCTCCCTGAGTTAGTTTCCACTAGAAAATTCTGTTTTTAAAGAAATAAAGGATAAAGGTAAGAACTCTACATGACACTGTTAATGCAAGTGAATTTTTTTTTGAGACATGTTTGTACACAAGGTATTATTAAGACCCAGTTGTAGACATGGTTTTTTCATTTGTTTTGAGCTAGGTTTTGGCAAGTACCTACACCATAATTGATAGTTGTTTTAAATGCTGAATCTAATTTCATACCACACACAGTTCATCTTATTGTGTACAAGAGTCCATTTAGTTCAGCAGGCCCTAGGAATCTAAAGGCAAAAAGGAAACAGTCCATGCCTTCAAAGACCTGGCATTCTACTGGGAGAGGCCCTAACAAGATACATGATTAGGTGTTTTCTGGCTTATTAAAAATAATTTATTAAGTAGCTGCAGGAGCCACTGATTTTTAATCTGACCGATATTTCTTTCCCTTAAAAATAAGATTGAAAAATTACCCAGTCTTGAAGAAAGTAGACTTCTGCCTTTATACATACCCTCAGTTAGGAACCAACAGATCCTATTGAAATAATAAGTGAAAGTTTTAAGGATGGGATTGGATGTTATTTAGGCCAGTATTAGAAGAGTAACTTGGGTTCTAAGAAGGCCACCTAAGCACAAGGCTGGCACAGCCAGACACTGAGATGACACACCCACCCACTAAGATGATATATAAAAAGTAGTTTTAATTTTTAACAAGGGAAAGGTAATAGGTAATTGGATAACTTAAGCTAAAGTTTCTATCTAAACCCCACAAGATCTAAATGTCCTGTCACCAGGAGTCTTGATGGTTTTTTTTGCTACACTGAGTTCACCTATCTATCTAGGGACCCAGACCCTAATATAAAAATCCTACATTAATCCAAAACAACCCCCCTTTTGGTAGTTAGTTAGCTAGGCAGGACAGCGCCCAAGAAGATGTTTTGGATTCAAAAGGATCCCAACCAAATTCTCACAGACAGATGGCTCAGCTCAGCTGTACAGGATCACTCAGGAAACTTAGTAGATATTTCAATCAAGTATCAGGGAAGCAGTTAGGATGGAGAAGTCCAGATATACCACAGCCAGCAAAGGAAGGTTTCCAGTCCCTCTCCAGGTAAAGAGAGAATGAATGCAGCACAAGCTAACTGACTCTCCCCAGTAGAATTCTAGAATTCCTTACTCTGCTGTCCCATGCCTCTACTTTCTGAGCACACTTAACTTGACTTATAACAGCCCCCCCGCCCTTTGCACAAAGCCAAAAGAGTGTTGAAAACAATGTTTTGGCATTTGTGCACCAACAAACTTATATCCCGCCTAAACTAAATTTTACCCAAAATAATAAACAGCCTACACTCACTTATCTTATCCTATCTAAAACTACCTTACTCTAGGGATTCAAACAAAGGAAAGGAAAAGGGAAAAATTATACATTGAACAGTTACAAAGTTCAAAATACAAAGCAAACATGCAAAAGCAAAATAAGCAAAAAACATCAAAATAGAAATACAAGCACAAAACTCCATGTAAAACATTAAAATCATAAAAATACTACTCTTATAAACTAATACAGAAAAATTCTATTACTATTGTAATGCATAAATAGAAAACTTACAAAATTTTGAAAAAGTACAATAAACACATTGCATAAGCTTTTGCAAAAAAGTTAAACCAATCCATCAAACCTATTATGCAAAATACATTCAAAATTAGATGAAAATTCAGCACAATCTTATTCTAAATTAACTCTTATTCTTATTACACAAAACTGAACTTTTACATAGGACTACATATCTAACTGTCCTATGTAAAAAACTTTATCAGCATCAAATATTAACTACATACATATTTTACATATATGCATATATGTGTATGTTGTACATATATGCAACCAACATTTACATGCATGTTGCATATATACATGTACGTGCAATTTTAAGCCCTAACTATAAAACACATTATCTACATATCTATTTACATATTTGTGTGGTTTATGTAACATGTGATACATATTGTTATGTATGTTGCAATGTAATTCAGTACTCTTCCTTAACTTATCAACCCTAAAAGCTAATCTATTAAACTACAGCCCTGTCTTAATGAAATCTCCTAAAACTAACCCAATCTATCTATACTATTACTATTCTAAGCTATTTAAAATCTAAAATTACCTACATGGACACTCATATAACTAAATCGTATACTAAGTAACTATTCATTATTAGTAACCAACTATTGTATAACTAATTATAACATTGTTAATAACTTAACTATTCATTGATTCACTACTTGAATCAATATGTCCTAACTATGTTTATGTATGTCTATATGTTTTTATGTATATGTTATTATTTATGCTATGTTATGTTATATTACTGTTACATACAATATACCTACCAAAACTTCAAATTTTCCATCTTCTTATCTTGTCTGAAGAACTCTTCTCCAACGTCTATGGCAGTAACATGTACTGTTGAATGTATTATGAAAACATGCTATGTTACTATGTTACATTACCCAAATTCTTAGAAACATTAGTACATCAATCACTTCATCCTCTTCATTGATAATTTTCTTTTAGTCTTTATCTGCTTATTAGCTACAAGTCCTTCAGTCTTTGCACAATGTCTTTCAATATCTCTGGATCCTCCTCTTCTTGTCCATCAGAATGTCCTCTTCCACTGGAATGGTCCTGTCCTTACTGATCTTTTTGACTGCAGACTCTGTTTGCCTAATGAAATCTCAGCTTTCTACTTCACAGCTATTCTCCAATTCTTCCTCCTCCTCCTCCTCTTCTTCTTCTTCTTCTTCTTCTTCTTCTTCCTCCTCCTCTTCCTCCTC
>NC_058130.1:61881746-61909242 GCF_016433145.1 Gracilinanus agilis
CTTCTCCTTCTCCTTCTCCTTCTCCTTCTCCTTCTCCTTCTCCTACTCCTACTCCTACTCCTACTCCTACTTCTACATTCTCATCATCAATTCTATGAGCTAATTTTACATGATAACAATATAACCAAGAACCTCTTCCTAAAACTTCCACTAATGGTGGTGATGAAATGAACACAATAGTATAAGGACAACCTAACTCTCTTGTGTAGCTGATGTTTTGGCAACATTTTTCACATATACCATACCACCTAGTTGAAAATTATGAAGAGAATGATCCAGTGGACCAAACTGGATCAATACTCCCATATCATGCAGTTCTCTAAGCCTTTGTTGTAAAGCACTTAAATATGAAGCAATTTGACAATCTTCCCCCTAAGAGAGGTGTATATACAGCCTTACAAGTTTTTGTTTGTAATGGAGTATGTCCAAAGAGCTTCTCATAAGATGATACATGCAAATCTGCTCTAGGTCTTGTATGCAGGGAAAACAAAGCTATGGGAAGAATATCTAGCCATTTTAGATGAATTTCAGCACAAATTTTCCCCACCATGGTCTTGAGTTCCCTATTCAAACACCCCACTTGACCTGAACTTTGTGGATGATAAGGAACATGATATTTGATAATTCTTATAGACTCTTTTCAGAATATCTTGAGTAAAATGAGATCCTTTATCAGAATCTGTGATAATTGGAATACCAAATCTAGGAACAATTTCCCTATGCAACACCTTCACCACAAAGGTAGCTGTATTTTGTAGTAGATGGAAACGCTTCAGGCCATTTTGTTAATACATATAATATTAACAAATATTATATATATTTTTGCAAACTCTCAAATGGGTAATATGCCAAAACCTTTCTTTCTGAATGCACCTTGATTGAACTTTTGGCAAACAGAACAACTACTACAGATCATATTTGCAACAGTATTTATACCTGGTGCTACCCATTATCTCTTTACAGAATCTACTACAGCTTGTATACCAAAATGGCCTTTTGTATAAATGGCTTGACACAAATAGGTATAAAAATCTTTTGGTAAGAGCAGTTTTCCAGTATTTGCAACCCATATACCACATTCTTTCCTAGCTCCAAACTTCCCCTTTCATTTTTGAGTCTCTGGGTCTACATAAGCTTTTTGTAAATCATCAGACTCAATAGTTGACAGATTCATAACATACACTGGAGCATTTTGGGCTGCATACTTTGCAGTTACATCAGCTCTATGATTTCCTTTAGAAACTGAGTCTTTACCACAAGTATGACTTTTGCAATGGATTACCACTAGCTGTTTTGGTTTCTAGATAGCATCCAACAACTCAGTTATTTTTTTCTGCATGTGCAACTGGTTTTCCTGATGCAATAATAAAACCTCACTGTTTCCAGATCTTTCTTGTTGCATGACATACTGAAAAAGCATAATGAGAGTCTGTATAGATATTGGCACTTTTACCATCAGCTAAAAGACAGGCTTGTTTCAATGCCACTAACTCTGCACCCTGAGCATTAAGATTTCCAGGTAATGAGCCATACCACAGTGTTTCAAATTCTGTGACCACTGCAGCACCAGTACAACAAATTCCATTACACAAATATGAAGAAGCATCAGTGAACAACACCAAGTCTGGATTTTCAATAGTAGTGTCTTTCAGATCCATCCTAGGCATGTCCACCAAATCAACTACTTCCACACACTCATGCAATGGTTCACCATCCTTTGGTAAATCAGGAAGAAGCGTAGCTGGATTTAATACATTATACCTCCTCAACTGGATGTTCTCACTACCCAGGAGAATAATTTCATACTTAGAAATTCTTTGATCTGAATAAGCTTGAGTACAAAATGTCTCAGTGCTTCTATTTGATGTGAACAGTTTACAGTTAATGGACATCCCAAAACTAAATCTGCTGACTTCTGGACTAACACAGCAGCAGCAACTACACCCCTTAGACAAGGAACAATACCTGCAGCTATTTGATCAAGCTGACAACTATAATACCCAATAGGATGATAACTGTCCTAAATTCTGTGTTACTACCCCAGAAGCAATTCCCTTGGTCTCATTAACAAACAACTGGAATGGTTTTGAATAGTTTGGGATACCCAAAGCAGATGCAGATAAAATGGCTTCCTTAAACTTAGCTAACTAAGGCTTGTAGATGTTCAGGCTTAAGTTTCAGAGGTTTAGGTTCTGTGTTCTTAGTCAAATCTTTAAGACACTTGGTTATCTCACTATACCCAGGTACCCACTATCTACAGAACCCAGTTGTTCCAAGAACAGCTCTGAACTGCTTTTTGGTCTTTGGAGCAGTCAGTTTTTGGATATCAGCTATTCTTTTCTGCGTTTTACTCCTTCAACCCCCAATAACACTAAGCCTAGATATTGCTCTGTAGGTAAAACCCACTGTAATTTTGCCTTGGAGATCTTCTGCCCACACTTATATAATTCTAACAAAAGAATCTTACTATCTCTAAGACACACTTTTGCATTTGGAGATGCAAGAAGAATATTGTCCACAAAATACACCAATTTACTCTCTTTGAATTGTATTATCTTTATTTGTGAAATTTGTGAAAATTGGCTTGGTGAATCTGTGAATCCTTGAGGTAAACAAGTCCAAGTCTACTATGTCTTTTCCCACATAAAATTTTGAGAATCTTCATGACCTGGAATTGAGAAAAAAGCTGAACATAAGTCTACCATGGGGAAATATCTTGCCTGTCTTAGAATGGAAGAAAGTATAGCAGCTGGACTTGGTACAACAGGATGAGTTTTGATCACATAATCATTGACAGCTCTTGAATCCTGAACACTATTCAACCTTGTAGTTTTGTTTCTTAGATGATAGAATCATAAACCATAGCCCATCTAGTCTAACCTCCTTGTTTATAGGTTAGGAAAATGAGGTCCATAAAGGTCAAATGCCCAGCTCAGAGTTACACAAGGAGTATTGAGCAGAGGGAGAGTTTTCATGCAGGGCCTCTGGCTACCAAACCAGACTTCTTTCCACTAAACCATGCTGCCTGCTAGTATGACTTATCCCATCTAAGCTTTAGATCTCAGATCAGAGATTTTTAGAGATGGGGTGGGTCTCCAGAGAACCCTCCCTTTCAATCTACCTTCAATTCAATCTGCTCCATTTAACATGCTATGAGTAGGTGCTAGGGATACAAAAGCAAAATAGTCCCTGTCCTCAAGGAACTCGCACCCTTCTGGGTAAGTATTGGGAGTATCTATCTCCATTTTCTAGAAAAGGTAGCTAAGACCTGTATAGAATGGTTCACTGATTTGCTCAGTTCACACAAATAGCAAGTAGCATTAGAAAAACAAAACCCATTTTCTTGTCTCTCAGTAGAGGTACCATATCCTTTCAAAAACAAACAAAAAAAGGCAAACATTTTAGTACAAGGACTTCTTGAATGAATTTCTTATATTCACAGATGCCACATATGAAGAAAGGTATTGACAAACCAGGATGGTAAAAGGCTAGAAACCATAACATAGGATCAATCAAAGCAACTGGGGATATTTAAGGAGGAGAGAAGTTAGGAGAGGGAGAGAATGTGAATTATTTCTGTCATTTTAAGTAAAGGCTTTCAGATGGAAAATTGGGCAAGTTTATTTGGTAGGGCTGCAGAGGAGGGTTGGGAGGCTCTTCCTGTCTCTAATGATATTCTAGAAGGAGCAAGATAACCAACCACCTTTCAGAGATTCTACAAAGGGAATCCTTTGGTCAGGGGGTCTTAACCAGGAAGCCATGAATTTTGTTTAAAAATTATACACACACACACACACACACATATTTATATATATATATATATATATATATGGTAGCCTTTGTTTACATAGAATTGATTTCCTTTGTAACCCATGTAGTTTAAAACATCATTCTAAGAAGGAGTCATAGACTTCACTAGACTGCCCTATGGGTCCATGACACAACAAAAGGTGAAGGACCCACCCCTGGACTAGATAATCAGTTTCTAATACTCCTTTCTACTTCTGAGGATTTGTGGCCCTGAATTAGACAGTGGAGCCAGTACCAGCCAGGACTTGTGGACCCCATTCCTAACTCAATTACACAAGAGAATTAGAACCTATAAGTTGGAATTCCAATTCTACCCTAGTGCCAGCTGTGTGATCTTGAACAGAAATCACAACTTCTAAGTTGAACTAAATGATCTCTAAGGTTTCCTTACACTCTAATTTTCTATAGTTCTAGGAAGCCCTTTTTCCTTTTAGATATTATTTTCTCCAACAGTTATGTGAGCAGATTGAGATTGTAAACAGTCACTTCTTCATTGAAAATCAGTATGGTAAAGTGGGCAAAAGGTTGACTTTGGAGTCAGAAAGGCCTGAATTCAATTCCCCCCCCCCCTATATATTGACTCTGTGACTCCAGATAAATCTCTTAACTTCTCAGGGCCCCGGGCAACTCTTTAAATTGCAGATCTGCATTAGTAGAAGTTGTTTCTTCACCAGTAATTCCCTATACCAGAAGTGTCCAACATGTACCCACAACAGTCTTGAATGTGACCAGAACTAGATTAAACTGTAATTGGAAAATATTTAGCAAAATAAATAAAAATACAATAAAACATGGGTAACTTCATCTTCAGTCTAAGTCAATCTGCAGACCATGGGGATTCTTCATTAAGCCTCTATTTCTGTTTTTCTGAGGGAATTCCATAAGTGGCCAAAGGGCTTCCAAAACACTGCCAACTTCTCCCTAGTCAGACCCAGGCTTGGCCCTTGCCAACATCCGTGTACATCAGTAGCAGTGTCCTACTCCATACAGCATGACTGAGCTGTAACATGACTCTCATTTGTAGGGCTGAAGAGCGACAATCTTTCCTGGCATGGAGAGAACCCAGCAGCAGCAGGCGTACTCCAGTGAAGTTACCACTTACAGGACCACAGATCCCTGGTTCATCGCCAACATTTCCAGCCATTCACCAATATGTGACCAAGAAACAACACTGTGCTTTTGGGTTTATCATAGTTAAAGTGACATGTTAAAAAAAAAAAAAGTATATGTTCACAACTGCCCTGAGGAAATAAAGCAAATGTCTTTGTTTTCAATCAGTCTCTAAAAGTCCAATCCTCTAAACTTTGATCTTGGAAGAATACCCTAAACTAGGGGAACAACCCTTTTGGACAGCATTATATTCTTGGACTGTTTGGCAGCCAAATAAAGGGGAACTCATTAGATTTAGAGAATTTGGGAGTGGGAAAGAAACTACCTTGTTCTCTTTAATCTTCTGACTCAGGAAGGATGTTAAAAATTTGACCAAGGAATTCTTATTCAGAATCATGAGAGGAGTTTCCTGTTGGCAAATGGGAGAATCATTTGTTGGGAATGTTATAGAGAGATTCATGATTCAGGTAGGAGTAGGACTAGGTAACCTCTAAGTTCCCTTCTAACTAGGATTCTTAGATTCTGTATTTGAGGATTTCATCCCAAGTACCTCTTTCCTTACCCCACAAAAAGAGGCCCAGTCATTTAAGATTAGGGGTTTGGTTGTCAAGAAAGCTAGAGAAAATATTCCACCCTCTGAATAGAGATCATTTGTTTAAAAAAAAGACAATAAATTCCACTGGCAAGTGGTCATATCTTTGATTTTGTAGCATAAAAACATTAGTAGTGGATTGGCACAAGCAAAACCAAATATGGTCTTTAGATACTTATCCATCTCCCTCCATGAGAGAAAATAATAAAGCTACAAGGCCAAGTTTGAGAGTTGAACTAACCTAATGGATTTCTGATTCCTGAATTATGTGAGAGAGGAAAATGATCAAGGCCCTCTGAAGGGCCCACTGTGCCCTCTTAAAGAACAACCACTAAACAGAATCAGGTAGAAAGAAGATAGTCCAAGCTGAGAGGTGGCTGATCTTGAGAAGCTCAGAATGAGGTGTGGAACTCCATCTTCAGTCCTCACTAACCAATCCTTGATGGCTCTGGAGAATGCTTCAGTGCGTTTGTCAGCTCATCAGTATGAATATTCTTTCCATGAATATAAATTTAGCCCATCCATTTTTTTCTTATCCTCTGTAAATTTTGCCCATAATCTTCCATAGATCCCCTACAGGTGATCCACCAACATGCTAGAGGCCTCATCCCTAGTCTTTACTTTTCCTTGGGTACCAGTGAAACACTTTAACCATCACTTGGTATTCTACAATCTCCCCACATGACCTCTTTTTCTGATCTATTTCCTCAATGACAAACCCTTACACCATTTAATAGAATAAAAATAGCTATAAATGTGAATGATTCATTAGAAAGGATTAGCTTAGGGTAAGATATTGGAGGCATCTATGATGATGCCATTAAAAAGGGAACATTTCGCCAAATTAGTGTCTGCTATTTGCTCAGAAGATTGGCCTCCAGGAGCTTAAAACTTCCAAATCTCTCAGTAGTAAATTTCAAACATCATAATTTTCCACTGTGACTCAGTGGATGAAATCTTGGAGTAGAGAAAAGGAAGGGAAAGACCTAGGCCAAGAGTAGGTATCAAATTGCTATTTCCTGAGGTGTTTTGGTCCCTCAATAAGTTATCTTCAGTGAGGTGTCTACCCCACTGCCTGTCAACCAACATTTATCAGATTCAAGATTCCTTTTGTGAAAGATAACTGCTCAGAGGATGTGTCCAGTTGCCAGTCACCCCTACCCTCTACCTTTTTTGCCTCCTATTCTTGAAGGTCCAATCATTCTTAGATTTCCCCTAGGATGGCCAGTGGGAGAGCAGGCAAGGCCAGGATGGGCATTCAACAATAGAAGTAGGTGGCACTGCTCAGATGAACCTTCCTGGGCCATATGTTTCCCACATTAACTTGTAGGTTTGGGGACAGAGGTTTACATTTTATGAGTTATTCCAAGATTCCTTGAATTACCTCTAGGCCTCAGACCCAAGACATTTCCAGAGAACCTGCTGGAGCTCTCTTTTACCTGGGTAGATATTTCCTTCATATGTTTCACATGATTTATGGTTCCCCCATAGCCACTACTTACAAAATATAATAAGGCAAGACTGACTAGCTCCGGCAAAACCACTCCCTAAGTTCTGTCCATTTCCTTAGTCCCTACATGTCTCCAGGCAAGTAGGCAATTATCTGTACTGGCCCTGTCCCACTAACTCCCAAAGCTCTACCTCCATCCCTAGGCCTGCTTCACATCAAACTATCCCACTAATGTCTTAATGGTGCATATTTGGTCCTGAACTCTTTTCCCTCAAACTTCCACCTGTGCTGCCAGGGGCATGTTTCAGAATGACTTTGCCAGGCAGCAGTCCAAGCTAAAGAGTTTTTGGTAACCAGACTTTGGCTAAAAGCCTGGTGATCTCGAGGCTAAGTCTCTTGCCTCTGGGCAAGGGATAATAGTCCAACAGCTGCTGTTGCTCTTCTTAGGAAAGAATTATGGAGGAAACTAACTTGTTAGTCCTTGTCCTTCACAGATCCGAGGTCGTTGGAAGCCCGGGGCTAGGTAGACTTCTGAGATGATAATCTTGAGTGATGGAAGTTGTCTCTGAAATAAAGTTTAATATCTTAGTAAAAGAGCAGAAACAACTTTGGAGAGCCAGCTGCATCCTTCTCTGGAGAAAGAACTGGACTTTTTATTTGGGAGGCTTTGACGCAATATGACCCTGGATGCCTAACTTCTCTGTGCCTCATTTTTCTTAGCTATAACTTAGAAACAATAATACGTCATTCCCTATTGTACAGAATTATTTTGGCAAAGACTTTTTAAAGCACTTTGCAAATCTTTAAACGGTTACAAATACAAGCAACTATCCTTTCGTTTTACTGAGAAAGATACTGTGTCATAGAAAAATGACTTTTCGGACATACAACTTGTTCATTTCATGGCTATTCATGTCTAGTCTAGGTTGGGACTAGAATCTAGATCTCCTGGCTCCTATTCTAGGGCTTTTCCATGCATAGAACACTGCCTCCCTTAAACTCCTCTCAACCTCAGTGTCCTCATCTGTAAAATGGGGAGATCCAATTAGATGATCTCTAAGGCCATCTTACAGGTATATGCTTTTATGTTTCAATCTCCAATGGGTCCAATCAATGAAGTAAAGAAAAAGTATGTGACCCTCACACTCACCTGTGTCCTTACACATGCCCTTAGGCTCACTGAAGAGCTGATCAGCCAGAAGGAAGGGGAGCAGTTGTGCAGAGATGACACAGCAGATCCTTTTTCTGTAGAAGAAGAAATTGCAGACAACCTATAGAAAGGCCTACAGCTTTACAGGCACTGAAATCTAACATGCTTATTAAGGACCTATTGTATACCACAAGCTTGGGGTTAAAAAGTGATTTATAGGGGCAGCTAAGGAGCTCAGTGAATTGAGAGGCAGGACATCCTCTCAGACACTTCCTACCTCTGTGACCCTGGGAAAGACACTTAACTCCCATTTCATAGCTCTTACCACTCTTCTGCCTTGGAGCCAGTACCTAGTATGGATTCTAAGATGGAAGGTTAAGGGTTTGGTTTTTTTTAAGTGATTTATAAACTCTCCACCCTTAGGGAACTTATCATTGAACGGTGTTTAGCTGACACAAATAACTGATGAATGGTAGACTGGGATGTGGGGGCAAAGGAAAGGTGAGCCTAGCCCTCTAAGAACATCTGAGAATAATTGATAGTATTTCCACAGCACTTAAGGGTTGCAAAGCATTTCCCTAAACTCTTTCATTTGATCCTGCCAACAACCCTGGGACGGAGGGATGGCTATTCTTATTTTACACATGAAGAAACTGAGGATAGGAAGAGGTGAGATGAAGTGACTTACCCACAGTCACACAGCTAATATCTGAAGGTTTGGACTCACCTCTTCTGGACTCCAAGTCCTATGCTCTATCGACCATACCTACCTCACTCCCTCAAACCTTACCCTGAGTGGAGTAAAAGCCATCAAAATAGATTTCAGACCAGGAGACAAATTGTCCCTCATTTTCACCATCCATGATCTAAGTATTTTGTAATGTGCAAACCTAAATATCCTGCAAGTCAGGTTGGTAGTATATAAGCATGACAAGAGCTGTCCCCTCAGTCAGACTGATTCCCTCTACACATTCCAAGCCAGGAATTGGGCCTCCCCACCTGACTTCATGGACTGAATAAGCAGGACATGCCCAGTGAATGCTATGCAGGACTCCCACTTTCTGATCGTCCTTGGAAGAACAGGGAATCCATTGGCTTGTCCCCCAGGCCCATCCTCCTAGAGGAAGGCAATGTTAAGACCAAGACAAGCGGGAATGAGTTTCGTTTTTTCTTTCTTTTGCGGAAACCAACCAACAGACTCTTTATTGAGCATCTGTTCTGTAACAGTCAGCAATACTTGTTGGGAGACTGCTATGGAGCTCAAAGATACGAGTACAAGGAATGAAATAATCCCTGTTTGGAGTTTACATTCTAACCAGGGAGATGGCAAGCACCTAGATAAGTATTTATAGCATAATGGTAAAGTAAATCGATACAGATCTATAATACTAGCTAGTATTTACATAGCACCTACAGTGTGCCAGGCACTGTGCTAAGTGCTTTACAATGGTTTCATCTGATCCTCACAACAACCTGGTAGGGAGATGCTGTTATTGTTTCCATTTTACAGTTGAGGAAACTGAGGCAAACAAAGAATAAATGACTCACTCAGGCTTACACAAATAGTGTCTGTAGTTGCATTTGAACTCAGGTCTTCCTGTTTCCAGGGCTGAGGGAAAATACAAACAGTTGAGAAATCTGAAAAAGATTGTTTCAGAGATGCTGCCCATGTGCCTCTTAAAGAAGAAAGAGGTTCTGTGAGATGTAGAAGGAATATATTCTAGGCATGGGGGTGGCCAGAGCAACAATATGGAAACAGGAGGTGAATTTTGTGTGATGACGAGAAGCCAATTTGGCTGGATGGTGCAGTGGGCAAGGGGGAATCGTGTTCAGAGAGGCCAGAAAGCTGGGGTGGGGCCAGCTTGTTGTACAAGCCTTTAAAAGCTGAATAAAGGAGTTTCTAGTTGATCCTAGAGGCCATCAAAAGCCACTGGTGTTGGCCGAGTAGGGAGGTGCCTGACGAATCTTCACTTAAGGAAAATTACATTGGCAGCAGTGTGTTGCAGAATGGCCTGAAACAGGAAGAAACTTGAAGCCTTTGCAATAAAGTAAACTAGAGGTCACGAAGATGTGAATTTGGTTGGTAGCTGTGTGAGTGAGTGCAGAGAAGGGTCTATTTCAAGAGATGTTCCAAAAGTTAAAAATGAACATTTTTGGCAACTGATGAGGTAGGCAGCGAGAGAAGAATCCAGAGTGATAATAAAATTATGAACCCAAGAAACTGGAAAGAGAGCAACCTTCCACAGAAATAGATTTAGAAGAGGGGACCGATTAGGGGAAAGATAATCAGTTCTGTTTTAGACAAGGTAAATTTACTATATCCCTGGGACATCCAGTTTGAAATAGGCTGGGTCCTCTTAGCAATCGGTGATGCTAAGATTGGTGACACGGAAGCTCAGGAGAGAAACTCAGAATGAATATATCAATCTGGGAGTCCCCTTAGAGATAGGAGGTAATGAATGCCACGTGAACTGATAAAGTTTCCAAGGAGAAAGAAAGGGTATTATGGAGGGCCCCGTTGGGAAACACCAGTGGAGAGAAAGCCATTTCAATGGATTGATGTGGTCAAAAGCCAGACTGCAGAAGGTTGAGGGCTGATGAAAAGACAAGAGACTGAAGGCAAGTGTAGACAGCTTTTTTCTGGGAGATTATCAAGGAAAGGGTGGAGAGATAGAGAACAATAGCTTGAGGGAATGGGGGAGACTTGGGCCTGCTTGAAGGGAGTCATGTGGGAAGAGTAGATAGAAAAAGGGTCAAGATTAGCAAGAAGAAAATAGGCCTGAAGCATCTCAAAGAAGACAGGAGGGGATGGCAGCCAGTGCAGATGTAGAAGGGTTGGCCCTGGCAAGAGCCTCTTTGTGAGAGTCTGGGGGAAAGGAAGAGGGATATGATGTCAAGAGATTTTGAAATGAAGAGAATGACCTCCTTTTTCTCACTCAAGTAAGAGTTGAGGCCCTCGGCTGACACGGGAAGAAGAGGTATGTGGGCTAAAGAAGGAAGAAAAGATTTAGAATAACTTCTGTGGAGAGGAAGATAGGGAATCAATTAGGGAGGGATAAAAGGATTGCCATGGCTCCATTGAGGTCCAATGACATGAATTTATAGTGTGCCCAGTGGTGAGACTTAATCCATTTTTTCCAGCAGTTTGTCAGTAGGAGGGAAGAGACATGTTCGGAGTAATCCAGAGCCAAGATTTGGCAAGAGTCTAAGAGCAGCAATAGGATGAGGGCACGGGGGGCTCCCGGGCAGAAGAGGGCATGCCGTCCAAACAGGAGAGAGAGGATGGTGAGGTCCGAGCAGGGGAGATGGCCCAAGAAAGGATTCTGGGGTGAAGGGCGTGGAAGTCTCAGTGAGGGAAAAGAACCGACGGAAGAAAGGTGAGACATACAGAGGGGTGACATGATCCGTTATGGTCGTGTTGGGGAACGTCAGGTTCTAATTAAGGAAGTGGAATGCCTCGGGTATTCGTGGGTAATGGCACGACCTAGTATATGAGCATCCCTATGTGTGACTGAGGAAGAGTGGAATAGGCCAGAACACTTAGGGACGGGAGGTCCTGGGTTCAAGTCTGGTCTCAGATCCTTCCTAACTATGTGACTCTGGGTAAGTCATTTGACCCCCCCCAACCCCATTGCCTAACCCCTCTTCTACCTTAGAACCAATACAGAGTATCGACTCTAAGGTGGAAGGTGAGGGCTTAAAAACATACCTTAAGGAGGGTGAGGAAATGTGAAGTTAAGGGGTTTGAGGAAGTATCTGTGGACTTAGTTGTTTTTAAACCCTTACCTTCTACTTAGAATCAGTACTAAGGACTGGTTCTGTTATGATTAAAAATGACGAGGGCCGAGATCAAGAGGAAGAATAGTATTTTAGTAAAAGCCATGCTGATAGAGATAAACTGACCATACGCCTGTAAGAAACCTATTCCAACCTCACCTCAGCCATTTACCTTCCTCTCTCTGCGCGCTCAGGTAGCTAAAGAGGAAGCTCCACGTCACTCCCCCTCTTTTAAAACAGTCCCTCACCTTGAACACGTCATCCAAAACGGGAAACCCAGGAAACCCGTTGGACCATGGGAAATGTAGTTTTAAGGACCCCCACAGGTCCACAGAAGTTTGTCACACACTATATTGAGGTTCAATCCTTCCAAATAGAACCCCAGGTGATTTTAACTAACACAGTTCCGAGGCAGAAGAGCGGTAAGGGCGAAGGAATCGAGGACCTCCTTGTCTCTAGGCCTGGTGCTCTATCCACTGAGCCACCTCGCTGCCCTTAGTATCTGTGGATTTTAAAGTCCCCTCATAGGAGGACAAGAAGGTGTTGAGCTCATAGAAAAAGGAGGAAGAATGGCCTGGCTACGTGGGGATGAGAAGGTTTTTGGGGGGAGGGGAAAAACATGAAACATGTAACTATGGGGAAATATTAAAAATTAAAATTAAAAAAAGAATGGCCAGGGGGTGGATTCAAAACGGTTACTAAGTAGAGATGGAGTCTAGCAGTGACAATGGAGAGCAAAGAGGATGCCAAGCCCTCCCCCTCAGACCAGTCCTGTGTGAGGGCCTCGGGTTGGAATACAAGGGAGAGAAAAGACACCGTCCCTTCCTTCCAAAAACTTACAGTATAGACATTGCTGTACCGAAGTCCCAAGATCTAGGTTCAAATCCAGACTCTGACATTACCCGGGCAAAGTCATTTCACTCCTCAGAGCCTCAGTGTCCTTATCAATAAAATAGGTATCAAAATGCCTGTAGTTCTACTCATGGGATAGAATTAGAATGAGACCCAAACAAGATAATGCATGTAAGGTGCTTTGTAAGACATTTATTATTGTTACAATACAGTGTATGAAAGTATCTATGAAAGTACCAAGCAAGGTGACTGAGGGGACCCAGCTTTAAAATATTCCCCCACCCAGTTTATTGTTGCCTCATTAGAGATTCATTCCTTTAACCTAAAACTGTTCTTTTAAAAAAATTCTTCTCCACCAAAATGGATGCCTTCTTGAGTAATGGAAAGGTGACTCTGAGTTCCCAAAAGCTATGCCAATGACATTGAAGCTATGGGAGAACCTACCAAGTTGGAAATGTTCCACATCCAGGCTGGTGGTGTGTCTGCCTCCTGAGGGCCAGTCAGATGTTGGCCACCTGAAACAAGTTCTGTCTACAAAGGATGGAGGAAAGGACCCACATCTCTAAAATCAGAAGTCTTTCATCTATAAAATGCAATGTTTAGACTGGAGATTTTGACTCAGTTAATGGACATCCCTCTGGTTTCCAGGTTTTTGCTACCACAAAAAAACTGCTATAAATATTTTTATACATATAGGACTTTTTGCCGTTTCTTTGATCTCTTTTGGATATAGTAGGCCTAGAAGTAAGGTAGCTTGGTCAAAGGGCATGCTCTGTTTAGTAACTTTCTATGTATAATAATAAATTGACTTCCAGAATGATAATATTCATTTGCAGTTCCACAAACAATGCACCAGTTTGCCTATTTTCCCACTGGCCCTCCAACATTTATCATTTTCCATTTTTGTCATCTTTGCCAAGCTGTTAGATATGAGGTTCCAACCTACTCTCTTTGACCAGAGAAGGGAGGTTTTAGCCCAGAAATTTGAGCAGTCCTCTGTAACTTTCAGGGGCAGGGAGGGGAGCTACATTTTTTAGGGCAAAGTGAGGGTTTTCAGTAAAGGCCCCTCTAAACTTATTCTTGTCTAAGTTTTGTTCTTGAACAGTCAGCCAATCTAATCAATGAGAATTTATTAAGCCCCTATTACGTACCAGGCACTGTACTAAGAAATGGGAATTCAAAGACAAAAATGAATAAGACCCCACTCTCAAGAAGCCTACAATCCAGCTGTTCCTCTTTACCCAGGAGGAACCTACCAGAAGTTATACTTTTTTGGCATAGACTTTGGGGAACAGCACATTACAGAGTGAGGCATTAGAGGAGGAATTTGGCAAAGGTGACCTCCCAAGTCAGCAAATAATGGAACTACAAAATTGGTCCAACCATTCTGGAAAACAATTTGGAACTATTCCCCAAAAGCCATCAAATTATATATACATACTATTTGACCCAATAATACTGCCTTGAGTCCTGTGCCCCAAAAAGATCAAAGGAAAGGGAAAGGGCCCATATGTATAAAAATGTTTATTGTAGACTTCTAGTTCATGTAACCCACAGAACAAAGGACTAGACATTTGTTTTTTCCATTTGTGACAACCTCTCAGACCTCTCAGAAATGGTAGTTATACACAAGAGAAAAAAAGCAGCTTCAACCATCTCCATGATCTAGGGTGCCAAGAACTTTAACAAAGTAAAAAAACCAGATGGACTAACACAGAGAAGGCTAATCTTTAACCCTTTAAGAGCTCATTCAGCATCACGTGCACACATACACACACACCCCAAGCAGAGTAGCAGGGCTTCGATAACTGAGGAGCAGAGGGCACTGTGGCAGGATATCAGCATGTGTGACCATTGAGCTTGAGAGAAAGAGTCCATCCAGGGAAAGCCAGTTTTGTCCTCCCCCAGAAGTCACTTGGGGTGGAGATTAAGGCTGCTGAAATGTGAACTGCCCAATGGGAAGAGGTTGTCACAGCTTTTGAGCTACCCAGGAAAACCATAGTCAAAGGTGAAGGTCAAAAAATGAACAATAGGGGAATTTCTTTAAGACTAAAATTGCCCAAAAACTCAGGCAAAGACCTTGAGATTATATAGATAAACCAACAAGAAAGATATTAACCAGAAGGAAATATATCCTCCAGATCAACTAAACGAGTTTAGCCATCTACAAATAAATATTACAAGACAAAGGAAAATAAATCAGTTGTTGAGGCAGAAGACCCTGTGGGGTCCTAAGAAAACATGGAGCCATAGCAAAATATTTGTGAATGGTTTAAAAGAAAAATAAGAATTGCAAAAGCAGGATCCATGGCTTGCATAGCAGAAATAATTAGCAGAATCATTCAAGAAAACTTAAATCTGTCAGAGCAAGTCACTCCAAAGAAACAAAAGAGAGAATAACTGATTAGGAGCACAAATCCACAAAAACAATCAACCTATCTGAAGAAGAAAAACAAAAAGCAATAATGTTAAAAGAAAATGTGATGTCCAAACAAGAAAAAAACAGATGCACAAAGACAACTTAAGGGTGATGGATCTTCAAGAACTCAACAAGTTAAAAAGGTTCATAGCAACTCCTTTTGTAATCACAAAGAGCTAGAAACAAATGGGTGCCCATCAGTAGGGGAATGATGGAAGAAATTTTGGCATATGAGTGGAATGGAATTCTAGAAGAAATGATGATAGAAATGGTTTCAGAGAAACCTGGGAAAACATATGAACTAATACAGAGGGAAATGAGCAGAGTACAATAGCAACACCGAAAAGAGCAATGACTTGGAAAGACTTAACTCTTATTAATAATGCAATGACCAACTACAATTCTAGGAGACCCATGATGATCATGCTACCTCCCTCCCATTAAATGCAGAAAGAGACATTTTCACATGGCCAATGTGGGAATTTGTTTTGCCTGACTGTACATATTTGTTACAAGTGTTTTGTTTGATTTTTTTGGTTTTTTTTGGTTTTTTGATTGGAGATGAGTGGGAGAGAGAGAGGATAAAATACATGTTAATTAAAAAATAAAAATAAATAAAGTAAACATCAAGTACCATCCACATGAACATTTTCCTTCCAGCAAGAGGCATTGGTCCACCCTCAGCTGAGAATGTTGCCTAGCATCTAGCATTTTTTTAGGACGCGGAATCTAGAGATCTGGAGAGTGGAGCAAATCAACTGACTTGTCTGCCTCATGTTTAGCACTCAGAAAGTAAGACAGAATAGGGAACAATAACCTCCAGAGCTGATTCTAAAATATTGCCAGGGCAGAATGTCCAACCTCCAGCCCTCAATCCCGTCTAGACCCCATCTCTGGAGCTTATCTACATAGAAGCTCATTCATTCTGCCTCCGTGACCCTGCTCCCTCTTCTCAAGAGGAATGGTCTTTCCAGTGTGTGTTTTCATCTCTGCTGAACTGACCCCAAGAATGTGGCAAATTGCTTCTTTTTAGATAGAAATCAAAGCAAGGATAATGGTGTTGCCCGAGGAGAGGGCTGCCTGTACCTCCGCCTCTGTGATTATTGACGGCTTGTGATTTTTAGCAAGAACTGCCACTTTCATGTAGTTAGAACAAAAAGTCAATGCTGTTATTTCCTTTTTATGATTATTTTTATTTTTAAGCATTTTTGCACCAAGGGCATTGAGAGGTAATTGAAATCAGTTGCCAGTCTGCTCCTCCAAGGAGTGGAGGTGTACTTCCAGATAGGGAAGGCATAGAAGGCAACAGAGTGCAGTGGGAAGAACGCTGAGCTTGCAGCCAGAAGCTGTGAGTTCAGATCCTGCATCTGGCACTCACCCAACAGCCTTCTAGAAGTGACTTACCCATTTAAAGCCTCAGTTTTCTTATTAGTAAAAAGAGGGGGTTGGACTAGGTGATCTCTGCAAGCCCTTCCTGCCCTCACCTTCTTTGCCCTAAAAGCCCTTCTACCTCCCACATTCTCCCATTTAAGATTCTTTCAAAAAAAAAATATTCCTTCCAGTTCTGATAGTTCATATTCTAAGGGTATTTGAAGTCAAAGGACCTGGATTTGAATCCTAGTTCTACCATTTACTACCTCTGACCCTGGTAAAATCACTTAACTTCTATAGGACTCAATTTCCTCTTTAAAAAACATATTATTAGCTATGAAAATAGGATTTGAATGATAATATACGTATAACCCAGTGAAATTGCTTGTCAGCTCTGGGAAGGGGGAGAGAGACAACAAGAATCATATAACCATGGGAAAAAATGTTTTAATGAAGATGAAAATGAAATGTAAACAAAACAAACAACATTATTAGGGACAGCTAGGTGGCCAGGTAGACAAAGCACCAGGCAGGTATTGAGTTGGAAGGACCTGGATTCACTTCTTAGCTGTGGGTCCCTGGGCAAGTCATTTAACCCCAATTGCTTAATCTTTGCTCTTCTGACTTAAAATTTTTACTATGACAGAAAGTAAGAGTTTTTTAAATTAAATTTTTAAAGTAAAATTTTTAATTAAAAATTTTTTTTAATTTTAAAATCTCTCCATTTTGAAAAGAAAGGAACTGAGGCTCAAAGAAAAGGGCTAGAGAGACAGGCAATGGAGTATATTGGAGGAAACTCTGAATTTGGTACCTGTGCATTGTTAGACAAGTGGTTTAATCTCTTTGTGCCTCAGTCTCCTTATTTATACATCATGGTAAAATCGTCTTGGCAAACAGAATAAGCTGGGTTGAGGGTAACTGATGGGCCACAAGTGCATTTGGTGAGTTATGGGAATATCTACCCAGGCATTTCCCCTGGTTGGAATGGAAGGATGAGAACAATCTGTTCCAGGGACTATAGAGGTGGCTGAAGCAGGTACTGGGGAGTGCTTAGAGCTTGGCCAGACCGCAAAGTTGTCGAGGTCACTCCACATCTCAGGCCATCCCCAGTCACCCTGACTTCTGTCCTGCCACTGGACTTCAGTGACTAAAGAGAAAGGGAGGCTGACGAATTTGTGCAATCCACACCTTCAGAAACAAAGGATGATCAACAACAACAACCAGCAGGGATCGCACGCACGGCATGGACTGTGAAGTGCCTTCCAACTCTCAATTGGTGAGCCCACAGTCACTTCTAACTGATATTCTGTGTATTGAGGTCCCTTTTAGCTTTCACGTTTTCTGTTTAAGGGAGTTTTAAGGCTCCCTTCCAGCTCTGACATTCTACATTGGGCCCCTCCAGTAGTCTTTCCCATGGTGGAATTGGGTTGAGGGCTTTGTTTGATCTTAATTCAATACCCTGCCCCTGTCTCTTTGAAAACCATCTCTCCTTACTGCTCACTCCCCCAGTCCTTTCCTAAATCTCATCCTAGTTATGGGTTTTTATGTTTTACCTTAATGTTTTATTAGTGCTTTATTTTTATTTTACTATGTGTCTCCTTTCCTGAGAACAGTCTATTCACACATTATCTACCCAGTGGTTCAGCTGGCCCAGCCTTGCTTCTGTTCTGAAAGAAAGGGTCACGAGCCTTTTGAAAAATGAAATTTTCCATAGCAAGTTGAAACAGAGTTTAAGACTCTGTTAAGAAGGTTGGGAGCCCGGGATCCTGGTCCTGGAGTCACCATAAACACATCGGGTGACTGAGGCCAAGTCACTTCCTCTTTTAGGTCTGAGGTTCCTCCTTCACAAAGGGGCATTGGACTAGACTAGGATCCCTCTGGTCCTTTCCAGCTGGCATATTCTCTCATTAATCTCATTGTGAGTGACCTCCTCCCAGCCGCCAGCCTTGGAAACCGGGCTTCTAACCTTATCTGAAGATGGCCAGTTCTCTCTGACGTTCCCCATATCTCTTCACAGAGAAGTCTAATAGACTTTTCTCAGTTCTCCTTGCTCTTGACCGCTCTGCAGTATCCCCTACACTTGGCCACCCTCTCCTCCTGGAGACGTTCCCTGCTCTGGGTTCTTGTGGCACTGCTCTCTCCCGAATCTTCCACCTGCTCCATCTGCTGTGCTGGTTCATCATTCGTAGCATACCACCTAACTGTAGATGTACCCCAAAACTGTCTCGGGCTTTCTTTCCCTACTCTGTTCTCTCACTTGGTGACCTCATCCACTCCTGAGAGTTTAATTATCATCTCTCTGTAGATGATTCCTGGACTGAAATATGCAACCTTAATTTTTTTTTTTTTTATCCTGGGACTCCATTCTAGGAGCATAGGGCCACAACCAGTAGGCAATGGGTCACACAGTCGCTCAGGGTCACCCAGCTAGGAAGTGTCTGAGCCCGGGTTTGAACCTAGGACCTTTCATCTCTAGGCCTGGCTCTCAATCCACTGAGCTAGCCCAGCTGCCCCTACTTTAGGTTGCAGTTTCTTTAGCAGATGTAGTTTTTACAGGGTGGGGTTGCTAGCCCCACGCCCAACCCTCCTCCTTTTTCATCCGGGCTAGGGACTGTCCTTGGCCCAGGAGTGGTAAGGGTGGGCAATAGGGGTCAAGTGACTTGCCCAAGGTCACACAGCTGGAAGTGTCCGAGGCCGGACTTGAACCTAGGACCTCCTGTCTCTAGGCCTGACTCTCACTCCACTGAGCCACCCAGCTGCCCCTCAACCTTAATTTACTCTTTCCTAAACCACAGGCCCTCCCAACCAACTGTCTTTTGGATGGCCTCTCAAACTCAGCATTTCCAAAAATAGAGCTCTCCATCTTTACCCCTAAACCCTCCCGTTTTCCCTATTACCATTGAGGGTCCCATCATCCTTGAGTCACCCAGGCTGGAAACTTCTGGAGTCCCTTGACTCCTCACTTACCCTCACCATGTTTGTCCAATCTGTTGCCAAATCTTACTATTCCTACCTTCACACAACAGCTCTCCTGTGTTCCTTCTCTATACTTATGAAGCCACTACCCTAGTTTCGAGCCTCATCACCTCTTCCCTGGACTATGGCCATAGTCTTCTCATTGGCACCCTGGCCCGAGCCTCTCCCCACTTCATCAGCTATAGAACTTCCAGAGTGATTTTCCTAAAGCAAAG
The DNA here is from genome assembly GCF_016433145.1 of Gracilinanus agilis. Taxonomy (NCBI): domain Eukaryota; kingdom Metazoa; phylum Chordata; class Mammalia; order Didelphimorphia; family Didelphidae; genus Gracilinanus; species Gracilinanus agilis. The sequence continues at coordinate 61,901,469 of NC_058130.1, forward strand.
GGCAGACCATACCAGATTCTCTGCCTGGTCAACTCCAATAGCTCCCTCGTTCTCCAGGGTCAATGCTAAGCCCTTAGTTGGGCATTTAAAGTTCTTTATAGCCTGCCCTGTCCTCCCCCTCCACACACTCTGGCCTCCTTGCAGTTGCTGGCACACAGTTCCGCCTTCATGCCTTTGCACCGGCCATCCCCCATGGCCATGGCCAAAATGCTCTTCTCTTCTCGCTCCTGTCCCTTAGTTTCCCTGGCTTCCTCTAACTCGGCCCAAAATGGCACCTTCCGAAGGAGGCTTTTCCCAATCGCCTCCCCTCTGGGATTATCTTCCATCGACTCTTCATGCACCATACGTGTGTGAGGAAAAGGACGGGGAGGAGGAGGAGGAGAGTCTGACAGAGAGATTGTGGGATGAAGATGATAATTATGGCTGACAAACTGAGTCCGTAATTTAGACTAACATTTAGAATAAAGGTCAGAGTGTTGCTGGGGAGGCCTGTATTGAAATAAGGCCTTTGGCATCCCTAGAATCCACGTCCCTACCACCATCCAGGGCTAGTCACAAGCTGAGACAGAAGCCCAGTTACCTCCTTAGCAGCCCTTGCTGAAGGGCTGCTTGTCTCTCTTGCCCTCCCTTCCTAGCGCTCTTCAAGCTCCCATTTTGCCTCCCCCTTTCCAGCATCCAAGAAAGGAAGGAGTCCGCGAGGCCCTTGGCAAGCCCGGCCACTCTACGCAGGAAGGAGCGCGGCTCTCACGTTGAGCCCCGGTCTGACCCCGGCCACGGCACACAAGACCTTGTCCTGAGCTGGCCTGCATCCAAGCGGCGGCCTACAACAGCGGAGAACAGAGGTGAATCCAGAGCGTAGACATCAAAGTGGCCCGTCTTCCCTGCCTCCTTTGCCGCTAATCCATCCAGGAGGATAAGAGTTTGGAGTTGGAAGGGGCCGCAGAGATCATTTAGTCCCAGCCCTCATCGTGCAGAGGAAAGGGAAGCCATTCAAGATGAAAGAATTCGCCACCAAAGTACAGAGCACGAGTGACAGAGCCTGGGTGCCCGCCATCTTCCCCCAGGTCTTCTGACTTCAGATTGGGCCCCTTACAGCCCTGCACCCCAGTATTGCCAAGGTACTCCCTGCCAGGCTCATTTTTCTCCCATTTACATCACTGCTTCTCCTTCTCTCTTCGCTCCAGTGAGTATCTGGGTGTTCAGTGTCCCTGTTCTCACTCGATGCAGTTGGGGTTCTTTCTGTTTTAGAGAAGGAGACCTGGGTTCAGGCGCTAGCACCGAGTCCTCCCAGCTACGATGACCAGTCACCATGCCTGAGCCCATTTCCTTGTCTAGAATGGCGATGATAACATTTATACCGTGTCATTCGTGGGGTTATTGTAAGGATGAAATGAGTTACTGTATATAAAGTAGTCTATAAATCCTAAAATTGTTATATCAATATGTTATTATAATAAATCCCCTGTGGATTAACTGTCTGCCTTGGGAATAAAAGAGTAAACACAGACACAACTTGTCATGTTTGCGGTGCCCAGTCGGCACTGTGTGGATGTAGAAACAAGCCCTAATGAAGACCGTGGCTTCCCCAGTAATGCCCGGCTTAGAACCCAGAAGCTTCAGGGTATTAAGAGGGCACCCCTCCCTGGGGCCTTGCTTCCTCTCTCCTAGAGCAGAGAGGCCTGCTCCCAGCCACCGTTCAGCTCATCCCTGCGGAGTTCCTGCACAGAGTAAGTGATTCACAAGTGCTCGTTGATGTGCCTTGATTAGACTAACAGAGGCCTACTGGCCCAGGAAAAGTCTGAAACCCCCAAAGAATTAAGGCGTGAAGGCGGAGTTTCAGTCCCTCTGACCCCTGAGGTAAAGGCTGGCAGCCCCTTGGGGGAAAGCTATCCGGGAGGGTCCCCCCTCTGCATAGACAAAAGATTCTGGGCCCTCCCAAACCTTCCAAACCACAGGCCTGCTCTTAGTTTGGTGAAGCCAAGCAGGAAGCCGGACGTGGTTTTTACGTTCTGGCCTCTGCCGGTCTCAGAGGAATATCTGCCAGGTCAGGATCCCCCCTTCCCCAGGGTCTGCTCGCATGTCACTGTGGTCCGGAGCAAGGCTTCTGGCACCCAGACAGGCAGGTCAGGAGCCACAGGAACGGGTGAGATGAGCTCATCCCAGGAGGGAGTGGTTGGCCACTAGACAGAAGAGGAAGAGCGCTAAGGGCTGGCGAGCTGGGGCAGGGCCGTCTCCCTGGATGCCTTTGAGCGGGTCACTGGCCTCTCCTAGGCTTAATATCCTCATCTGTCAGCCGAGGAAGGGAAGGAGGCACGAAGTGCCCATAAAGAAAAGGCTTCGTAAACCTGACAGATGCTTTAGAGACAGGAGCTCGAATGGCCAGCCAGGAGACGCAGGCTCTGGTGTTCTTTAACCCACAGGAAGCTGAGGGATGGCTTTAATAACTGTGGGGGCAGACGCAGCGTCGAATAGGACATGGGAGCCCTTCCTCACCCCCCCGAGCCTCAGCAGAGGGAAGTGGGAGGAGGCGAAGCAGTTGTGTGGAGCACCGAGGTTAGGTAGACCAGGAAGGCCCTGCGACTGAGCTGCCAACTCATCCTCCCCAAGGCGGCGTGGTGGGAGGAGAGCGAGAGCTCCTGGGTTCAAAGCTGGCCTCAGCTTCCCAGCCCGGTGATTCTGAGCAAGCACTTCACCCCCACGGCCTAGCCCTCACCGCTCTTCTGCCCTGGAACCACACACGGCATTGATTCTAAGACGGAAGGGAGGAGTTTTTAAAAAATGTAGGTGCCATAAAGCCAAATGATGTTAAGAATAATAAAAGCTAACTTAGAGCTTATGATGTGCCAATAGGTATAAGGTAGGCGCTATTATTATCCTCTCTGTTCAACAGTTGAGGAAACTGAGGCAGGCAGAGGGTAGTGACTTGCCCAGGATCACACAGCTAGTTGAGTATCTGAGGATGAATTTTAAATTGGGTCTTTACTGATTCTAAAGCCAGCACTCTATCCACTGTGCCACCCAGCTACCCCCCAATAATAGCTTTTTAAAAACCCTCCCTTCTGGGGGCAGCTGGGTAGCTCAGTGGAGTGAGTGTCAGGCCTAGAGACGGGAGGTCCTAGGTTCAAACCCGGCCTCAGCCACTTCCCAGCTGTGTGACCCTGGGCAAATCACTTGACCTCCATTGCCCACCCTTACCACTCTTCCACCTATGAGACAATACACCAAAGTACAAGGGTTTAAAAAAAAAATGTAAAAAAAAAAAACCCTCCCTTCTGTCTTAGAATCAATATTAAGTATCAGTTCCAAGACAGAAGAGTGGTAAGGGCTAGGCAATTGGACTTAAGTGACTTATCCAGGATCACCCAGGTAGGAAGTGTAATATCCATGTTTCTGAGAGAGGTTCAAGCTGCATCACAGAATTCCATAGTGCCCCCTCCCTTAGAGTTCTGTGATGCATCTTGAACCCCTCTTAGAAACAAGGATATTACAGAAGTATCTGAGGTCAGATTTGAACCCAGGACCTCCTATCTTCAGGCCTGGCTCTCTATCCACTAAATAATTAACTGCCCCCAATAACTTTTTTTAACCCCTTACCTTCCATCTTAGAATCCATACTATGTATTGATTCTAAGGCAGAAGAGAGGTAAGGGCTAGGCAGTGGGGGGTTAAGTGACTTGCCCAGGGTCACACAGCTGGGAAGTGTCTGAGGCCAGCTTTGAACCCAGGACCTCCCATCTCTAGGGGACTCTAGTGACTCTTAATCCACTGAGCCGCTTAGCTTCCCCTCCAATAACTTATTTTTAAGAAAAAAAATGAAAAGATGGGTTTTTGCACCAATGACCAAGTTGGCTTCCATTTGCACCGCAGCCCATTCTCTTCCCTCTGTTTTATTCTGGGCTCAGCTTAGTCTTCATCGGTAGCTTTTGTCCCAGAGACAAGTACGGCTACACTACCTCTGGGGGCTGCCCATCCAACTTTATGTCGCACGGTAGACAATGGGCATTTTTCATTCATTGGATTTTCCGTTGTGACATGTTAGGTGAATTCTTTTTGAGTTATCACAGAACGCATCGAGAAGACCCAATAACATTCTTGGACTGAAGAAACCAACATCATTTATCTGTAAACAGGAACATCCAGATGTTCTTTGCCAGAGAGAGCTGGAATTCTTCACATTTTTGTTCCATGGACCACTTGGGTGGGCTGGCGGAGCCTATAGACCTCTTCTCAGAAGAATGTTTTTATTCGCATAACATAAAATACAATTACAAAGGAAATAAAGTTGACTAAAAAATGGTTTCCAAATATTAAAAAAAAACGAAAGTTGTTGATGAGCTTTGGGTTAAGAAGGCTGGCGGGTAAGGAGTCCCCCTTCCTTTTGCCCTGAGTGGGACATCCTACGAGATGGTGGCAAACACCTGTGAGCCTCCGTCTCCTTGTTTCGTGCCTCCATCGGTGTTATTCATCCGAAGGTCGCTGAAGCCCGTTGAATCTCCATGGTTACATTTACCAAGAACCGTGTATGATCTTAGCGCACATGAGAGACACCTCGTTGGAAGAAACCTTTTTCCTGCACTAAGTCAAGAGCTTTTCTGGAAGCCGCACAATATAAACTCAGCAGGATCTTGGATTCTCCGCCCTGGTCGGCTACCAAAATCCATGCGCAAATGCTTGCCTGGTGCTGTCGCCTGTTCCCATCGAGGTGTTCTCAGTACACGCGGAGTCTGAGCTCGCCGGGATTTTATAAAGGTGAAGGAGCAGCCCTGCGGGGTGCTGGTTATTCATGTTCTCCCCATCACCTTTTTTTCGGCAATGATATCGTCCAGGACATTCCCCCGTTGCTGTTTCACGCTCCGCGAGTGCTCTGGTCAAGTGGTCCCTCCGTGCTCTTCAGATCTCGTCCCTCCCAACTCGGTTTCCGTGGTGTGGACTCGGTCTGGTCCAGAGGCTCTAACCCACTTTAATTTCTTAAATAATCGTGTCAGCCGCCTTGTACCACACACCAGGGCCCAGGCTGGGAGGGTCCAACGCAGGGGGCTCTGTGACAGTCGATGGTGGAAAGAGGTCATTATGGAGATGTTGACCAATTGGTTCCCTTTTCCATCGATTTGCTCTCCTCTTGCGGGTGTCACCTCTGAACGCCTGGGATGGTACCTCTCGGGGGAGTCTCAGGCCAAGCTGTCTGCAGACTTGGGTAGCTTCTAGCTATTTTATGAATCTACTCTGTCATCAGGGGACCACAGATCCAGAGCCTTGGAGGCCATCAAGTCCAGTCCCTTCCCCCACCCCCCAGTTGTTGCAAATGAGGAAACTGAGGCACGGGCTAAGGGCTTGCCCAGAGTGACACAACAAATAGATGTCTGAGGAGGGATTTGAACCCAAATCCTCTTGACTCCAAGACCAATATCCTATCTGCTAGATCAATTTTTTGCTATACTTCTCTGAAATTGCTTTTTTTTTGGGGGGGTGGCACAGTTATTTGTACATATGGTAGATCTTTGAGCAGACTGTAAGCCCCATGAGGGCAGGTGCCATGACTTATCTCCATTTTATTTCTCCCTCAAAGCCTGGCACAAATATATATAATCTGCACAGACTTTTTTTAAAAATTTAAACATTTTTTAATATTCATTTTTAACATGGTTACATGATTCATGCTCCTACTTTCCCCTTCACCCCCCTCACTCCCCCCACCCATGGTGCACAGACTTTTAATAACTATTTAAATTGTTTAAATGAACAAATGGGGAAACCGAGTCTTGAGATTAATCATGAGTCCTAGGATCAAAGCATTTTAGACTTGGGGAGGCATTTCCTATCCCTTCGAGCCAACCCAGCGCCCTCAGAAGCATCTCTTAGAAATGAAGATTTCCTATTCAGCAGCCAGCCACTATCCCCCACTTGTCTTCTTAGTCTCTTGCTTTAGGATGGCCCAAGTCACCGGCCATCGAGGAGAAATCCAAATCCATGCCCCGCCCCCCCATTCTCTTGTCCCCATTCTTCTTTCTCCTGCCTGCCCCCTCTTCCATTGTGCCCTCCTCCTTTCCTGGGCCTCTCTCCTCTCCTCAGGCTTCTTGGCCCACCCAAATGCTGGCCCAGACATTTATTAGCTGTGTGACCTTGGACAAGTCAACTACCTGACTGGGTTCTTGTGAGGAAAACGGCTTTGAAAACCTTTGAGTGCCACAAACGTACCTGCTATTTTATGGTTAATAATGACTAGAGCAGGGATCTGAACCCAGATCCACTGACTCCAGACCTATTATTCTCCCTGGGGTGAGCTCATCTTCTCTGGCATCTGTTATTTACCTCCTCGAAGGGGCAGCAGCAGCAAAAAGAAACCACCATTTCCAATTCCCCAAGGGGCGAAGGAGCCCTGGTTTGATCATCTGGAGGGGCTCGAGGTGGCTGCTCTGTAGACTCCAGGCTTGGGCTGGGTGACAGACCCTCCGGGCTCCCACACTCCACTCTGATGTCCCTTCCAGACCGGAAGCTCCAGCACGGACCCCTGTGTGTCCTGAGGCCCCCCTCCAGCTCCGACAGCCTCTGAAACGGGGCTCATTAGTTCACTGATGAACCTCTTATCCCTGACGGAGCCCGGCACATCCGTCCCGAAGCTGAGAGGTTGTAAAGGGCTGGACATCTGGGCCGGCCTATGAACGCCCCCGCGGCCCTGGCACAGCCGCTCTTCCCTGCCTTTCATCTTGCTCCCGGCCCCCAGCCCACCCTCCCCTCGTGCCGCTGCTGTGGCGATAACAGGCCTATCGGAGGAGTTTATGACTCAATAAATAGGCCTCAAGTGGGAATGGATTGAGAGGCCACAAACTGCAAGCAGCTGCTGTTTATTCAGTCATAAACGTGGAGGAGAGTGGCAGAGGGATGGAGGCCGGCCCAGGCGGGCCTGGCATCTTCCATGTTTCCAAAGGAGAAACCAACAGAGCACCCACCACCTCCCAGGCAGGAGGGAGACCCAGAAAAGAGCCACCGAGGCACTGTGCACGAGGCCCCCGCTCTGGGCCCAACTCACAAGCCTGTCTGTCGAATGGGGGACAAGGGCCGTCCCAGACAACTACAGTGAGGCAATGAACTGAATCGCCTTGACCAAGGCTCACTACCACCCCCACTGCCTCCAATTCCTCCCCTATAAAATCTGTTGTTTACTCAGTGGTGACCAGCTCTTTGTGACCGCCTTTGGGGTTTTCAGGGCAGAAATAACAGGAGTGCTTTGCTATTTCCTTTTGCTCATTTTACAGGTGAAGAAACTGAGGCAAACAGGGTTAAATGACTTGCCCAGGATCACACAGCTAGTAAGTGTCTGAGGCTAGATTTGAACTCAAGTCCTTCTGACTCCAAGCTGGGCACTCTAACCACTGTGGTAAAAATGGGAGCATTTAACTAAATGAGCTCTAAGGTGTAGCTGCCAAGGAGTCTAGAACATTATGGGAAGCCTAATTCAGGTCTTCATTACCTCTTATTAGGACTCTGACAAGGAGACAACTCCTAGTTGGTCTCCTTCTTCACAATTTCTCCCCTCTCCATTCTGTGCCTAATTCAATTTCCAAGGGGATAGTATTGATTTCTCTTCCCTCCTTCATTCCCTCCCTCCCTCCTTCCTTCCTTCCCTCCTTTCCCTCTTTCCTTCCTTCCTTCTTTCCTTTCTTTCCTCCTTCCTTCTTTCCTTCCTTTCCTTCCTTCCTTCCCTCCTTCCTTTCCTTCCTTCTTTCCTTCCCTCCTTCCTTTCCTTCCTTCTTTCCTTCCCTCCTTCCTTCCTTCC